>NC_142443.1:118389230-118703846 GCF_059453495.1 Arachis ipaensis | reverse complement strand
GGCCATTTCGGAGGAGAGCAAACAGCCACCAAGGTCCTCCAATGTGGCTTCTATTGGCCCACACTCTATAAAGATTCCCGAGAGTTTGTACGTAACTGTGACAGTTGCCAAAGAGCTGGTAACCTGCCTCATGGTTACGCCATGCCTCAACAAGGAATCCTGGAGATTGAGTTGTTTGACGTATGGGGAATTGACTTCATGGGACCTTTCCCACCATCATTCTCAAACACTTATATTCTGGTGGCAGTTGATTATGTATCAAAATGGGTTGAGGCCATTGCCACACCCACCAATGATACTAAAACAGTGCTGAAGTTCCTCCAGAAATATATCTTCAGCAGGTTTGGGGTCCCTAGAGTACTAATCAGTGATGGGGGCACTCACTTCTGCAACAAACAGCTTTATTCTGCCATGGTCCGGTATAGGATTCGCCATAAGGTGGCGACTCCATATCATCCACAGACTAATGGACAAGCTGAAGTCTCTAACAGAGAGCTAAAAAGAATCCTAGAATGGGCTGTAAATACCCGTAGAAAGGATTGGGCAAGAAGCTTGGATGATGCTCTGTGGGCATACAGAACAGCATTCAAGACTCCTATAGGGACCTCTCCATACCAACTGGTCTATGGTAAGGCATGTCACCTGCCCGTGGAACTGGAACATAAAGCCTACTGGGCAACCAGATTCCTGAACTTTGATGCCAGATTAGCTGGAGAAAAAAGATTGCTCCAGTTAAATGAGCTAGAGGAATTCAGATTCAATGCTTTCGAAAATGCCAAGCTTTATAAAGAAAAATAAAAAAAGTGGCATGACAGAAAGCTGTCATCTAGAATCTTTGAACCAGGACAAAAGGTTCTGTTGTTCAACTCTAGGCTCAAGCTATTCCCCGGGAAACTGAAGTCCCGGTGGAGGGGACCATATGTGATTACAAGTGTATCACCATATGGTTATGTGGAGCTTCAAGATAGTGATTCTGATAAGAAGTTCATTGTCAATGGACAGAGAATCAAGCACTATCTTGAAGGCAATGTTGAGCAGGAGTGCTCAAGGCTGAAGCTAGACTAAAAGCTCAGCAAGGTCCAGCTAAAGACAATAAAGAAGCGCTTGCTGGGAGGCAACCCAGCCATGGGGCATCAATCCTCTAAGCATTTTGCCCTATTTGTATTTTTATTTGTTTATATAAAGTTCACTGATCCTAAGGTAAAGAGTCAATTGTATAAGTTCACAGGGTTACAGAAGGATTCTGCACACAAAACAGAGAAAAAGAGCTCACTGGCAAGAAAACGCCAGTAAAAGTCTGTTTTGGGCGTTCAACACCCAACAGAAGCATCCACTGGGCGTTGAACGCCAGTAAGGATAGCCATCTGGGCGTTAAACACCAGAAAGAAGCTCTTTCTGGGCGTTTAATGCCAGATTTACAGCATTCTGGGCGTTCAGAAAAACGCCCAGTAACAAAGGACTTCCTGGCGTTCAACGCCAGAAAGAAGCAGCAGCTGGGCATTGAACGCCTAGGAGAGGCAGCATTTGGGCGTTGAACGCCCAAAACATGCAGCGTTTGGGCGTTCAAACGCCAGGATGGTGGGGAGGAGGTAAATCCATTTTTTCTTCATATTTTTCATTTTAATCTTAATTTTCATGTTTCAATTCATGATTTCTTGCATAAACATGTTAAGAACCCTGATTTCTAAAATCCCTAATTTCTAAAAACCCTACCTTAAAAATATCAAATGTATCTTAATCCACAAGCACAAACCCTCTTTTTCAAATTCAATCCAACTCTTTTTCAAATTTTCAAAACAAATCTATTTTTTTCAACTAATATCTTCTTCAAATCTCCACATTATCTTTTTCAAAATCTAGATTTATCTTTTTCAAAAATTTTTCATATCTTTTCAATTTTAAACTATATCCTTTCTCATCATATCTTCTATCTTATCTTTTCCAAATCAATCTTTTTATCATATCTTTTCAAAATTTTCAAACCCACCCCCTCCCTTTATATATGGGTTCGGCCTCCACCCTCCTCCATCAACAATTGCACCTAGCTCTCCTTCTATCCCTCTCCTTTCTTTTCTTTTGCTTGAGGACAAGCAAACCTCTAAGTTTGGTGTGTTTATCCGTGATCACTAAGAGCATGGCTCCTAAGGGAAAACAACCCACTTCAAGAGGCAAGAAAGAGAGCGTTCCAAAACCACTTTGGAATCAAGAGAAGTTCTTATCTAAAGAACATTCAGACCATTATCATAAAATAATGGGTCTAAGATCAGTGATCCCGGAAGTTAGATTCGATCTAAAAGAAGACGAATATCCGGAGATCCAGGAGCAAATCTGAATCAGGAACTGGGAGATCCTAGCCAATCCTGAAACGAAAGTGGGAAGGAATATGGTCCAGGAGTTCTATGCTAATATATGGCATACAGACAGGCAAAGACTATCTGGATCTGATATCTAGAACTATCGAACCGTGGTCAGAGGAAAGATTATTCATACCCACCCTGACAAGATCAGAGAGATCTTAAAGCTACCTCAGCTGAAAGATGATCCAGACTCCTTCAATAGGAGAATGATGAGAACAAACAAGAGCCTGGATAAGATTCTAGAAGACATATGCATCCCTGGAGCCAGGTGGACCACCAGCACGAAGGGTGTTCCTAATCAACTCAAAAGAGAAGATCTCAAACCAGTGGTCAGAGGCTGGCTGGACTTCATTGGGCATTCCCTACTGCCCACTAGCAACCGTTCTGAAGTCACTGTTAAAAGAGCAGTGATGATCCATTGCATCATGATGGGAAAAGAAGTGGAAGTTCATCAACTGATTTCAACTGAATTCTACAAAATTGCTAACAAAAATTCTAAAGAGGCCAGGTTGGCTTACCCAAGCTTGATTTCTCTGCTCTGCAAGGACGCTGGAGTAAGAATGGGAGTAACTGAGTATATCTCAATTGAGAAACCAATCACCAAAGCATCAATGGAAAAACAACAAGTACATGATGACCCCATCAGGAAGAAAACACAGGAATTTCTCCCAGAAATCCCTCAATCTGAATATTGGGAGTATCTTGAAACATCAGTTACCAAGATGCAAGAAGCTATAGAACAAATAATAAAGGAACAGAAGGAACAAAGTCAAATTCTTTGCTATTTGATTAAAGAACAGGAAGAGCAAGGGCGTGACTTGAGGGAATTAAAGCGCCAGAAGTTATCTCTTGAAGGACCAAGCACCCCACAGATCCGAGGAACATCCACTTCCCAGAACAAAGGTTGTTAAATTCCAATTTCTGCTTTAACTCTGTGATAGTTGTCGTTATAGGAGTTTACCTTAGGAGTCATATAGTAGTAATTAGTGTCTATTTTGATTTTATCTCCAATTAAGTTATAGTCTATTTTTCTCATCATCAACAAACAATAAAATAGCATATCTTTTGAATAAGAGGCAATAAAATTCGAGTTTTAATAAGAAAAATTCTAATTAGTAACATGTGGTGGCAATGCTTTCTGTCTTCTGAATGAATGCTTGAACAATGCATATATCTTTTGAATTTGTTGTTTAAGACTGTTAAATATGTTGGCTCTTGAAAGAATGATGAACATGAGACATGTTATTGATAATCTGAAAAATCATAAAAATGATTCTTGAAGCAAGAAAAAGCAGAAAAGAACAAAGCTTGCAGAAAAAAATAGAAAGAAAAAGAAAAGCAAGCAGAAAAAGCCAAAAGCTCTTAAAACCAAAAGGCAAGGGTAAATAAAAAGGATCCCAAGGCTTTGAGCATCAGTGGATAGGAGGGCCTAAGGGATAAAATCCTGGCCTAAGCGGCTAAACCAGGCTGTCCCTAGCCATGTGCTTGTGGCATGAAGGTGTCAAGTGAAAACTTGAGACTGAGCGGTTAAAGTCAAGGTCCAAAGCAAAAAGAAGAGTGTGCTTAAGAACCCTGGACACCTCTAATTGGGGACTTTAGCAAAGCTGAGTCACAATCTAAAAGGGTTCACCCAATTATGTGTCTGTGGCATTTATGTATCCGGTGGTAATATTGGAAAACAAAGTGCTTAGGGCCACGGCCAAGACTCATAAAGTAGCTGTGTTCAAGAATCATCATACGGAAATAGGAGAATCAGTAACACTATCTGAATTCTAAGTTCCTATAGATGCCAATCACTCTGAGCTTCAATGGATAAAGTGAGATGCCAAAACTGTTCGGAAGCAAAAAGCTACTAGTCCCGCTCATCTAATTAGAATCTGAGCTTCACTCAAAAACTCTGAGATATTATTGCTTCTTGACTTATTAGTCTTCTATTTTATTTGTCTAGTTGCTTGAGGACAAGCAACGGTCCAAGTTTGGTGTTGTGATGAGCGGATATTTTATACGCTTTTTGGGGTTAATTTCATACAGATTTTAGTATATTTTAGTTAGTTTTTAGTTTATTCTCATTATTTTCTAGACAAAATTCATATTTCTGGACTTTACTATGAGTTTGTGTGTTTTTCTGTGATTTCAGGTATTTTCTGGCTGAAATTGAGGGAGCTGAGCAAAAATCTGATTCAGGCTGAAAAAGGACTGCTGATGCTGTTGGATTCTGACCTCTCTGCACTCAAAATAAAATTTCTGGAGCTACAGGAGTCCAAATGGCGCGCTTCCAATTGCGTTGGAAAGTAGACATCCAGGTCTTTCCAGCAATATATAATAGTCTATACTTTGCTCAAGGATAGACGACGTAAACTGGCGTTCAACGCCAGTTTCATGCTGCTGTCTGGCGTCCAGCGCCAGAAACAAGTTACAAAGTGGAGTTCAACGCCAGAAACAGGTTACAACCTGGCGTTGAACGCCCAAAATAGCCCAGGCACGTGAGAAGCTTTAGTCTCAGCCCCAGCACACACCAAGTGGGCCCCAGAAGTGGATTTCTGCACTATCTGTCATAGTCTACTCATTTTCTGTAAACCTAGGTTACCAGTTTAGCATTTAAACAACTTTTAGAGATTTATTTTATATCTCATGACATTTTAGATCTGAATTTTGTACTCTTTGACGGCATGAGTCTCTAAACTCCATTGTTGGGGGTGAGGAGCTCTGCTGTGTCCTGATGAATTAATGCAAGTAATTCTGTTTTCCATTCAAACATGCGTGTTCCTATCTAAGATATCCATTCGCGCCTAACTATGGAGAAGGTGATGATCAGTGACACTCATCACCTTCCTCACTCCATGAACGTGTGTCTGACAATCACCTCTGTTCTACATCCGATTGAATGAATATCTCTTAGATTCCTTAATCAGAATCTCTGTGGTATAAGCTAGATTGATGGCAGCATTCATGAGAATCCGGAAAGTCTAAACCTTGTCTGTGGTATTCCGAGTAGGATCCTGGGATTGAATGGCTGTGACGAACTTCAAACTCATGAGTACTGGGCGTAGTGACAGCCGCAAAAGGATAGTAATTCCTATTCCGGTACGATTGAGAACCTGCAGATGATTAGTCGTGCGGTGACAGCGCATTTGGACCCTTTTCACTGGAAGGATGGATGGTAGCCATTGACAACGGTGATCCACCTACACACAGCTTGCCATAGGAGGACGTGTTTGCGTGAATCAGAAAACAGAGGAAAGCAGAATTTCAGAAGACAAAGCATCTCCAAAACTCTAACATATTCTCCATTATTGCATACAAGTATAATTTGTGTTCTGCCTCTTTTCTCCTTGCAATCATATTTGATAAGTGAATTATTTTATTGTCTTCCTAACTAAGAGGTATAAGATAACCATAGATTGCTTCAAGCCAACAATCTCCGTGGGATCGACCATTACTCACGTAAGGTATTACTTGGACGACCCAGTGCACTTGCTGGTTAGTTGTGCGAAATTACATTGTGAAGTAATTTTCGTGCACCAGTAAGTTTCGGCCATATAGGGTGGGTTTGGGTGGGAAATTGATTTTGAATTTTGAAGGTAGGTGGAGTTTATGAGGTAGGTTTATGGGGAAGAGTGGATGGATGTGAGTGGTGAAGAGGTGATGGGGAAGAGAGATTGAGGTGATTGGTGAAGGGTTTTGGGGAAGAGTGTTTATGGGATTGTGTGAAAGAGGGGTGAGAAGAAGTGAGTGGAGGTAGGTGGAGATCCTGTGGGGTCCACAGATCCTGAGGTGTTCAAGGATTTACAACCTTGCACCAAATTAGGCATGTAAAATGCCCTTGCACACAACTTTGGGCGTTCAGCGCCAGGTTGGTGATTGTTCTGGTTTGTAGTCTATTTCTGGCGTTGAACGCCAGAACCATGCTTGTTCTGGGCGTTCAGCGCCAGCTCTCCTCCAGGGTGCATTTCTGGCGTTCAAACGCCCAGATGCTGCACATTTCTGGCGTTCAGCGCCAGAACCATGCTCTGTTCTAGCGTTGAACGCCCAAAACATGCTTCTTACTGGCGTTTAAACGCCAGTAAGGTCTTCCTCCAGGGTGTGATTTTTCTTCTGCTGTTTTTTTTATTCCATTTTCAATTTTATATTTATTTTGTGACTCCACATGATCATGAACCTAATAAAACATGAAAAACAAAAATAAAATTAGATAATTAAACATTGGGTTGCCTCCCAACAAGCGCTTCTTTAATGTCAATAGCTTGACAGTGGGCTCTCATGGAGCCTCACAGATGTGCAGAGCTTTGTTGAGACCTTCCAACACCAAACTTAGAGTTTGGATATGGGGGTTTGACACCAAACTTAGAGTTTGGTTGTGGCCTCCCAACACCAAACTTAGAGCTTGACTGTGGGGGCTTTGGTTGACTCTGCTTTGAGAGAAGCTTTTTATGCTTCCTCTCCATGGATGCAGAGAAAGATCCTTGAGTTGTAAACACAAGGTTGTCCTCATTTATTTGAAGGATCAATTCTCCTCTGTCCACATCAATCACAGCTCTTGCTGTGGCTAGGAAAGGTCTTCCTAGGATAATGGATTCATCCTCATCCTTCCCAGTATCAAGGACTATGAAATCAGCAGGGATGTAAAGGCCTTCAACCTTTACTAACACGTCCTCTACTTGTCCATAAGCCTGTTTTCTTGAGTTGTCTGCCATCTCTAATGAGATTTTAGCAGCTTGCACCCCATAGATTCCCAGCTTCTCTATTACAGAGAGGGGCATGAGGTTTATCCTTGAACCAAGGTCACACAGAGCCTTTTCAAAGATCATGTTGCCTATGGTACAAAGTAGTATGAACTTTCCAGGATCCTGTTTCTTCTGAGGCAATGTCAGTTGATCCAGATCACTTAGTTCATTGGTGAACAAGGGAGGTTCATCTTCCCAAGTCTCAATACCAAATAATTTGGCATTCAGCTTCATGATTGCACCAAGGAACTTGGCAGCTTGCTCTTCAGTAACATCCTCATTCTCTTCAGAAGAGGAGTACTCATCAGAACTCATGAATGGCATAAGGAGGTTCAATGGAATCTCTATGGTCTCTAGATGAGTCTCAGATTCCTTTTGTTCCTCAGAAGAAAGCTCCTTATTGATCACTAGACGTCCCAGGAGGTCTTCCTCCTTGGGATTCACATCCTCTCCTTCCCTTACAGGTTCGGCCATGGTGCTTATGTCAATGGCCTTGCACTCTCCTTTTGGATTCTCTTCTGTATTGCTTGGGAGAGTACTAGGAGGGATTTCAGTGATCCTTTTACTCAGCTGGCCCACTTGTGCTTCCAAATTTCTAATGGAAGACCTTGTTTCATTCATGAAACTCACAGTGGCCTTAGATAGATCAGAGACTAAATTTTCTAAGCTAGATGGATTCTGCTCAGAATTCTCTGTCTGTTGCTGAGTGGATGATGGAAAAGGCTTGCTATTGCTAAACATGTTTCTTCCACCATTATTAAAGCCTTGTTGAGGCTTTTGATCCTTCCATGAGAGATTTGGGTGATTTTTCCATGATGGATTGTAGGTGTTTCCGTATAGTTCACCCATGTATTTTAACTCTGCTATTGCAGGGTTCTCAGGATCATAAGCTTCTTCCTCAGAAGATGCCTCTTGAGTACTGTTGGATGCAGCTTGCATTCCATTCAGACTCTGAGAAATCATATTGACTTGCTGAGTCAATATTTTGTTCTGAGCCAGTATGGCATTCAGAGTATCAATTTCAAGAACTCCCTTCTTCATAGGCGTCCCATTACTCACAAGATTCCTCTCAGAAGTGTACATAAACTGGTTATTAGCAACCATGTCAATGAGTTCTTGAGCTTCTGCAGGCGTTTTCGTTAGGTGAATGGATCCACCTGCAGAAGTATCCAATGACATCTTTGATAGCTCAGATAAACCATCATAGAATATATCCAGGATGGTCCATTCTGAAAGCATGTCAGAAGGACACTTTTTGGTTAGTTCTTTGTATCTCTCCCAAGCTTCATAGAGGGATTCACCTTCTTTCTGTCTGATGGTTTGAACATCAGCTTTAAGCTTGCTCAGCTTTTGAGGAGGAAAGAACTTGGCTAAGAAAGCCGTGACCAGCTTATCCCAAGAGTTCAGGCTGTCTTTGGGTTGAGAGTCTGGTGCACGAATTGTGAATCACACTTTTCACAACTCGTACCACTGACCAGCAAGTGCACTGGGTCGTCCAAGTAATACCTCACGTGAGTAAGGGTCGAATCCCACGGAGATTGTTGGTTTGAAGCAATCTATGGTTATCTTGTAAATCTTAGTCAGGAAGTCAATTATGTTTATCAATTGAATTGCAAATAAACAATAAAGCATGGATTAAAGGTTACTTGTTATGTAGTAATGGAGAATATGTTGGAGTTTTGGAGATGCTTTGTCTTCTGAATCTCTGCTTTCCTCTGTCTTCTTGTTCACGCACGCACGTCCTCTTATGGCAAGCTGTGTGTTGGTGGATCACCGTTGTCAATGGCTACCTTCCATCCTTCCAGTGAAAATTACGCTCACGCGCTCTGTCACAGCACGGCTAATCACCGGTTGGTTCTCGATCCGGTTGGAATAGAATTTACTATCCTTTTGCGTCTGTCACTAACGCCCAGCCTTCAGGAGTTTGAAGCTCGTCACAGTCATTCAATCCTTGAATCCTACTCGGAATACCACAGACAGGGTTTAGACTTTCCGGATTCTCATGAATGTCGCCATCAGTTCTAGCTTATACCACGGAGATTCTGATTAAGGAATCTAAGAGATACTCATTCAATCGTATATAGAACGGAGGTGGTCGTCAGGCACACGTTCATGATTTGAGGAAGGTGATGAGTGTCACAGATCATCACCTCCATCACAGTTAAGCGCGAATGAACATCTTAGAGAGAAACAAGCGTGTTTGAATGGAAAACAGAAATACTTGCATTAATTCATCGAGACACAGCAGAGCTCCTCACCCCCAACAATGGGGTTTAGAGACTCATGCCGTCAGAGAATACAAAGTTTAGATCTGAAATGTCATGAGATACAAAATAAGTCTCTAAAAGTTGTTTAAATACTAAACCAGTAGCCTAGGGTTACAAAACATGAGTGGACTATGATGGATGATGCAGAGATCCACTTCTGGGGCCCACTTGGTGTGTGCTGGGCTGAGTCTTAAGCAATTCACGTGCAGAGGCCATTTGTGGAGTTGAACGCCAGTTTTTATGCCAGTTTGGGCGTTCAACTCCAACTTTTGATCCTTTTCTGGCGCTGGACGCCAGAATTGGGCAGAGAACTGGCTTTGAACGCCAGTTTACGTCGTCTATCCTTATGCAAAGTATAGACTATTATATATTTCTAGAAAGCCCTGGATGTCTACTTTCCAACGCAATTGGAAGCATGCCATTTCAAGTTCTGTAGCTCCAGAAAATCCACTTTGAGTGCAGGGAGGTCAGAATCCAACAGCATCAGCAGTCCTTTTTCAACCTGAATCAGATTTTTGCTCAGCTCCTTCAATTTCAGCCAGAAAATTACCTGAAATTACAGAAAAACACACAACTCATAGTAAAGTCCAGAAATATGAATTTTTCCTAAAAACTAATGGAAATAAACTAAAAACTAACTAAAACATACTCAAAACTATATGAAATTAACCCCAAAAAGC
This sequence comes from Arachis ipaensis, assembly GCF_059453495.1. Taxonomy (NCBI): domain Eukaryota; kingdom Viridiplantae; phylum Streptophyta; class Magnoliopsida; order Fabales; family Fabaceae; genus Arachis; species Arachis ipaensis. Next base: position 118,693,818 of record NC_142443.1, on the reverse strand, counting down.
GTATAAAATATCCGCTCATCAGAGTCCAACCATATTCTAGCTCTGTCTCTTACAGCAAAAGGGAAAAGCATGAGCCTGTAGACTTCAGGATTTACTCCATTAGTCTTAATAGTATCACAGATCTGCAAGAATTCAGTTAAGAACTGAAAAGGATCTTCAGATGGAAGTCCATGAAACTTGCAGTTCTGCTGTATCAGAGAAACTAGCTGAGGTTTCAGCTCAAAATTATTTGCTCCAATGGCAGGAATGGAGATGCTTCTTCCATGTAAATTGGAATTAGGTGCAGTAAAGTCACCAAGCATCCTCCTTGCATTATTATTATTTTCGGCTGCCATCTCCTCTTTCTGTTCGAAAATTTATGACAGGTGCTTGCTGGATAGTTGTAATTTAGCTTCTCTTAGTTTCCTCTTCAGAGTCCTTTCAGGTTCTGGATCTGCTTCAATAAGGATGTTCTTGTCCTTGCTCCTGCTCATATGACAAAGAAGAAGGCACAGAAAAATAATAATAATAGGGATCCTTTTTACCCAAGTATAGAGGTTCCCTTTAGGTGAGTGGAAGAAAAGGAGAAGAAAAGAGAGAGAGAGGGAATTTTCAAAAATTGTTTTTGAAAAATGGTTAGTGATTTTTTTTTTGAAAATTAAAATAAAAAATTAAAATAATTAGTTAATTAAAAAGAATTTTTGAAAAAGAGGGAAGATATTTTCGAAAATTAGAGAGAGAGAGTTAGTTAGGTAGTTTTGAAAAGATAAGAAACAAACAAAAAGTTAGTTAGTTAGTTGAAACAATTTTGAAAAGATAAGAAGTTAGGAAGTTAGAAAAGATATTTTGAGATCAAATTTTTCAAAAAGGTAAGATAAGAAGATATTTTTGAAAAGATATGATAGAAATTAGTTTTTGAAAAAGATTTGATTTTTTAAAATCTCAATTAATGACTTGATTCACAAGAAATCACAAGATATGATTCTAGAACTTAAAGTTTGAATCTTTCTTAACAAGTAAGTAACAAACTTGAAATTTTTGAATCAAAACATTAATTGATGATGTTATTTTCGAAAATATGATGTAAAATTAAGAAAAATATTTTTGAAAAATATTTTTGAAATTTTCGAAAATAACAAAAAAATTGAAAAAAGATTTGGTTTTTGAAAAAGATTTTGAAAAAGATAAGATTTTTTTTTAAATTGAAAATTTGATTTGACTCATAAAAACAACTAGATTTTAAAAATTTTTTAAAAAGTCAAATCTAATTTTCGAAATTTTAAGAGAGAAAAAGGGAAAGATATTTTTTTGATTTTTGAATTTTTATGATGAGAGAGAAAAACAAGAAAAATGATGCAATGCATGAAAGTTATGGATCAAAACAATGAATGCATGCAAGAATGCTATGAATGTCAAGATGAACACCAAGAACACTTTGAATGTCATGATGAACACCAAGAACATATTTTTGAAAAATTTTTAATGCAAAGAAAACATGCAAGACACCAAACTTAGAAATCTTTCATGCTTAGACACTAAGATTTCAAGAATGCATATGAAAAACAAGAAAAGACACAAAACATGCAAATGCAAAGATCAAACAAGAAGACTTACCAAGAACAACTTGAAGATCATGAAGAACACTATGAATGCATGAATGCAATTTTCGAAAAAAATGCAAGATGAATATGCAATTGACACCAAACTTGGAATTGACTCCAGACTCAAACAAGAAACACAAAAAAATATTTTTGATTTTTATGATTTTCTAATTTTAATTTTTTTTTTTGTATTTTTTTCGAAAATTATTTGAAAAACAAAAATAAGGATTCCAAAATTTTTAATATGAATTCCAGGAATCTTATGCTCTTTTAGTCTAAAGCTCCAATCAAAGGGTCAGGCATGGCTTAATAGCCAGCCAAGCTTTAGAATGGAATTACATCCATTGAGGTGATTAGTTGAAGACCAATCCCAAAGGAGTTTGGATATGGCTTTACAGCCAGCCAGTCTTCAACATGCTTCATGAAACTCTAGAATTCATTCTTAAAAATTCTGAAGAAAAATATATTTTTGAAAATATTTTTATTTATTTATTTTTTTTTTCGAAAACAAAGGAGAAAATTTTGAAAGATTTTTTAAATTTTTTTTTTTTGAAAAGAAAACAAAAAGAAAATTACCTAATCTGAGCAACGAGATGAACCGTCAGTTGTCCAAACTCGAACAATCCCCGGCAACGGCGCCAAAAACTTGGTATGCGAAATTGTTACTCAGGTTGTGAATTGTTGTTCGAAATTGATTCCCTGGCAATGGCACCAAAAACGGATGCACAGAACCATGGTCTAAACATATCTTCACAACTTCGCATAACTAACCAGCAAGTGCACTGGGTCGTCCAAGTAATACATTACGTGAGTAAGGGTCGAATCCCACGGAGATTGTTGGTATGAAGCAAGCTATGGTCACCTTGTAAATCTCAGTCAGGCGGATATAAAATAGTTATGTAGTTTTCGAAATCTAGTAATAAAAGAAGGATAGAAATACTTATGTAAATCATTGGTGAGAATTTCAGATAAGCGTGTGGAGATGCAATCATTCCTCTGAACCTCTGCTTTCCTGCTATCTTCATCCAATCAGTCTTACTCCTTTCTATGGCTGGCTTTATGCAAGGGCATCACCGTTGTCAGTGGCTATATCCCCTCCTCTTGTGAAAATGGTCCAAGATGCCCTGTCACGGCACGGCTAATCATCTGAGGTTCCCGATCATGCTGGAATAGGATTCACCCTCCTTTTGCGTCTGTCACTACGCCCAGCACTCGCGAGTTTGAAGCTCGTCACAGTCATTCAATCATTGAATCCTACTCGGAATACCACAGACAAGGTTTAGACTTTCCGGATTCTCTTGAATGCCGCCATCATTCTAGCTTACACCACGAAGATTCCGATTAAGAGATCTAAGAGACACTCATTCAATCTAAGGTAGAACGGAGGTGGTTGTCAGGCACGCGTTCATAGGGAATGATGATGATTGTCACATTCATCACATTCAGGTTGAAGTGCGAATGAATATCTTAGAAGCGAAATAAGATGAATTGAATAGAAAACAGTAGTACTTTGCATTAATCTTTGAGGAACAGCAGAGCTCCACACCTTAATCTATGGAGTGTAGAAACTCTACCATTAAAAATACATAAGTGAAAGGTCCAGGCATGGCCGAATGGCCAGCCCCCAAAACGTGATCACAGGATCAATAATACAATCCAGGATGTCTAATACAATAGTAAAAAGTTCTATTTATAATAAACTAGCTACTAGGGTTTACAGAAGTAAGTAATTGATGCATAAATCCACTTCCGGGGCCCACTTGGTGTGTTCTTGGGCTGAGCTTGAATGTTACACGTGTAGAGGCTCTTTCTGGAGTTGAACGCTAGGTTGTAACGTATTTCTGGCGTTCAACTCTGGTTTGTGACTTATTTCTGGCGTTTAACTCCAGACAGCAGCGTAGAACTGGCGTTCAACGCCTTTTTACATCATCTAAACTCGGCGAAAATATGGACTATTATATATTGTTGGAAAGCCCTGGATGTCTACTTTCCAACGCAATTGGAAGCGCGCCATTTTGAGTTCTGTAGCTCCAGAAAATCCACTTTGAGTGCAGGGAGGTCAGAATCCAACAGCATCAGCAGTCCTTCTTCAACCTCTGAATCTGATTTTTGCTCAGGTCCCTCAATTTCAGCCAGAAAATACCCGAAATCACAGAAAAACATACAAACTCATAGTAAAGTCCAGAAATATGAATTTAACATAAAAACTAGTGAAAACATCCCTAAAAGTAACTAGATCCTACTAAAAACATACTAAAAACAATGCCAAAAAGCGTATAAATTATCCTCTCATCAATACTTTCCTTGGTGAATAAAGGTACCACTAGGAGTTTGTTTAATTTGGAGGCCAAGAAAGAAATTTAGCTCTACTCATCTCAAACTCACTAGTCATGAGTTTTCCAAACTCTTCACACAAAGACTCATTGGCCGAACCAAACACAATGTCATCCACATAAAATTGAACTAGGAGAATATCATCATTAGATGCTTTAATAAATAAAGTAGTGTCGGTGGTTCCCCTTTGAAATTGATTTTCTAACAAGAAGGCACTAAGTCTTTCATACCAAGCTCTTGGAGCTTGTCTAAGGCCATAAAGAGCCTTTAAAAGTTTGAAAACATGATTTGGAAATTCTTTATCCTCAAAATCGAGGGGTTGTACCACAAACACTTCTCTATCAATAAAGCCATTAAGAAAAGCACATTTTACATTCATTTGAAACATTTTAAAACCCTTGTGGGCAGCATAGGTAAGAAGCAACCTAATTGCTTCCATTCTAGCTACCGGAGCAAAAGACTCATCAAAATCTATCCCCTCTTCTTGATCGTAACCTTAGGCCACTAATCTAGCCTTGTTACGAACAACTTTTCCATCCTCACCTAATTTATTTTTGAACACCCAATTAGTACCCATAACTTTCTTACCCTCCGGATGAGGTACTAGTGTCCAAACCTCATTCTTGTCGAATTGAGCAAGCTCGTCTTGCATGGCTTTGACCCATGATGGATCTTCAAGAGCTTGTTTTACATTGTTAGGCTCCATTTGTGAAAAGAGAGAAAAATTGCTCGGTTCGTATTGCCTTTTGGATGAGGATCTTGTTGTTACACCTTGTGAGGGATCACTAATGATAAAGTCATGAGGATAAGCCCTCATGGACTTCCATTCTCTAGGCTTTCGGAGTGGTGTTGAGCTTTGATGAGTTTCTGTGGGTTGTTCTGTTCCAGTTTCTCCTGCTGGCTCAAAAGACAAAATAGAAATGTCTCCTCCATTCTGATGAGACAAAACTGAACTGTCAGACTCTTCATTTTGAGTAGACTTGGGATTTTCTTCTCTTGTTCTCGTGTTGACAGCTTCTTCACAATCTGAATCATTATCTATCATAGTACTAGGAATTAAATTAGAATCACAAAAAGTAACATGTATGGATTCCTCTATAGTCCTATGTTCCTTGAGGTAAATTCTATAGGCCTTGTTAGTGGTGGAGTATCCAACAAACATCCCTTCATAGGATTTTGGATCAAATTTACCAAGGTTTTCTTTATTGTTAAGTACAAAGCATTTGCATCCAAAAACATGGAAATACTTAATATTTGGAGGGGTCCCTTTCCATAGCTCATAAGGAGTTTTCTTCAACCCTTTTCTAATAATGGTCCTATTCAAAATGTAACAAGCTGTATTTACAGCTTTAGCCTATAGAAATTTTGGAATCTCATTCTCACAAAGCATGGCCCTAGTCATCTCTTGAAGGCTTCTATTCCTTCTCTCAACCACCCCCAATTTTGTTAAGGGGTTCTAAGGCATGAAAAGTTATGAGTAATTCCAAAATCATCACAGAATTTTTCAAAGTCTTGGTTTTCAAATTCTCTTCCGTGATCACTTCTCAAATGGGCAATTTTTAAATCTTTTTCATTTTAAATTTTTTTGCAAAGGGTTGAGAAAGCATGAAAAGCATCATTTTTATGAGCAAGAAAAAATACCCAACCAAATCTAGAGTAATCATCTACCACCACTAGACCATAGTGTTTACCTCCTAAACTTTGAGTCCTTGTAGGACCAAAAAGATTAATGTGTAACATCTCTAATGGCCTTTTGGTTGAGATTCCATCTTTTGGTTTAAAAGAGGATTTTACTTGTTTGCCTAGTTGGCAAGCATCACAAGTAAGATCCTTATCAAATTTGATATTTGGAATTCCTCTAACCAATTTTTTTTTTACTAGCTTAGAAATTTGGTACATGCTAGCATGACCCAACTTTTTATGCCATAGCCATTTTTTAGAATCAAGAGAAGTGAAACATATTACATTTTGTTCTTTCAAGTCCTCAAGAGTTAATCCATACACATTATTGCACATTTTAAACTCAAACAAAATATCCCTAGTTTTTTCACAAACAACTAAGCACACAAACTTTCTAAAAACAACTTCATATCCTAGATCACACAATTGGCTTACACTAAGTAAATTATGTTTCAAACCATTTACAAGAAGAACATCATTTATACAAGATGAAAAGCTTTTACCAACTTTTCCAACGGCCACTATCTTTTCTTTACCATCATCACCGAAAGTGACAAAACCTCCATCATACTCATCAAGCTTTATGAAGAAGGTTGTCTTTTCGGTCATATGCCTAGAACATCTGCTGTCCATGTACCACATATTCTCCTTCTGTTTGGATGCTAGGCCCACCTACAAAACAAGCTCAAGTGACCTTAGGTATCCAAATCTTCTTGGATCATTTCACGTTAAACCATATCTTGTGACCTAATCCATTATAATCAAAAATAACTTTGTAAACTTTATCACCAATCATCCTTTCACCAAAAAAGCATTGAATGGGAAAGTGTCTACTTCGGTTACATAGTCTACAAAACCTTGGAGTTGCTGTTTTGCCAAAGCTTGTTGGGTTTTGAAACCTTGTATCATTAGAAGATGAGACAATATTTTCAAAATAAGGTTTCTCAACAGATTTATAGAAGCCCAAGCCAGCTTTATCATAAAGAGATTTTTGATTAGCCAAGATTTTATTCAGATTTTTAGAACTTTGAGTGAACTTGGCTAAGTCTTCTTTAAGCCTTTTGACCTCTTTAAGTAACTCTTCATTTTCCTTAAAACAGTTTACATATGCAACAACAGAATGATCACTTTCACAGCTCCTAAGTTGGGCTTTTAACTGCTTATTTTCTTCAACAAGTTCACAAGCAGTTTCGGCCTCCTTTAGTTTTTCTTTGAGAAAACCATTTTCAGCTTTAAGGATGGTGATTTGTTGTTCAAGATCTTGGTTATAAAGCAAAAAATATCTTATTTTTTTAGAAAGGTGGTCTATCATAAGATGAAAATCTTCAGTGTTTGGGTTATGAAAGACTACCTGTTCAATGTGATCTGCCATGAGACATGGTTGAGACTTTGTTTCAGGTTCTTCATCGTCTTCTGAGTCATTTTCCAGGTCGTCCCATGACGCCATCAGTCCCTTTTTCTTTCCTTTCTTCGGCTTTTCTTCCTTCTTCAACTTAGGGCAATCGGATTTGAAATGACCCATTTTCTTACAGTTGTAGCATGTCACCTTGCTGAGATCTTTCTTTTGTTTTCTTGAACTGCCTCCCTTGCCTCTCTCCTTGAGCTTCACCATTTTCCTGAATTTTTTGACAAACAACACAAATTCATTTTCAGATGAGTTATCATTGGATTCATCATCCAGAGGGTTAGTAACAGATGAAAAAGCTATTCCTTTCTTTTTTTAATCTTTTTTCAAATAGGTATTTTCAAAGGCAAGTAAATTTCCTCTCAAGTCATCATATGTCATGGAGTCAAGACCACTACTCTCAGAAATTATTAATGCTTTTGTTTCCCACTCTTTTGTGAAACATCTCAACACTCTTCTCACAAGCAGGATACTTGATTCCCATAGCATCCAAGCCGACAATGATGATGTTGAAGCGCTCAAACAATTCATCAATAGATTCTCCTTCCTTCATTGCAAACATTTCATACTCTCTGTTTAACATATCTATCCTGGTCTTCTTTACAATGGTGGTTCCTTCATGAGTAACTAGAAGTTTGTCCCAGATTTCCTTTGCCGTTGTGCATCGTGATACCCGTCGGTATTCCTCGAAGCTGATAGCACAATTGAGTAAGTTGATGGCCTTGGCGTTGAGCTCAACTTTCTTTCTGTCTTCTTCGGTCCAGCTTGCTTCTAGTTTAAGAGAGACAACTCCTTCGGCACTTGTGATGGTTGGATATTGAGGACCCTCCAGGATAATCTTCCAAAGTCTGTAATCCACTTCTTGCACAAAGATCTTCATTCTTTCCTTCCAATAGGTGTAGTTTTTCCCATTGAAAAGAGGAGGTCTGTTGCTAGACTGTCCTTCGGTCAGGTTGTAGGACACCAGATTTGAGCCACTATTTTCTGCCATTTGGATCTTTACTCCAAGCTGCAAAGCTTGATCTCTTTGAGACCAAGCTTTGATACAAATTGATGGTTTTCAGTGGCTAAGAGAAGGGGGGTTGAATCTTAGCCCCTTTTACAGTTAATAACACTTGCTGGTCTTTGAAACAACTTCTGGAGACTTTTTGCCTTTTTGTCTCGAAACCAGCCACGAGACTTTTTCTTTTGTCTTGTACCCAGCCAGAGACTTTTCTTTTTGTCTCATCGATTAGCACGAGATATTTTTCAGTTTTATCTCTTTGAGCAGCAGAAACAGAAATAGAGTAGAAGAGAGGGAGAATTACACCAAGATATATCATGGTTTAGCTGCTAAGTGCAATGCAGCCTACATCCAGTCTCCATCACAATAATGATGGAATTTCACTATAATCATTCTTGATTACATACACCAATTCTCCCTAGGAACTACCCTTCCTATCTGGGACAAGTCCAGAATCTAAACCCCAATCCTGAACTTGACTTGGTCACTGCCAAGCTTTCAACTGCTAAGTGCTAACCCAACTTGCAAGGGGATTTCCACAGAATCATGAAACACAACACAAATGTACAAAGGACCTCTAAGGACATCTATGGCTTTTTTTTTAATTTTGCACTCTCTGCCTTTTTTCCCTCTATGGCTTTTTCTTAAAAATATGTTAGCTTAGGTAGCTATGTGAACACTGTGCCTTGCACTCTCACTCCTTGCTTCAAGCCCTGGCTGTTCACCCTTACTTATAGGGAGAAGCCTCCACGGTTGAAACCAAACAAACTAAGCTAATCTTCTTCTTCTTCAAATCAGAACCGGTTCGGCCAAAGAGAGAGAAGAGATAACCAATGCAAAACCCAATATGCAATTACCTCTAGTCCTTCCTTGGTCACCAATCTTCATCAATCCGAGCCCTCCATCTTTGCCTTGCTCTCCAAGATGGACTCCTGGCCCTTGATGCTTTATGATGATGACAACTTCATCTGCTCCAACTTCTGCCTCCTCCCTCACGTAGCCACTGTAGCTACTTCCTGTGGTGGTTGAGCAAAATCAGAGTCAAGCCATCCCTCCAAGGATCTTCTTCTCTGACCAAAATCTTCTCTTCCATTTTTGGGTATGAAGAAGCCAAGATCTCTTCACCAAATCTTACCATAAGTGATGAGAATCTTAGCCACAACATACTTTTTGTTTTCTTTTTCTTTTTCTTGCCATCATTTTGATGGTCTTGTTGCTTGCACTTTCTTCTTTTCGGTGGCTCAAAATTTCTTCCATAGCTGCTGTGTAATGACCGAAAACAAGAAGCAAAATGAGAAAGAGAGGAGAGAGAAATTTGAATACTAACTAATGGATTTTGATAAAGTAAATTAAATTTCCACTTCTCTTGCATTAGGTAGCGTGTAGCATTGATGATGTCCATCAAATCAATAGCTAACTCTCTCTCATGTTTCCAATGTAAGTTTAATTCAAGTTAAATGAATTTGAAATCCATCACATGATGAAAGTAGGATCCATTGGAAGCAATGAAACTTTGCTTTCTTAATGGTTTCGGACCATGCAAGCTTGCTTCTAGCAAGCAATTTAGTTTTGGGCTTAGTTCAACATGATTCTGGCCCAATTAACCATAAATTACTTCAACTACTTAATATAACATATTTTGAACAAAACTGAATATTTACAAGCATATTGGGCTTGCAGCAATAATGATTTAGACTGGCCCAACAAATAAAATACTTCAGCCAACATTCATATGACAATATTGCACCAGGCTGAAATTTGATTTCATTGGCTTAGGATTTTTTCTTTTCTTTTCGGTCCAATAAAAATCTGCACAAACAAAATTATCAATCAATACATGTGAATCAAAATCAAATAGACAATTTTATAATTTAATTAAATTAATAATGTTTGTTCATCATCAAATTAAATTTAGAGTTTTCTAAACTCATCAAAATTAATAATTAATAAATAAAAAACTAAAAAGGACTTTTTTTTATTACTTTTTAATGGATATACAATTTTATAATTTTACTTTCTCTTTATCTCTTCCTTTCACATTTATTTCTTTTAATTTATTGAACTAAATCAATTATATTAATTATTCGTATTAACTAATTAAGTACTTTTTAATGGGTTATTATAACTGTGCCTTTAAACCATAAGTTAAAAATATTATAAAAAATCTTTTATAAAAGTTGTTGTAAAATAAATATTTTTAAAATGTGTCCTTAGGACACAAATTAACTAAATTATTTTTCAATTTAATGTGTTTGATTCATTCAATTGTATTAATTATAACTAATCAATTATGTAATTTTATTTGATTAGGATAAATATTTTATCATTTAATATTTTTTTGATTCATTAAATTACATTAACCATAACTTCAAATATTTAATTTAATTAGAGTAAATATCAAATCATTTTAAATTCTGTTAGATTCATTAAACAAAATTAATTATAACTAATTTATTATTTAATATGATCGAGAAAAATATTAAATTATTTAATAAATAATATATAAAGCAATGAAATAAATGAACTCAATTAATTCAAATTATTATCTTATTATTTTATATATCGCTTTTCTTCCTCTCTATTTTGTACTTCAAGTAAAATATTTGTGATTTTTTATTTTTGTTTTTTTATCTTAATTAATTTTACTAATATTTTTCTATGATTTTGTTTTATATTAATTTTTTTATTTATTTTGATTAATAATTCTTAAGGGTATTATTATTTTATTTAAAGATAATTTAAATTTTTTGTAATATTTTTATAAAAGTTGATTAATAGGTTTTTTTAAAAATATTTTTATTGAAATTTTTTAATAAGATCGTATTTTGATTTTTCTCTTTCCTCCTTTGTCTTAATTAATTATAGTAATCTTCTATTGCAATACATTTTTTATCTACTCCACACATTATCTTTTCTATCTTCTTTTACTTTTTTTAATTGCTCTTTTTATTTTATTTTTAATTGTTTATTTTACTTTTACTTCTCATATATAGATTTATTATAATTCATCACATGTTCTTTTTGAATTTAAGTGATTTTTTAGGTTATATTTTACCATTGATGCTTTTATTTTGTTTAGTGTATTTTTTAGTCTGTGTTTAATATAATAATCTGTAAATATCTATTCTATTATGTAAAAATTAAATTTCTGCACTTTATGATAAAACTGTCATAATATATTTCTGATGGTGTTTTTCGATTTATTTCTTTTAACTCATTAAATTTATTTTATTATAATAAATTAATTATATCAACTAATTGATTTGGTTAATTTTTTAAATATTATACAATTTATTATAATTTCTATCAATCAATTAATTGTAATTCAAATTGAATGATTATTTTGTTATGAAATTATTATTTCCTAATCTATTTATGGGCAATATATATATATATTAATTATAAACGTAAATTAAGCTATTTTACATTAAATGACTTATATAATGGTCATCTCATTTATTATCATAAATGCCGAATTAAATAAGTCATTATTACTTTTGATTTAGAACTAAATGAGAATAAAAGCATAGATACTATTTTATTTGATTTTTCGGGTTTAATGGGTGTGACACTGCACTCAAATATAAATAGTGACTTCCGAATTTTGGTCTCCAACACATCAAAGTCATCTCCGTAACTCTTTTTCCATAAAAAGAATTTCGATTCAACTTTATCAGAGATACAGAAGGTTTTCAAAGAACAAAGGAATAGTCTGAATTTGTACGAATTCTAAATGTTCAAACTTACGACATTATTTCAGACTTTCAGTTCATTATCGTTATGAGAATGACTCTAATCTATACGTGTCTAAGGACTAGAATAGATTAAATATTATTTAAGTAATTTATTTCTAATATTGGTATTTGATTAAATTAGTTTTAGAGAAATTTAAATTGTTGACTCAATTTATATATTACGACTATTCTTTTTTAATATATTATTTTTATATTTTTAATATAAAATTTCTTTTTTTTTCTAATTTTTAAGTTTATTTTCTTTCTCATTTTATATTTCAAATTAGTAATGTAATTATTAAGAAAAATGTATTTTAAAAAAAGAAAAAGAAATATTAAAATATCACTATTTAAAAAAAAGATACGTGAAAAAAAAGAAAACGAAAAATTAAAACATCACTATTAGAAAAAAATGTTAATATGCGTATGAATGGAGTCGGAATTGAGGAATATATAGATATAAAAAATAATCATATATATAAAATGAAATAATTTTATAACAAAAATAATTAATATATGTGATTTAGATGTTTTTAATAACCGGTAACATAGAGTTTAACAAAATATAATTCACTTATTTTTTTATTTATGTATATGTATAGAATTATTTATGTATATGTATATATATTAAGAAAAACTACCGTTATATATATATATATATATATATATATATAACAAAATTAATATATAAGGTTATGGAAAGTTCTATCCAAATTTGACAAGAACAAGACGACTTACATAGAAATGGTTCTCATGGATAGTAAGGTAAGTTGGTTATTTTCCATGATTCTTTCAAGTGATGTTAGGTTCATTTTATAAATATTTTTTCTTCATATATTTTAATGTTTTTAATAACCGGTAACATAGAGTTTAATAAAATATAATTCATATATTTTTTTATTTATATATATGTATAGAATTATTTATGTATATATATTAAGAAATATATATATATAATTATTTAACAAAATTAATATATAAAATTATGGAAAGTCTCATCCAAATTTGATAAGAATAAGACGACTTACATAGAAATGGTTCTCATGGATGATAATATAAGTTGATTATTTTTCATTATTCTTTCAAGTGATGCTAGGTCCAATTTATAAATATTTTTGGTTCATATTTTAAGTTTATTTGATAAGTAAACCCTTGCACGCGAATTCGAACAAAGACAGTGCGATTTTATAGATTTATAAGTGCTAATAGCCTTTATATTTAATTTGTTTTATAGTGTGATAATAACTAATATATTTATTGGTGAATTTAACTATTACTATATTATTTATGATCACATTCAGTATATATGTCTGATTTATTGAAAAAAGTAGATTATTAAAACCGATTAATAACTATTTTAAAGTTAATCCAATTAACACTAAATTAAAAAAAACAATACATAATATGTTACTTTTTTATTAATCAAATTATTATAATTCAAATTAATTTTAAAAATAATTTAAAATTATAATTTCAATCTTATCACGTGCATGGCACGGGTAATTATACTTGTAATATCTCTTAAATCAAATGTTACATATGTTTCTAGTACCTCTTAAACCGCTAGCTTGTTTTTTAGCCAAATTTAGTAGGTCATTTGTCACATGAGTAAACACGTGGAGTAACTTGTTAGAGTAGTTAGTAGCTGAGTTAGTTGTAAATATAGTTAGTTACGAGGCTAATTGTTGTTATATTAATAATTGTAACCAGCTGTAAAATAAGTGAAGAAAACCCTTATCAATAAAGAAGGAGTCTTTGAGACTGTGAGAGAACTTTTATTGCTCTCTGGTCACAATTCCCATCCTGTGAAGTTCTTCCATTATCTTTCTGAATGCTTGACCACTGCAACATGGTGCGGTGAGCGTGAAAGGAAGAAATCAGTGAGGAATTGAGCTTCAAAAAGGATGAATCGATAGAAACTTCGTTGAATTTCATTACTACAGTTTTTTCCCCTTTCTTTTCTGCTGAATTTTCCCTTCTCTTTTCTGAATCTTCTCTCATTCTTCGTCTACTTTCTTTCTGTTCTACTACTTTCTTCTCTTCCTTTGAGACTCAAACAATAGAGACTAATGAGATCTATATTGTCTGAACAAGATTCAAGATTCAGGTAACCATTTTCGATTAGCGAGTCTTGGGAAGAAGATTACGCAATTAATTGTGAATTCCAGCGTCAGTCACAAATGGCATCAGAGGTGAATCCAACAATCGATTTGCAAACGCTAACAAATCTTCTGAGTCAGCTAAATCAGATACAGTCGAATTCAAGTAGGAACCAGCAGAATCCAGCATTAGATCCGTCAAGTCCATATTTCTTGCATCCTGGAGATAGTTCAGGAACAACCCTAATTCCTATTGCATTAGAACACAACAATTATCAAGTTTGGGAAAGAGCAATGTGGAGAGCCTTGAGAGGAAAGAACAAGATTAGGTTCATAGATGGTTCACTTCAGGGACCAACACAAGAAGATCCACTGTTTGATACGTAGGAAAGATGCAACACATTCGTGGTTTCTTGGATCAACCACTCATTAAGTCTTAACATAGCTAAAAGTGTCATTTGGATCAACTCGGCGGAAGAACTATGGAGAGAACTGAAACAACGCTACTGCCAAGGAGACATGTACAAGATTGCTGAATTGGAAGAAGAGATGTATGCAAGCAAGCAGGGAGAACTATCTGTGACAGATTATTACACGCAATTGAAAACAATCTGGGAAGAATTAGAGAACTTTCGCCCTGTACCAAACTGTTCCAGATGCATTGATAGGTGTACTTGCGAGCTAAGTATCATGAGAAATTATAGAGAAGAATCCCAAGTGGTAAGGTTCTTGAGAGGATTAAGTGATCAATTCGCCACTATGAGATCACAACTCATGCTGATGAATCTCATGCCGAAGTTAGAATCTGTGTTTGCCTCCGTTTTGCAGCAAGAAAGACAAGTAAACATGCCTGAAACTCTGGATAGCAATGCACTGATGGTGAATGCAAGAAGTAGTAATGCGAATTTGAGAAGTGAGGTCAATAATGGAAATATGAGAGGCAGAGGCAGAGGCAGAGGGGGCAGAGGCAGAGGGGGAAGAGGTCAAAAATAGTGTACCTACTGTGGAAAGTTAGGCCACTTAATTGACGTATGTTACAAGAAGCATGGATATCCTCCCAATCTCAAGAACAATCAGAGCTCATTTAACAACATAGTTGCTGAAGATGATTATGAAGACAGCAACATGCAGGTGCAGTCCCAGAGAAAGATAGATGATAGGTCTGAGCCTTATTTTACTTTAGAGCAGAGGAAAGCATTGCTTGCTCTCCTGCAAAACTAAGAATCTCAGCCAAGGCATAGCATCAATCAAATCAGCACCACCACTCTCCCATCCAACAAAGGTATATCCTACATCATGTCACTTTTTGTTTTTAGCCCAAGGTCCTGGGTTATTGACTCAGGTACCACCAACCATGTAGCTTACTCACACAAATCCTTCCACAGAATTTATAAAATTAACCCTGTGATCATTAACATGCCTGATGGAACTAGAACAATTGCAACACTAGCAGGAAATGTCTTTTTTCATAACAATTTACAATTGTTTAATGTGTTTTACATTCTAACTTTTAAATTCAATTTGATATCGGTTTCAAAATTAACTCTGGATTCTGAATGTCAACTAATTTTTGATGAAAATGGTTGTGCAATCCAGGAAAAGAAAACATTAAAGACAGTTGGTGTAGCTGAACAGAGAAGTGGATTGTATGCATTTGAAAATTTTCAACCTGTTGCAGCTACATCAAATTCAGCATGCATCAATACACACACATCAAACTCATCATATCCTGACCATTCTGCATTGTGGCATCTTAGGTTAGGGCATTTGCCAAATCATAGAATAAAGGTGATGCAAAAGGCATACACTGATTTACAATTTTCTAGTTGTAATAAGCCATGTGACTCTTGTCACTATGCAAAGCAAAAAAGAAATTTCTTTGTACCAAGAATTACACAAAGTAAGAACAGATTTGATGTTGTGCATATTGACATTTGGGGTCCAATAAACACTGTATCAATTTCTGGTTTTAAATATTTCTTAACCATAGTAGAAGATAAAAGTAGATTCACTTGGATTTATTTCATGAAAGGAAAAAGTGAAGCTGCTGAATTAGTTAAAAGTTTTGTCAAATTAATTGAAACCCAATTTGGTATCACTATCAAGAAGATTGGAACGGACAATGGACCCGAATTCAAACTTAATGCTTTCTATTAGGGGTGTTCAAATCCAAACCGATCCAAATTAAATCGCTCATTCAATTCGATCCAAATCGAAAACCGATTAAAACCGCACTAATTCGGATTTGATTGGATTCTATTTTTTGCAAACCGCTGGATTGGATCGGATTTTGGATCTACTTTTCATAACCGATCCAATCCAATACAAACCGCACAAAGTGCTATAATATTATTATTTTATTATTATATTTACAATTATACTTATAACATGTTCAATTTGTTATACATTTTTCTATTATTCATGTATTATTATTATTTAATAAATATTTTATGTTCAAAATGTTATTTATTTATTTATTTTAACTAACCTATAATTTTATTTCTATTGTTATGTTATCTTTAACTTTTTAAGATATTGTTAAAACTCGTTATGTCATTGTTGATTATTTAAAATTTGATGTTGAGACTTGTTATATGTATTTAATTTTTTATTTAAAAAACCGCAAATCCAAACCGATCCAAACCGCTTGTAATCGGATCGGGTTTCCAAAAAGATTTCATCCAATCCAAACCGCACCGCACATAAATTAAGCGTTCGGATCGGATGACTTTTTTCCTTAAAACCGAACCAAACCACACTGCGAACACCCCTACTTTCTATGCACTAAAGGGAATCATACATCAAACATCATGCGTCGAGATGCCTCAACAAAATGGAATAGTTGAGAGGAAACATCAGCATATTCTAGAAATAACAAGAGCACTGATGTTTCACTCCAACTTGCCCAAAAAATTTTGGAATTACGCTGTGGCACATTCAGTTCACTTGATGAATAAAATTCCTAGCAGTATTTTAAAAAATGTCTCACCATATCAATTATTATATGATAAACAGCCGGATATTTCATATCTAAGAATCTTTGGATGTTTGGTGTATGCATCTACACTAGTGAATCATAGAAGCAAATTGGATAAGAGGGCTAAAAAGTGTGTCTATCTTGGTATAAAGGAATGAGTTAAAGGACATTTACTGTATGACCTTAGCAGTAGAGATATCTTCATTTCAAGGAACACCATTTTCTATGAATTCGTTTTACCTTTTACAATACAGGAAGCTGTACAAAATGAGAAAGTTGAGATTGAGACACACCCAGACTTTTGCATACATGATTTGCATACATTTGATGATCCCTTGTGCATTGAAATTCAACAATCACACACACAACCAGGATCACAACAACAAACTGCATCTAGGTCCCCATCCTTAGATCATGCACCATCAGCATCCTCTCATAATAATATTCCTATTCCATCACACACTCCCATTATACAACCTTTAAGAAGGTCCACTAGGGAGACAAGAAAACCAGCATACCTTGCTGATTTTCAATGCATGACTACTTCATCAGCTCTATTAGCTACACCAGATTTCAGCACAACTCATTCTTCACAATGTCTTCATGAAACTTTTTTTGAACATCAGTTTGACATTATTTATGATTTAAAACAAAATTTATTTGAACATTCCACCCTGCTATTGTTTGAATCCGCCATACCAGATTCAGCTTTACCACTCATTCCATTATGTCCATCCTCCATTGAATTTGTCAATCAAGCCACCTTTCAGCCAAAACACACTGAACCCAAATGCTATGCTGAAGCTGTCACTGATCCAAAATGGCAAGAAGCAATCAATGTGGAGTTAAATGCTCTAAAAGAAAATAAGACTTGGACTCTAACACCTCTTCCGGCTGGAAAAATGATTGTAGGCTGCAGATGGGTGTTTAAATTGAAACTCAATGCTGATGGAACGGTAGAACGCCACAAGGCCAGATTAGTAGCACAGGGCTTCACCCAGACGGTTGGGGTGGACTATCTTGAAACATTTAGCCCAATTGTGAAGATGACAACCCTTCGAATCCTACTTGCCATAGCAGCAGTTAAAGGCTGGTTCATGCATCAATTGGATGTCAACACAGCCTTCTTACATGGGGATCTTGTTGAAGAGGTCTATATGAAGCCTCCTCCTGGACTGTTCCTCTCTGACCCGGGACTGGTATGCAAGTTAGATCATTTCCTTTATGGTTTAAAACAAGCCAGCAGGCAGTGGAACACTAAGCTCACTTCCACTCTTCTCTCGATTAGTTACTGTCAGTCTCGAAGTGACTATAGCCTCTTTACCAAATCTACAAAATCTGGTTTCACAGTTGTACTAGTATATGTTGATGATCTAATTGTTTCAGGAGATGACATGGTAGAGATCAGCTTCATCAAACAGCATTTGCATCTTTTGTTTAAGATCAAAGACATTGGTGAACTCAAGTTCTTTCTTGGCTTGGAGGTGATTCGAAGCAAGAGGGGGATCATGGTGAATCAAAAGAAATACTGCCTCGATCTCTTGAAGGATTATAACCTACTAAATGCCAAGCCAGCAGCAATACCAATGGACTACACCATCAAATTGACCAAGAATTCAGGAAATCCGTTGCAGTCTAATACAGAGTATAGGAAACTGATTGGAAAACTGATCTATTTGACCAATACTAGGCTAGAAATTGGATATGCTGTTGGGAGACTAAGTCAATACCTGGATTGTCCCACAAACATACACTTTGAAGTAGCATTGAGAGTTTTGAAATACTTAAGAGGAACACCAACCAAAGGGCTGATGTTTGCAGCCGACACAGATTTAACACCCACTGGTTTTTCGGACAGCGATTGGGGAACTTGTTCAGATACAAGGAGATCAACCTCAGGCTACTGCTTTTTCATTGGCACTTCAATTGTGTCCTGGAAAAGTAAGAAACAAAGTACAGTCGCCAATTCTTCATGTGAGGCTGAATATAGAGCTCTAGCAATGGCTACACGGGAGGCACAGTGGATCACCTATGTACTGCAAAATCTGAGAATAAGGCTTGAAAGACCCATTGGAATATACTGTGATAGCCAATCTGCATTGCATATTGCCGCTAATCCCGTATTCCATGAGAGAACCAAACATATAGAGATGAATTGTCACATTGTGAGAGACAAATGACAAGAGCAAGTCACAAAGTTGCTACCCATCTCCACCCACAATCAAGTGGCAGACATATTGACAAAAGCACTGGCTCCTAACCAGTTTCAGCAATGTTTGAGCAAGCTGAGAATGATGGAGAGCATCGATTCTAGCTTGAGAGGGGGTGTCACATGAGTAAACACGTGGAGTAACTTGTTAGAGTAGTTAGTAGCTGAGTTAGTTGTAAATATAGTTAGTTAGGAGGCTAATTGTTGTTATATTAATAGTTGTAACCAGCTGTAAAATAAGTGAAGAAAACCCTTATCAATAAAGAAGGAGTCTTTGAGACTGTGAGAGAACTTTTATTGCTCTCTGATCACAATTCCCATCCTGTGAAGTTCTTTCATTATCTTCCTGAATGCTTCAAAACAATTATCTATACTAGATTTAGCTCCATATGTTATGCAACACCAAAATAAATATATATTTTTTATATAAGAATTCATTTAATAAAAAAATTTAGAAGTTAATGTAAAATTTATTTTCGTAAGTTATTTAGAAGTTGTATTTAATTAGCATTAGCTGTATTAACTAATTATTTACATGTATATGTCAAAAGTAACTATTTAAACTATTATTCATTTATTCGATACATCATAGTTTATTGCAAATTCAATATTGCAAAACTCATGTTGACGCCTTTAGAATTTCTTGATATCCTAAAGTCATCATAGTATTTTCTTATTAGGCCAATATTATTTTTTTTGGGTACAAGTTACACCAATATTAATATAAATATCATAACCGGTAACATAGACACCAAAAAAATATAACATGCAACACTTTTATATATGTTAGGCTCAACCGCTCGAAAATCAAGATCCGTCTGCTGGTGTTAAACCGAACTTTTATATATATATATAAAATTTGCACTGTTTATATTAAAGACTAATAAGAGATTAATTAATCATTGCTTTAACATTATTTTATGTCAATTTCTGCATAACTGAACTGCTGCATAAACTGTCCCGTGTCTCCTAAATTAAACATTAAAGGTGGCTGCTGCATCATTATTGTACTTATTTTTGGTAAAATTTATGGTTGTGAAGACGACATCTATCTTCTATACATGTAGAAGGATTTTTTCTTCTACACGCTAGTAAGGCCCTTATTTTAATTTAAAGAGTAGATATGACTTTTTTAAAAAAAGAATTTTGACCCAGAATTTATTGAGAGTGTCAAAAATTATTTATTGTTAAATTTAAAGAACTAATAACAATTAATTAATGATAACCAAATATTATTATTAGATTAAAAGCTTAATTATGTGTATAATTAGTTTGTTTATTGTACAAAAAATTATAAAGATAAAAAACAGGCCCAGTAACAAACTAATAAGGGCCAATAGTGTGCCGTTTTGGGAGCACAGGAACCTAGAGAGTTTATAGGAAATAATTTTTGAGGAGATGACACATTGACACCGTAACAGATATGTCACTCTGTAATGAACATATGGGTGCTACATCAGCACCTCTGTTTGCTCTTAGAGAACCAAATGAGCGGAGAGACGTATCTGTTTGTCTTATCGTCAGGAATGTATTTATAATTAAAATTTATAAGGAACTAATTTATTACGATTTTAAAAAGTCAGAACCTATTTGTATTTTTTCTTAAATTTAACCCTAAGTTTAAATATAAAATGAAAAGTTCTCCAAAACAAAAAATGTGTGTATAAATTTATACTTTTTTAGATATCATTTTGTTTTTTCAGTCCCAACTCATCAACGTTTGAAAACTCGAATCCATTAGTACTCAAATAAAGCAAAATACTCATCATATTGAGCAAGTTATAAAAAATAATCATCATATTGAGCAATGTTTTATTGATCGACATTTGATATATTTTTTCGATAAATGGTTTAAAGTTTAAACCTATAAAGGGCAATGTTTTTTTAAGATTAACAGGTTATATTATTTATAACATTTTATTTTAATACATATTATTATAGTGTGAAATGTTTATAGAGTAAAAATTGGTGAAAAAAGCAAAGCATTTTACTAATTTAAAATACATTAAAAATATCAAAACCCATAATTTATAAAATAAAATTTGGTGTGAGATAATTACCAATATGCCATTATTTGTAGAGCTTATTCTAAGATGTCAGTATTTTTAAATTTTTTATTTAGGTGTCTTTTGATCACGAGGACACTCGTTATTGTGTTTGGCTAGTTCACTCAGAGACACTAATGTAAAAAAAAATACCTCTAATTTGTGAAAATATTAACTGAGAACGTGAACAGAAAAAATATAAAGGTGTCAAATGCAAGGTGCCTTTCAGAAGAGTCATAAGTGCAGTAAAAATTTCTTACTCTGTAGTATATTTTCTTTGCTTTACCATATTTCATAATTGATTGTGTGAATGTAGAATTGATAGAGTACAAGAAGATCAAACAGATTCTGTTATTAAGTAATTTACTTCTCATGTACAGTTAGAGTTATGCCATGATGGACGGACACTGACACGGGATATCATACGACACAGGATACGTAAATACGTGAATTTTACAATCTTATAAGACACGGGGACACGTATACATATAAAATATAAAGTATTTTTAGATAAATCGTAATAATATTTTGGTATTTAGGTGTGTCTAAGCATGTCTGAAATTTTTTTTATTTTTTATTAAGACACGGTTGGATACAGCAGACACGCATATTGGATAAGTGTCGATAAGTGTCGTGTCCAAAATGTGTCCGACACACGAACACGGTAACTCAACGAAGTGACTGTGCTTCATAGGCTTCATAGAAATTAGACATCATATTCTGTTATTAAGTAATTTACTTCTCATGTACAGTTAGGGTTAGGTGCGATTAACATCTTTATATAGCTACCACTTATGTATACCAAACGGATTTTGAAAAAGGTTTAATTACTCTGCAGGTCCTTATAGTTTCACCGAATTTTCAATTAGGTCCCTATACTTTTTTTCTTTTCAATTGAATCCTTATACGTTAAATTTTTTTTCAATTAAGTCCCTACAATGACAATAATGTTTAAGATAACAGAATATTCTTAGTAAAAAACGAATATTTCCTTTTTTGAGATAAGGAACCTCGTTCAGCAAACTTCTATATTTTGAAAATTCCAAAAAGACCCTTTTCATTTCATCCCACCCACGCATCCCTAGCCCTAACCTCTTCACCGAGCTCTCTTCGGATCTGCCGCACGGTCCTGTCTCGCCGCGCCTCCACCTCTCGGCGTCCCTCTCGTGCCTCGTCCCTTGTATTCTGCTCGTTCTCTCGTGCCTAGTGTGCTCCACTGCTCGTATTCTGCTCGCCGCACCTCTGTCCCTCACTGCGTCGCGCCTACGTGCCTCCGTGCTTCCATGCCTCCCTCGCCGCGCCGCGCCTCAGTCCCTCGCGGCTGGTTTCTCTACCTGAAGTGCTGCTCGTCGTCCATGGTTCTGCCTCTACAACAGGTGATAATTTAATTTAGATTATTTCCAATTTTTTTTCTCACGATGGATTCTTTGATGTTGTTTATGTGAATTTTATTGTTAATTGGTTTATTTTGACGTTGTTTAAATGTTGAATTTGGTTTCTAAATATGAATATGAATTGTTTTTGTTCTTTCTTTCAATTTTCATTCAGCTACTTATGATGTTAGTGTTCAGAACACTTTAAGATATGCATATGTTTCAGTTTATGGTATCTCAAGATTGAATCTTTTGAGCTATGCTAGTTCATTCCAAATTTATGTGGCTCACTTGGCTGCAATATCAGAGAAGTTATATAGCCAAGCTCATGTTTGTCTACATAGGTAAGTGTATAACTTTCAATGTACATAGTATGTATTTTTTCTCAATGCATTCTTTCTTGTTGGTGCGTTTCTGGAATAGTTGTGGTTGCTGAAATTGCTATGCTTTTTGCATTTATTTTTGCCCCACTGATCATGTATTCTATGATGCATCTGTTATATGGGATTTGCCCTTTAACTTCATGTCCAACTGCTCAAGATGTCATAGCTTAAGAGTGTTCTTTTTACTAAGTTTGTAAATGACACCATTGTCCCAAACAGCTGCTGTGTATGTAAGAGTTGCAATAACACCAGTCATCCATTCACTTTCACAGGTGTGCATATAATCATTTGGTTAGTTGAGTTCTTTTCCCTTAATTTGAGTTCTCTGCACTATCTATAAAAGTGTTTATTCAAAATTTTGGAAACAAGTTGGTTCAACTTTCAAACCATAATTTGTCATTGTCATTTCTCATTCTAACCATAATTGCATTAACTATTTAAAGTAAGGAAGTGCATTAATTTCATTGCTGACATTTTCCTTGAGGACTTCCAGGTTCATATTGTTTCTATGAGCTATGTGTATAAACCATATATTATTCTAATTAACTAGTTAATTAGCATATCATCATTATTGACTGAAATGAAGTTTGACCATATATATGTGCCAGATCCTTCTTTGAGTACTATTCTCAAAGAGCAGGATCAACCATTTTCACCACTTTTTTAGTCTAGACATTGGTTTGATACCAGGTGTATATGGTGATGACCGAAGAACTCCCGAAGAGATGAATGGGCCTCACAAAGATGAATGGTTCAGAGGGTGGGAGGTTGCAGTACAAGAACTGATTTTTAGATTAACTGTATTACATTGAAACTATGTTTTCTATGATTTTCGTTATTAGATTTCAATTTTCAATAACACAAATTACATAACTTTGTGATTTTTTATGGTGTACCATGATATGATAAAGACACAAACTACATTCTATGAATCTACACAAATATAAAATATTACATGATCATAATGAATACTTGAATGATGGAAACTAAATTTTATATATACTTATTATTCCTATTTCTGTTTCATTTTATCCATTTCTTTTTTTTCTTTTTGTATGTTCTTAAGATAAGGTATTTGGAAAGTAAAAAAAAAAAAGAGAGAATGTATTTTTGGTAAAATTTGTATATAAATAAATAAAAGAATGATAGTGACAAAATAAAAGGGATTATAGGAATATCTTTCATTGAATATTTATAGTTTTATTGAATTTTCAATTAGGTCCCTATATTTTTATTTTTTTCAATTGGGTCCCTAAAGGTATACAAGTAATTTTACAATTCACTAACGTTTTTTTTTACGTTTAACGTTAATAGGGACTAAATTGAAAAAAAAAATAAAGTATAGGGACCAATTGAAAAGAAAAAAAGTATACGAATCTAATTGAAAATTTGGTGAAACTATAGGACCTACACATTAATTAAACCTTTGAAAAACTATCAAGTATACATTTTTCTTTCATTCAATTCTGTACCCATCACTCTTCATCAATCTTAATTCTGTTTTGCTACATCCTGTTCTTCATCATCATCACCTCGGTAACTTCTTCATGGTATCTAAAGTTGATTAAGATCCATAGCTGAGATAATCCCTCTTCCCACCACCACCAACAATAACAAGAATTTTCTTTCTTTTCCTATACTTGACAAACTTGAAAAGAACACTTTTCGAACCTGGAAGCAATTGGCACTGCACACCATTGGGGCAAACCGTCTTGAAGACCATCTTCAACAAAGCAAGATTCCTCCACAATTCTCCACTGATGCGGAAAGAGAAGTTAGGATTGAATCTGAAAAATACGAGGAGTGGAAAGCATATGATCATTAAATAATGATATGGTTGCTAACTTCTATGAATTCTTCGTTCAAAAATAAAATGCTGGATTGCAAGTTTGCTTAGGAAGTTTGGGAGAAGATTCATGATCATTTTGCAAAAGTATCAAAGATCCAAAGCACTCAATTATGAGTATAACTCAAATCAATCAAGAAAGGAGGATCTTCAGTGCAAGAATATCTCCCCAAGATTCAAAAGATTGTTAATGCATTATCTTCAATTGGGTATACTATTTCCTTAGATGATCATATTGATGTAATTACTCAAGGCTTGAATGAGGAATATGCACTATTTCTCTCATTTGTAATGGAAAAATCTGACTCCATCACATTGGTTGAGGTTGAATCTCTCCTTCTTAGGCATGAGGATATGTTAGAGCATTTCAAGAAAGTTGAGCAAGGTTTGATTCAATCTAATTTCACTCAAGCACTCTATAATGATAATAGGAATTCTGGCCGTGGATTTTCTGGAAGGAGAGGACGAAGCACTGGTCGTGGCTATGGCAGAGGGGGAAGATTTCAAAACTCACCCTCTTCAAGAATTTCATGCCAAATGTATGGAAAGCCTGGTCATTCTGCAATTAGTTGTTTCCATCGATTCAATCAGTAAATTCAGCAACAACCTTTTGTGTCTCTCTCTAGTACACTTTCTCAGAACTCTCCATCTCCACCTCTTTCAACATACCATAATCCACAAGCATACTTTACTTCTACAACAAATTTGAGAGAGAGTTCCTGGTTTCCTGACACAGAAAGCTCACATCACATCACATCAGATCAACACAATCTTCTTACAGCTTCCGAATTCATAGGTTCAGATCATGTTCTGTTAAGTAATGGCACAGGTACACATATAGCTCATGTTGGTCATACATATCTTATTTCTCTTGACAGCATGCACCTGAGATGAATCAAAACTTAATAAGTGTCAAAAAATTTGCTCAGGACAATGATTGTTATTTTCAATTTCATGCTAATAAATGCTTTGTGGTTTCTCAGGCAACTCAAGAAATTCTCCTTCAAAGAGCACCTAAAAATGGGATCAATGAATTTGAAAGAGTTACTATTGATTCATCAAATAATTTAGATTCTGATTCTTACATATCACAACTTCATTGTCTTCTAATAACACATTTAACTCTATTGTACCAAGAACCCTCACTGCACAATTTTCTTCTTCTTTGTGGCATAATAGATTAGGATATGCCTCTTCTAATGTTGTGAGGAAGGTTCTTTCTTCTTGTAATCTGCCATTTTTGAATTCTTCAATAAATAAAGTTTTTGAATTTTGTTGTATGGGAAAGATGCATACTCTACCATTCACACTTGATCCTTTTCATTTTCATCAACATCTTGAAATGGTGTATGCAGATGTTTAGGGACCTACCCCAAATCTGTCTTATCATGCATTTAGGTATTATGTTTCATTCTTAGATGTATTTACTAGGTACACTTCGATTTTCTTGCTTGAAATCAAATTTCAAGTGCTACAAGCTTTTATGCAATATAAAAATCAGATTGAGAACTACACTGGTTTTAAAATCAAATCTCTTCATTCAGATCATGGAAGAGCATTTTTGTCACATTTTTTCTATATTTCTTGCTAATTAGGGTATCTCTCGTAGGTTTTTATGTTCTTACACTCACCAACAAAATGGTAGAGTGGAAAGGAAGCACAGATACATAGTTGAAGTAGCATTATGCATGTTAGCAAAATCATCTATCTTAGTTGAAAGGAACCCAAATGGATCTGTTATTATCTATAAAACAAGATTAGTTGCAATGGAAAATCATCAAACTGAAGGGTTAGATTACAGTGAAGTATTCAGCCTTGTTATAAAGCCAGCAACAATTAAAGTTGTTCTTACAATTGTTCTATCTTTCAAGTGGAATATCTATCAAGATGACTTTAATAATGCATTTTTAAATTATAAGCTTGATGAAATTTTTTATATGAGACAACCACCTGAGTTTACAAATGGTAATACCTCTCAAGTTTGCAAATTACAAAAGGCTATATATGGTTTAAAACAAGCTTCCAAGGCCTGGTACATTACTTTCTCTGCAACATTAGCTAAATTTGGATTCTCAAGCACAAGGTCAGATCCTTCCTTGTTTCAAAAGAGAACTTTTACTTATGTCATTTTTATTTTAGTCTATGTAGATAATATATTGGTTACAGGCAATAATTCAGATGTAATTATTGAACTAATGCACAATTGAATAACATGTTTTCCTTAAAAAGTCTAGCTACATTTAATTATTTTCTAGGAATAGAAGCTTCAAAATTACCCTTTGGTGCATATCATCTTTGTCAAACTAAGTACATTAGAGATTTACTATACAGAGCAGGCATGACTGATGCTAAATCTGTACCAACTCCAATGCTGTCCTTTGAAAAACTATCCAAACATGGCTCTGAGTCCTACCCAGATCCTTCTCATTATAGGTCTATTATTGGTGCCTTGTAATATTGTACCCTAACAAGGCCTGAATTGTCTTTCTCTGTTAACAAAGTTAGTCAATTCATGCAAAATCCATTGATAACTCACTGGAAATCAGTGAAAAGAATATTAAGATATCTGGCTAGTTCAATAGATCATGGTTTATTGTTTCATCCATCAACTAATTTTCGAATTTTTAGTTTTGCTGATGCAGATTGGGCTTCTGACATTTATAATCGAAGATCTACATCTGGTTATTGTGTCTTTCTTGGGAGAAATCTGTTAGCGTGGTCAAGTCGAAAGCAACATGTTGTAAGTAGGTCGAGTGTTGAATAAGAGTTTCGAAGTCTGGCAGCAGCAACCACTGATCTTATCTGGTTACAAAATCTTCTTTTTGAACTTGGTTTCAAGCATTCTAGCACACCAACTCTTTATTGTGATAATGCAAGTGCTATGAAAATGTCAGCTAATCTAATTCAGCACTCGAACCAAGCATTTTGAGCTTAATATTCATTTTGTGAAAGACTTAGTTATTTAACATAAGCTGTATATTATTCACATTCCAGGAGTGGACCAAATTGCAGATATCTACACTAAGCCATTGTTCTCAACAGCCTTTGACAAATTCAGAAGCAAGCTCAAAGTCACTTTAAGAGTTCCTTGAGCTTGAGGGGGAATGATAGAGTATAAGAAGATCAAGAATCTGTTATCCTAACAGATTCTGTTATTAAGTAATTTACTTCTCATGTACAGTTAGGGTTAGGAGTGATTAAATCTATATATAGCTACCACTTCTGTGTACCAAACGAATTTTGAAAAACTATTAAGTATACATTTTTCTTTCATTCAATTCTGTACCCATCACTCTTCATCAATCTTAATTCTGTTATGCTACATCCTGTTCTTCATCATCATCACTTCAGTAACTTATTTGAGAATTCTATTTAAATTTGTTGGGTATGTATTTAGTTGGTATTAGTATTTTTTGCCATAATAATATTATAGAAATATAAATCTTTAAAAGCTACACGGATTTTATCCTGACATTATAGATTATGGCACAAAAGATTTATATAATCAAATTACTTTTATAAAAAGGTTGTAGTGGACAAAAGTCGCACTGGATAAGAAAATCAAAGTCTCTATAGATAAAAAAAATCAAATAATAAAGGCTAATTAGTTTGACTGTTTTCTTTTTAATTTTTGATGAAAATGATAATAAGACATGAAAATATGATTAATTAAATATTTTAAAAATATTTTCAACGAAAATATTATCATAACAACTGAACAAGGTTAAAAACACTATTTTTATATTTCCAGTCATTTCAATTTTAACTTTTGAAAATATTTTCATCCAAACACAGTTTTTAGTTTTGGGATAAATGTTCGAATCTCTCCTATTCTTTTTTATACATTTTTTCACAGTCACGTTCACCTCTTTACCTAGTGTACTTCCACGCTAGTTCTTTTTCTCCCTTTTCTACTAGTTCTCAAGGCCAACTCCTCCCTTCTCTGCATGTTTTGTTGTTAGAGCATTCATTCTCTACATCCAGCTTATATAGACATCTCTTTGAAGAGGTGAAGTTTTTTTCATTTTTCTTTATTTTATTTGACCCTTTTGTTTTTCTTTTTTTTTTGCTTTATTTTATATTTTTAGGTTATATAAACAAAATAAGGAAAAAAAGTGAAGCTTTAGTCAGAATTGAATATGTATTGTTGAATTTTTTTATTTTTAACATTTATTTTTTTAGAGACAAAACTATTTTGTTTAAAGAAAAATTGTTATGGAGATAATTTTTTAAACTAACAATCAGTTACAAAACTATCAATAGTAAAAATTAAAAGAATAAATGAAAACTTAAAAAATATTGATAAGAAAGTTGATTTTTTCTTTTAAAATTTTACTTTTAACTTTTATATTTATTTATTATTTTATTAAAAATTATTTGTTACAAAAATATGTTTTGCATCAACAAATTTTAATATTAATTAATTGAGTCATTTGGTGTAAATCTAAAAAATCAATAATAAAATAAGTAGAATAAAATTAACTTTGGCTGCAAATTTTATTATTTTTTTCAATTGATGTTTATTATTATTATTATTAAATAATATGCCATAAAAAATATAAAACCAACCACATATATATAAGAGATACAAAATTTTTTTAAATAACATAATAAGTTAGTAATTTATTTCATATTAATAGACTATACTTATTGAATATTTAGATTATTTTTTTCAATTTGTATAATTATCCTAAGTTAATATTTAATATATAAAATATATCTAATCAATGCGTATATGAATATTATATTATAATTTTTAAGTGTAACTTGAATAATTGAGGTTAGCTTTTAAAGCCCTAAACATACATCATTAAGCAGATATATGTGTATGAAAAATAAATACAACTATATACCCAAATAGATTGTGGAGTAAATGGTCCTTAAAAGATTATTTATTTTTTAAATTGGTCCTTAAAAGATTTTTTTTAATCAAATTCGTTCTTTAAAGATTTTAAATTAGCTATATTAGTCCTTCCGTCACTTTGTTTGTTGATGGAGTCGAAATTTACTAATGTATGTGACACATTAAGTGACACTCCAACACACACTTAGGAGTCTTAATTGACTATTAACATAATAAGTTTATGAAATTAGATCAAATCAAAATCTAATTGTGGAGAGAATTTGAGGAATTGGAATCCCTCAATTTGGAGTTGATTTTATCTAATTTCATAAACTAATCATGTTAATAGTCAATTAAGACTTTTAGGTGTGTATTTGAGTGTCACTTAAAGTGTCACATTAGCAAATTTTGACACTATCAATAAACAAAATAACAAAAGGACTAACATGACTAATTTAAAATCTTTAAAGAATCAATTTGATTAAAAAATCTTTCAAAAATCAATTTAAAAAACGAATAATTTTTTAAACGAATAATTTTTTAAGGACTAATTATTTGACCATTTACTCATAGATTGTATGTCATTTTAAAAGATGTTAATATTTTAGTAGAAAAATAAAAAAATAATTACATCAATTAAAATACAAAACACATAAAAAAAATTATTGGTATACTAAACACTTTTAATATTCGTATAAAAATATAATTGTTACTAATTAATCGCATATTTAAATTATTTTTTAATTAATAAAACAAAGAAAACCCATATATAATTGTTAAGAATAAGAAAATACTCATGTCCAAGATAATATTTATTATAAAAAATGTACACATAGCGAGAATAAAAAATTAATCTCTTAATATATAATTTTTTTTAAATATCTATTACTAACAAATTTATAGATATATCTTATCTTTCATTATAGTATGTCACTATGTCCTCCACCAAAATTTTGAATGAAATAAAAGAATATTTGATTTATTATCTGACATAATAACGGTTAAGACAATGAATTTTATACTTTTATTTATTTATTTAAATATTTCATATATGAGTGCTACATAATATATAAAAATAGAAAGACAAAAGTACTGTCTATAAGAAGGTTTATTATTAATAAAAAAACTTAAAATTAAAATACTGTCTATATAATATATAAAAATAGAAAGACAAAAGTATTGTCTACATAATATACACTATCATTATCATGTACACAAATCTTAAAATTAAAATTAAAAAAATAAAAATCAATTATATATGAGATTAAATATTATTTTTCTATTATATAAGAAGGTTTATTATTAATAAAAAAACTAATTATAAAAACTAGTGACAATGATATGCCATTGGCAACGCAGCACACTTGATTACAAATGTGTACCCCAATGCTTCTCTTTCTATTCTCTTATTTTCCCTTTTTTTCATGCAATTTATTAAAAATATTAATCACATAAATCTGTCTTTAAACTTTATGATTACTCAAAGTTTATTTCCCTAACACACATATGGCATTCTATAACCAATATTTTAATCTCAAAAGAAAATATTCAGAAAAAGTACAACAACAACAATGATTTCAAAGTCACTAATTCTCATACGAAATATGTTAACATAAATAAAAAAATTTTGGAGCCAAGTTCAAGCATCCAATATATTGTCCATAATTAGATAAAATTCTTCTATAATCCGAAATAAATACAAAAATCATAAAAGAAAACTCAAATATGCTCTCAATAAAAAATACCATTATGTTTAAAACTTACACTCTATTAATATGATTATCCTTAAAAAAGAAAATAAATAAAATAAAATTAGAGACAAAATCTACATTTACATTAATAGATATATCACATTTGTAGGTGATATATACATTGTAATGTTATAACTCGGACCAACATGTAACTCGGTAGAGTATACGTTATAACTTAGTCATAGTAACTGATATGTTACTAAATCATCCAGTTAAATCCATTGATTCGTATTATTAGTATGTTTGTAACCTCCAAACAGTAATAAACATGCTTTACTTATAAAATAACAAAAATTTAAGGGAGGACATGTATGAGAAAAGATCCATCTTTCACCTCATTTAGAATATTTATTTTTGCACATTAATTTGAATATCGGAATGCCTTATGCAGGTACTCATTATCTTTATTTTAAGGTGATTAAGGTATAACTCATCTTTTTTTATGTCTTCATCAGAAGTGATTGTTGCAAGAATAAGCTATACCTATTCAATTTGAAGATTGTTCACCTGCAGAATAATTGACATTCACTATAGGGTCGAAGAATTAAATTTTCCTTTGTGTCTCAAGATTTCAAAGTGTACTCATGGCTAATCAACTATCTCCAACCCCATCTAAACTTCTTCAGATAGTAATCGAGTTGCAACAAGTTAATCACCGCATGGCGGCCAAAAATCAACAAATGACAAATCAGATAGCCGAGCTTACCAATAACAATCGTAACACATAACAATAACAATCAGCAAGAAGAAAAACAACTGTAACACCCTAACTTTTAGCACCTCATGATCGTACCAAAAGTTTAAGCATTACTTACCTCTAAACCTTTTTATTCTATACTATCTTTATTTAATGTTAAGCCTTCGAGAATATTAACCGAAACTTTAATTAAGAAAACGAAATAGTTTTTACTTTTAATTACTTAATCACATATATATATATATATATATATATATATATATATATATATATATATAGACTTAATCAAAGATCCTCAACTACAAGTCCTACCCCTCTAAAAATCAAAACAATAAATGATGAGGGGAAAATAAAATCTAACAATTCAACTCGTAAATATAATTTTCTATACTCTTGTAGCTCCGCACTAAACCTTCGCACCTGTAGCTAAAAGGGGTGAAAATAGTGGGTAAGAACTCGGGAGTTTTTAGTAGGGTTGGGGTTAGAAGTTAAGTTTATTTTGCTATTATTAGCCAACCGCAACTAACAACAGAACACATACAAGCATAAACATAAAAGAACACAGAAATCAATTAGTCATGCAGCACACACTCACAATCACTGAGTTATATAGCACAGAGATATGCGCAAACAAGCATGATGCATGTCTATCCCTAGTGCAGGAAATGAGCTCATCTGTCTGTTTTGACCTGCTCCCGACTCAACTCAGCAACTTTTATCTGAGTTTGGCTTCCAATGTCAACCTCTGTAAGCAACCTCTTTCTTACAGGTGTGACTCTCCTGAGTCGATGTATGCAAACATAACCTCTGTAAGCAACCTCGGTCTTACAAGTGAGGCTTTCTCTAGCCAATGTATGTATTGATAATCTCTGTAAGCAACCTCTGTCTTACATGTGCGACCATCTCCTAGATTGGCTAATATATCTCTGGAAAGCAAATCCCAGTGGACTCACCACCATATTTCTGCTCGTTTTCAACAGGTAAACAATAATATCAACTCGTTTTCAGTGCCAAACAATATCTCTGCTTATCTCCTTTTCTTTTCATTCCTTCTTTCTTTTCTTTTCTGTGCTCTACTCTCCTATGGCAGAAATTCGTTAGATTCCTTTAATCTTTGTTCTCTACTCTCCTGTGTCAGAGATTTCTTTAATATTTTTTCCTTTTCTTTTCTTTCTTCTTCTTTTCTTTATTATCATTCCACACTATAAATTATCTTCGCACTATTCTCTCATTTCTCTAGTAAGTATCTTATGAAAAATAATTATAAAGTTCTTTAATTAAGTCTGCGTTCTTAAAGCTTTTAAGATTACTCTACTTACTTGCTTTATCATTAATAATATACATTATGATATTCTTACAAGATAATATCTTTGATAAATAATAATTATAATAATAATTTATTTTAATATAAATGAGTAATTTTAAAGAGGTATTTAAAATAATATTTATAATATTCTTTTAAAACTTAGTTTATAAAATCTTATTTTTAAACTTTTATTAATTATTTTCTAAATCACAAATTTTTTAATATTTTATTTTTAACATCAATATTTTATAAAATTATATTTGAACATTCACTTATTTTCATATTTATGAAAATAACCCTGAACTTTTATAAAATATCCATTTTACTCCTAAACTTTATTTATCACCCAAAATACTCGAAAACTTATATAACTAGTATGTGTTCCCGTACTCTATACGGCATAATACATAAAATTATATAAAAAAAATATTAAAAAATTAAATAAAATATATATAATAATTATTATTATAAATATTTTACAAAGTTATAATTAAAATCAAATTCTCAAAATTTTTAATATTAAAATATTAAAAATAATTAGTATTTGTCTTAATCAATTTGAGTTTGTTGAGTGATCATCTCACTCGTCCGCTTAAACAACTATTAGGAGTTAGAATTTTGCCTTTTGTGTATAGCAATCCATTGGCTACCGGTAAACCCTAAATAAATGGAGTATCAATACGTGATTAGACTTGGCAGGAGTACCCGAATACGCGGGTACCTGACCCGTCCATACCCGATTGGGGATAGTAATAACTTGACTTGAGTTGGGGCATATTTTGCTTAGGACATGGCATGGTCGGGTTTAGAGTGTACCCACCCCGAATATATACATATAAACACTTAATTAGGATTTATCTCACATCACAGATTCAATGATTCACAGCTTCAATCCGTATTCTATAGCCATGCAAAAAAAAAAAACCCAGTTATCATCACCCAAAATCTTCTTCTAGGGGTGGCAAGCGGGGAAGCCCGCCCCGCCCCGCCAGAAGCCCGCCATTTGGCGGGTTGGCCCGCCCCGCCCCGTCTAGTGAGGCGGTCCCAGAATCCTAGCCCGCCCCGCCTAACGGCGGGCTGGCGGGCCGGCGGGCTAAGCCCGCCAAATATCCTCTTTTTTTTTTTTACTTTTAACTATTAAATAATATATATAAAGATATAAAAAAATCTCTTTTGTTTTTTACTTTTAACTATTATAATTTCTAAAAGTATAAATAAATTATAATTTTTGTATTCACAAACATTAAAGTCTTTGTAATTATAAATATTGTTTCCAAAGCAAAATAAACATAATCCAAAACATAATTAACAATATTGTCTCTAAAACAAAACAAACATAATCTAAAACACCCAATTTTCATCTTCATTCTCTTGTAAGTTGGGTTGGGGATGTTGGGTTTTGGTAAAAAAAATTATAAAAATACCCCTTGCTAAAAAAAGACTAAGCCCGGCGGAGAAGCCCGCCCCGCCCCGCCAAAGCCCGCCAAAACCAGCGGTTTAAGCGGTGCGGGTTAAGCGGGCTTTTGCTATTTGGCGGTCCCAATTTTCCAGCCCGGCCCGCCTTTTTTGGCGGGTTACACGGGCCGGCCCGGCGGGTTTAGGCCTGTTTGCCACCCCTATCTTCTTCTTCTCGACTTCTTCACAAAAAACCTCATAGCTCCGTCATCGTTGTTGTTGAGCCATCCCGGCCTACTCCTTCACAGCTCCCATATTCCTTCGCAGCTCATGTCACTATCGCGCTGCTAATCCCGTTATCGTTGTTGTTGAGCATGTCGCCACCTTTTTCCTACCGAGTCCTTTTTCTCTAGGTAAATTCTCCCCCCCCCCCTCTCTCTCACGCATTATGAGTCTGTTAAGTTCTTCTCTTCTTCTTCCACAAACTTATCACTTAGTAGCCGTCGCTATGAGTTTGGGCATTGCCGTTGCAGTTTCATCTGAGTCTGTCACCGAATAAAATAAATTTT
This sequence comes from Arachis ipaensis, assembly GCF_059453495.1. Taxonomy (NCBI): domain Eukaryota; kingdom Viridiplantae; phylum Streptophyta; class Magnoliopsida; order Fabales; family Fabaceae; genus Arachis; species Arachis ipaensis. Next base: position 118,658,589 of record NC_142443.1, on the reverse strand, counting down.
TTATTCAAGTTAGACCAGTTGAAAATAGGCATGCATGAGATTATTTTTTCATGTAATTTCTAAATTTTTTCATCCAAATTTGATCTATGTAGTTGAGTATTTTAATATAGCGATCATCTTAGCTAGTTTTGTTACGATACTAATGTAATAAAAGTTGCGGTAATTTCATAACTAATATATGAGACAGACCATATTATTAAAGTAATTAGGGAAATAACATTCATATGTACGCATAAAATTTATAAGATATGATTATGTCAGGAAAATATATATGTATAGCCCAAGTGGAAGATTATTAGAAATTAAAATTATTATTTTTTAATATATATATATATATATATATTAATTATAATCACAAATTAAGTAATTTCACATTAAATGACTTATATAACAGTGATTTCATTTATTGTCATAAATATTGAGTTAAATAAGTCATTATTATTTTTGATTTGGATAAATGAGATTAAAACCATAGATACTATTTTATTTGAGTTTTAGGGTTTAATGAGTGTCACATTCAAATATAAATAATGATTTCAAGATTTTGGTCCCCAACATATCAAGCTCGTCTCCATAGCTCTTTTCCCACAATGGAGTTGTGATTCAACCCTATCAGGGATATAGAAGGTTTTGGTTGACGAAGATCAAATAACCATAAGAGCCAAGCTCTCTGATCTCAATCATACTCTCGAATGAAAGGACACTTCTACGCTCTCAGTTATATTTTTTAATGATTTAACATGGATGATCTTGAGGTTGAAAAATCCTAAAATTTTCAAATAAATAGAATTTTTATTCAATCAAATGATGATAAATAATTTTATTGAATAAAATTATATTAATATGATCATTGGATGATAAAGAATGCTAGAAAAATAAATAAATAAATAATATTTTAAGAGTATAAAAATATTAAATTGTCATTTCAATTTACTTTTTTAATCAACGATAATAAATATTTTGAATTAATTAAATTTTTACAAAAAATTATATACCTAAAATTATTTCATTTCTTCAAAAAAATTTTGAACATACAAAGGTTCAATGAGAGGTTGACTATTGAGAATTGAATATAATATTTTTAAATTCATATTTTCAACAAAAAGATGTACTTAATTCTATCCATTCTAAATAATTTTATATTCACTATTACTTATCTATCTAAATAATTGTAACATTGATAGAATATTGTCTTTAGATGCAAAAGATTAAAATATATTTATTCTATGTCATAAATCAATATTCATATTTAACTTAGAATTTCAACAAATATGGCAAAAAATATTATATTTTTTAGTTAAAAAGTAAAATATCTATAAATATATTTTTGTGCTTTAGCTTTAGATTTTTCAAAAAAATTTGGCAAGTTAATGGAATCAAATCATATTTCTATAACATATATAAGAACGTATATTACACATAAATAAAAAATGTAAGGTGTAATAAGAACAAATACATAAATTAAAATAAAATTTAAAAAAATAAAAACTAATAAAATATTAAAGGAAAAAAATATAAATAGAAGAGAAACAAAATTATTAGACAGAAGAGAAATAATTTAATAAATTTTATGTGTATATAAAAGAGGAATAAAAAGAAGATATACAATGCTTTATTTAATTTAACAAGATTTATGAAAATAAATACATAGAATAAGAGAATAAAAATAATAATAAAAAGAAACTAAATATCTGAATTAATATCAAAATAAAAAATAATAAAATAATGATAATCTATCATAATCTTAATCTAATCTTTTAATATAATTAATTCTAATTAAATAATCAAATAAAATGAATATAAATATGCCTAATATAATTGTATAAAAAAAGTAGATTTTCTACGACTAAACATATATATATTGGGAATAAAACGTCATTTTAAAATGAGATTATTATTGTTAATGACATATAAATATTAAAATTATATTAATGCATTAATTGAAATTCATTATTAGAATAAAAAATTGCAAGAATTAAAATAACTAAAATTTATTAACTTTAATTAGTTAAATTAACATAAAATAAGAAAGAGATGATTAATCAGATTAAATAAATTACAAAATATTACTGAGCAAAGCAAATGTCACAATAATTATATTACTACTTTGAAAAAAATTAATTCAATCCCTTGAATTTTTTTATCTTAAATAGACAATTAAAGATCACCAATGAATAAAAATGAATGGGATTTAATAAAGAATAATTTTGGTAGTATAAATAATTGAATTAAATTATTATATATAATTTTTAATTTTTACCTTAATATAATTTAAGTTAATATTAATAGTAAAAAACTAATTTTAAAAGCCCTAATTTATATTTTACAACATAATTAAAGCACAATTCATACTTTTTATTTTGTGATTAATCAACATTTTTTTAATTTTTTTGTTGAGCCTTTTGTATTTTATGATTGATAAATTTTCTCTACAAAACACAAATTTGTAATAAATTATTACAATCATAATTAATTAAAAAATTATTAAAAAATTATAAAAAAATCAAATAAAAGATAAAAAATAGAGTAAAAATTTATTTTGAAACTAAAAATTTGTCAATTGTGCTAGAAATTCTAAAAATTTATATCTTATTCTATAATCAATTTTGTTACTCACTTCAACTTTATTATCCCTTTGTATCCAAAAAAGTATATAATGTCACACTTATTTCAAAAAAGATGAAACTCTTTAAATATATGATATAATGTTTAATTTAAGAAAAATAAGATAAAAAATATTTAGAATTTTATAATAGTATTTAAAATTTTCAATGACGATAATACAAAGAGTTTAAATCTACCAAATGAATTCAATAGTTACCCTTTACACATCTTATTTAAATTTGAATTTTAAAATTTAATTTGTATCTTCTTTTATTTCTAATATAAATTACTTTTGACAAAAAATAGGAAAAAAATCTATTAGACAAAAAAAAATTCTATCAAAGAATTATTATAAGGAGATTTATAATTAGAGAAAAAAATAAAAAAGTATTAATAATAATAAAGAAAAATAAGTGAAGCTCATGTTAAAAAATATTAAAAAAGAAATAATAAAGCTCGTATTAATAATAATAATGCTGAGGAATGATGTTGCTGCTTGAGGCTTTTAGCTTCCACCTTTGGCCATTATTTTTTTCCTTTCTTTGCTTTTTTATTTAAATTATCAAGTCATTAAAAAATAAAGAAAAATTTAAGAAAACGAAAATAGCAAGATCAATAGTAACTATACAAATCAAAATACATAAGAGAAAAACAAACTATTATATGATAGAATTAACATGAGTATATTTTATCATTAAATAAACAAAGTTATGTGAACGAACAGGTTTTTGTCAGTAAAAAAATTTATAAAAATAATTACGTTGCAAGTATAGTTTCTAAACCAACAGAGAATCCTTTCGTACAAAAGTTTGGTTGTCACACGTAACAAAATCCAATAAAATTTATAACCAAAGTATTTAAACCTCGGGTCTCTCAAGGAATTGCAGGGTAGTATGATTTATTGTTGGTTATGGAAAAAGGTATATTTTTTGGTTTTTGAAATAGGGAACAGGAAAATAAACTGGCAATAAAGTAAATTAATTATCATGAAAACCATTGCAAGGTATAAGAACTGGAAATCTCATCCTAGTCATCCTTATCAGGTGTGATGAGAATTGTTTATTACTCCCACTTAGTTAACCCTTACTAAATAAAGGAAAGTCAAGTGGACTAATCAATTTGATTTCTCAAGTCCTAGTCAACTCTTGTGGAAAGACTAGCTTTAGAGGGATCCAAATCAATCAGCAAATTCCAATTTTCAATCAAAAGTTGAGTTTGATAACTCAAGTGTCACCAATTACTCAACCAAAGCAAAGGGAGAGAAATCTAAATTAAATTAAAAGCATCAATAACATGAATTGAAGAAAGCAATCATAAATCTAAAATACCTCGAATTGTATTAAATAGAAAATCAAATTAAACATAGGAGTCCATAAACCAATTTGGCAACATAAGTAATTAACAAGAGAAATAGATAAACCAAAGTACTAGAATAAATAAAAGTAGAAGAAAAACTAAATTAAAGGAACACTGAACCTGGAATTGATAAAACGAAGAAATCCTAATCCTAAAACCTAAGAGAGAGGAGAGAGCCTCTCTCTCTACAAAACTACATCTAAAACATAAAAATTGTGTATCAATGAATGAATTATTGATGATTGAATGATTTGATTCTCCCATTCTCCAGCCTCTATTCTGTGTTTCTGGGCTTCGATTTGGGCCGAAAAGGGCCCAGAAATCACTGGGGGCGAATTCTGCAACTTTCTGCACGTGGCGTCTGTCACGCGTACGCGTAGGTCACGGGTGCGCGTCATTTGGAAGTTTTTCTTGTCACGCGTCCGCGTCATCCATGCGCGCGCGTCGCTGCCATTTCCTTCAAAACTTCATTTTGCGCGTTCCTTCCACTTTTGCATGTTTCCTTTCTGTCCTCTAAGCCATTCCTGCCCTATAAAGCCTGAAAATACTCAACACACAGATCACGGCATCGAATGGTAATAAATGATAATTAAAATTAACAGTTTTAAGGCATAGGAAACATGTTTTCACATATATCACAGAATAAGGAAGGAGTTGTAAAACCATACAAATTATATGAATAAATGGGTGAAGAATTGATAAAAACACTCAATTAAGCACAAGATAAATCATAAAATAGTGGTTTATCATTATGCAAAGCAAAATTATATGTAAAGAGAAAAAAAGAGTTAAAATATCCAAAGTGATAAAAAGATTATTTTTACAACTTAATTCTGTCATGTTATATATATATATATAGAGACTATAAAACAATAAACTTCTAACTAAATTAAATTGTATTTATTATTATTAGAAAGGGTAAGAGAGAGAACAGCAGTAGAAAAAATAATTGTGTGTATTTAAATTGTATAGAATTATATAGTATAAAAGGAGATTTATAGGTGTTAAGAGAATCGAAATAATAAAAACATAATATCCTATAATAAATATTCAGATATGTTAAATAATGCTAATTGATCTAATTGATCCTAATTATACTCTAACATCGCTTCTCAAACTCAAGTGACAACTTGAGTTTGAAACTTATTTGAAACAACTAAATAAAAAAATGCATAAGATAGAACAGGTGCAGACGGAACTGCTTAAAGAAAGTGCAGATAGAATTGTTGGAAGGAAGTGCAGACGGAACTGCCACAAGAAAATGCAGATGGAACTGCCGGAAGGAAGTGCAGAAAAAACTGTCGGAAGGGAACGCAGACGGAATTGCCGAAAGGAGAGAGGGAGCAATAGGAAAAATATTTGTGAGTATTCAAGTTGTGTAGAATGATACAATATAGAAAGGTATTTATAGGTGATAAGAGAATCGAAATAATAAAGACGTAATATCCTATAATAAATATTCAGATATGTTGAATAATGCTAATTAATCCTAATTATACTCTAATAATTATATTCAATTAATTGATATACATAATATTAAATTGTGTGATACTTAAATATCTAATCAAATTAATTAGTTGATATAATTAAGTCAACGTAATGAATTATATTTAATGAGTTAAAAGAAATAAATTAGAAAATACTCTTAGAAGTATGCCACATCAACTTTATCATTAAGTGCCAAAACCCGATTTTTATATAATAGAATAGATTACAAATTTTACCTTAATTTTTATATACAACTACAATGTTAGCCTTCAAAAATAAAATTTAATTTCTAATCTTTCTCTTATACCAAAACCGAAACCCTTAACCTTTTTCTTTCAAAATAATACATGTATTTTAATCCGTTTTCGAGTTTTTTGGTTACTGATTCTTCGTAACTTTTAATTTAATCTCTTGGTCATCAAACCTCACCAATTTTTACTTGATCCTCAACGATATTCTATCCCAAAAATCTGCAAAACAATTCAGTCCCTGCTTGTTTCATCACAGCCAAGCCATGAACTTCACAAATACATCAATATATTACAAAAATTAAATATAAACTCAATCAAACTCAGTCAATAATCAATCACAGCACCAAATCACTTATTCAATATAGATTTAATCATTGAGAATTTGCCGAAACCCTACCTCCGTGTAAAATCAAAACAACGAAAATCCCGGAGAAGCTTTTTGATCGAGCTACTGAAGAAGAAAACGTCAGAAATTATTTGTACCTCCTATAACTCTGATGAATCTATATTTGACGATAAATTTTGGATTGATTTGAGTAGATTTCATCATATAAACCCACATTTATTCATCTAAATAGCATTCTTTTGTGTTTTCTCTCTAAATTATGTCCAATTGTGACAACATGCTCTTTTGTGCTTAATTTGATCAATTTTTATTCCAGTTGCATTCCATTCGATACCTTGATGTTTCATTGAGTGATTTCAGATGCAATAGGTAGGAATGGCTTGGCAAGAATAGAAGAAGGGCATGCAAGAGGGAGGAAACATGAAAAAACAAAGGAGAAAAGCACTGCGAAGTGTGCGTGCGCACACACTTGTGCGTACGCACAGGTACCAGCGGGTGACTTCATTAAAAATTCACGTGGCTCGTGATTTTGGAGGCTTTTTGGTCCATTTCTGAAGGTTTTGAAGCATATATGATGGGGCAAGCAACACCATATCATACCATACACTACCATACAATATACAACATACTTATGAGTAGTTTTAGGTAGTTTAGTTTAGGTTTTTCTCTCAAGTTTCTTAGGGTTTTTAATTAAGATTTTGTAGAATTTTATAGTTCAAGTTTTGATCTTTGATTCTAGCCATTGCCATTATAAGTATTTCTTAATTTTCTCTTTTATTACACTACTTGTTCTACACTTTCTTATATTTACTTTCCTTTATCAATACATATATAGTTTTGCAATCTTGGATTTCTAGTTGATGAATTTCATGATTGTTGGCTTTTACATGTTTATTGAGTTGCCTCTGTTGATTTTGATCATTTGGTTGTTCATAATTTTTATCATTTTTTCAATTTTACCATGTTTTATGATTATGCCCTCCATGTATTTGATGAAATGTCAATTTTGATTATAGGGTAGATTTCCACCCCTTGGCTTGGGAAAATGAGTATATGGATTACTAGAGCCATAATGTTCGATATTTAGTGATAATTCTTGGGTTGTTAATTGTTATTGTTTCTACTAACGCTAGCTTCTTACTGAGGTAATTAGTAAGTTAGTTAGGATTTGTGAATTAATAACAATTATGCTCACTTGACCTATTCTTCAATGTTAAGGATTGACTTAGTGGGATTAATCCATCATAATTATTATAGTTGTGGTTATGGCAAGGAAGGGATTCCATAACTAATCCCAAGTCAAGGCTTTATTTATGTTTTGAACCACTTTTTCCTCACTTTTAAAGCATTACTTGTCCATATTACATACTTAGTTCTTTTATTTCTTTATTACTTTATTAATTACAATTTTGGATCGTTCTTTTATCTCGTTATTGTCTGCTTCTTTATTGAAAACCCCTTTGCTTTCTTGCAACCAAAATTGTGCGCTCTTAGGCATTAGCTCCTAGGGAAGACGACCCGAGGTTTGATTACTCTCAGTTATTTTAAATTGAAATTTAAATCTTGATTGAGAGGGTTACTTGTTGGTTTGGACTATGCTATCAACGAAGAAAATATTTTTCTAAAATTTCCGAACCGGCACAATTCTCTCATCTATCAAGTTTTTGGCGCCGTTGTCGGGGAGCTAGTGCAATGAGTGCCATAATTTTGGTTGTTGTGAATATGTGAATAGTATGAATAGATACTTTTTGGGTTGTTTGATTGTTTTTGCTATTAATTAGGATTTTGTTTCGTTTGTTAATTGATGTCTTTAGTTTTTATTTTTAATTTTCTCTATGAGTTATCATCCTCTTGGTTTGGAGTATGGTTGTGATCATTTTGTAGGGCTTGATAACTTCAATTTTGGATTGCATCATGGGATTGGAGCATCAATTTTGGAAGGAGCAACCTCCCCCATGCTACAACGAGCCAAACCCTTCCCAATATGCATATCCAAACCAAGGATATGGTGGATTTCACTTTGATTATGCACTTCCACCACCATATGCCTATGACCCATACCCCCAACATAATCCTCAATCACCACATTTTCAAACACCACACCATTACCACCATCCACCTTCTTACATACCACCTCAAAACACTTACCAACATGAACTACCTCCCACATATACAACCTTTCTCCCAAACAATGAACCTCTTTCTTCACCCCAATATGAAGCCCTCCAACCTTTGACCCAAGACTATCATGACCTTCAAGCCTTTCTCCAAGTGCAAGAAGGATATCGAAAGACTTAAGGGTAATTCATAGCCACCATAGCCGAAGCGGTGAACCGCTTAGTCCTACTATGCTCATCCGATCAAGCCCCTCCTCTTGAAAAATGTGAATCATCGACTAAAGGGTGTAGTGAGGAGGAGAGTATGGAGCCACAAGGGAAAGAAGAAGAGTTAGAGCATGAATTGAAACAAGACGGAGAAAGTGAGGTATGTGAACCAGAAGAGGTAAAGGGAGAATTGAGGAAGATTGATCAAGATGCGGATTCCATCATTGATGATTTTTTGTCTGTATTGGTCAATCCCCTCAATGATCTTGATGAACTTTCTCCCTTTGAATTTGAAGAAGAGGATGATGTGGATTTCACACAACCTCCAAAGTATGACTTAAGTGATGGGGAAGAGGAGGTTGGTGAGAAAGCAATTCCGTTCCAAGAACATATTGATTGGGTGGCAATTTCACCGATGAACTTCATTGGCCCCCCATCAATATACTATCTTGGAGACGGATTACCAATTTAAGGTCTTTCTTAGGTTGTTACATGGTGGAGAAAGGAGTGTTAGTTGCCAAGTGAATCCAAGACTCTTCAAGAAAACCAATTCAAGAGTTGACAATTGGGTGATTTTCAAAGAGTGTTGGGTTACTTCAAGGGTAATTTGAGAGTTTGTCCATCCGCCTTGAAGCATATAGATCAACAAGAAGGAGAACGAAAAACTAGAATATGGGATCTCTGAGGACCTATGAAGTGCAAGCTTAGATGGAGATTCAAGGAGGAGTGGAAACACAAGCCACCCTAACAAGAGTCTCCTCAACAAGTCCAACTTAAGGACTATAAACTAAAGTGCTAGGTGGGAGACACCCACCATGGTAACATTGTTCCAACCTTTCTCTTCTTTTAGCTTTTGCTTACTGAATTTTGTCTCTTTAAACTCCTTTCTTTTTATTTATATTTTGACTTAGTTACTTTTTATTATGATTGGTTGACTTAGGAGTAGTTTAATCTTTGAGTTCGATAGGTTAATTTGCATATGGGTCATGAATCTTTGAATGTTTGTATGTTTGGGGTGAAATTTTGATTGAGCTAAGGTTGAGTACCTTAGAATTTGAGAAAAAAATTTTGGAAAAAAAGAGCATCATGCATGCACACCCCCTTGTGCGTGCGCACGCAATCTCTATATTTCACTTCCTGTATGTGCGCACCAACCTGTGCGCGTGCACACTAGCCTGCGCACCCTTTGTTCAGAGTGCTCGCACGACTTGTGCGTGGGGGCTCCCCTATTTTTCTTGCGCACCTGTGCATCCACACACCAGCTTCTACCCCTTCTGCTGGGAGCGCTGGCACACCCTGTGCGTATGAACCCCAATCAATTTTTGCTTCTGTGCGTGCGCACAGACCTGTGTACGCTTGCACACATGATCCTTCCCCAGGTTATTAAAAAAAGAGTGTGCTCTGTGCGTGCGCACATGCTTGTGCGTAAGCACACTTCTTGACTCCCTCTCTTTCCAGAGCGTTCGCACACCTTTGTGCGGGCGCACACTTCAATTTTTCACCTAGTGTGCGTATGCACACATATCTGTACGTACGCATAAGTGCTGTTTTAGGCAAAATTTTCATTGCACATTGAATTAAGCCCTAACGCACTTTCACCCCATCAATCCCTCTCTTCTCTTACTTTTTTTTTCATGTTTTTCTACTTGTTTTACTTAGTTTTAATTGCTTTTCATTTTTATTTTAGTAATTATATTATTTTTGATTTAGTTGTTTCTTAATTGAATAAATTATAATTGTTTGATTGATGTTGATTGGGTTGCTTCTTGCTTGAATTTTGGCATGATTTTTTATGAATATGTGCATTGAGCATCAAATCCTTGTTTGATTGCCTAAATGAACTGTGAGTTTGATTCATATATTGTAGCTACCATATACATTAGACTATATCCTTTTGTGGCAACTTAATCATGAATTGTGCACTTTTACTTAAGTGAATTGAGTTGAAATTACTTGTTCATCATGATTTCCATATCAAATTTATCACATTACAAGGCACTTGTTTGTTTTTAATGCTTTGCATTTGTTTGAGTGACTCAACTTGATTCTTATCAAACTTGTCACTTTTTGCAGCAAGTACCTTTACCATGTGACTATTCCATTATTTTTCATGATGACTAAGGAGTTTTCTTTTCATTATTGGATTGGTTATTGTTTATTGTGCTTCTATATCAATATTGCGCTTCCACTTGCACAATTTCAATATCTAATATCTCATATATTCAATTCACTTTAGTTGTGGTTACCTAGGTTGTTTGTGCCTTCACTGTTGCTTATCTTTACTTAGGACCTAGGCTACTTAATTGAGGAACACATGCTATTTTTCTTTTGATTGTGTGGTCACCGTTTTACCCGGTCAATGTGTGTTTTCTAAACCGTGCACACTTAGAATACACACATTGTCTTTTATCATTCTACACTCATATGAACTCTTATTCAATTCTGGTTTATTTATTTTATCCAGCAGCCCAAGCCCCCGCTTCCGCCAGCTAAAGGTGGAGCCTCATAGTTCTTCACCCCCGGATCATGTGCGTGCACGGAGGACCGTGCAATGTTTAAGTGTGGGGGAGGATCCGTAATTTTTAGGGCGTAAATTTCTCTTTCTCAACACTTTGCACTATTTTCTTGTTTTTAATAGTTATGTTTTGTGAATATTTGTTTATTATTTTATTGCATTGCACTTTGCTTAGTTTGCTTATAGTTTTATTTGCATGTTGCCTAGTATAGAAAACAACAAGGAATTTTCAAGAAATCCCTTTTAGGGCGTTTCATTGATTAGATTTGAAACTTTTTTTTCGACTTTCTTGAAGTATTCTTTTTCATGGAATATAGAAAAGAGCTAAAACAAAACACCTAGTGAGATTTGAGCTTTATTGGATGGTTGCACATCTTCAACCACAAATTTTGTTTTTGTGTGTTATACTCCTTTCATGATTGTGATCTTAGATTTGCTTAAATCTTTATGTCCTATATTTGATATTTTGAATGCATTTAGTATGATTGAGGCCATTTTTGAAATTTAAACTCACTAACCCATATGGCCAACCCTTACATTTACCATTGTAACCCAATTTTGAGCCTTTAATTTCCCTTTGTTCTAATTTTAAACACACCTTTTGCCCTAAGCGAAAAATCATTAATGTCCATTAATTGTATATTTGATTAGCTTGGGTTGAGTAGTATGTGTTACTCAAGTGTGGGGGAAGATTTGTGGAAAAACATTGATAGTTAGTTTTCTTTGGGTGTTCATTGAGAAAATTTGGAAAGATGAGTAAACACTCATGCATTCATTACTTATAACATATGCATCTCTTTTTGACAATATAAAAAAAAAGAAGAGAGTTTTGGTGTATATATTTTTTGAAAAAAAAAGAAAAAATAAAAAAAAGAAAAGAAAAGAAAAGAAAAAAATGAATGATAATAATAATGTTAAATAAAAGAATACATATGTGGTTGAATTAGAAAGAAGAATGAATGAGTGAATGTGAGAAAAGGAAATGAATGGGGAGTTAGGTTGTTTTCTTTTGTGTAAATAGGTTAATATAGGATTAGGCGGGACACTTGAGCTAATCAAAGATCCAATCAACTAGTCTACTTAACCATATTAATCCTACCCTTAACCTAGTCCCATTACAACCCTCAAAAGTCCTCATGATATTTGCATTCATGCATCAAGTATGTGTTGATTGTTAGATGACTAGCAAATCCTAGAAAACATGACTAAAGGAGAATTGAGTGATTATGTAATAGCCTACCATACAGAGTCTTATGCTTAAGTCATAAAACAGAGATGGCAAGGTATTACAACCTCAAAAATAAAAAATTTAGTACGTATAGTAGTAGGAAAAACAATTATAATTAGGAGCCTTTGAAGAAAAAAGGGGGTAAAACAAAATCGTTGAATTGAAAAGCACACACTCCGATTGATAACATAACGAAACAGATAAAGGGTAAGCTAACGCAAGAATATATACAAAGGAGTGCTAAAACACGAATATCAAAACTCAAGATCTGGTTGCGAAGATAACCGGTCCGAGCATAGAAGTATATACATGTATATATCAAGAAAGGAACCCAAAAGAAACCCAAAGGACGAATAACAAAAACCTGTTCTCCAAAATACCCTCTAAGAGGAGTCAATACAGTATGTATTATTTAATGGAGATAATAAGTATCTAAGAAAAAACATAAAACCAAAAGAAAGTCTCGAGAACCAAGAATTTTCGCTAAGCCAGAAGTCTCTAGCATGCCTTAGTGAGGAGCCTCACGTCCTGCATCTGAAAACCATAAAATTCCCATGGGTGAGAACCAGAGGTTCTCAGTATGGTAACAGTGCCCACATATCTAATATGTAATGTCCTGGGAAAGCCGAAGGCAATCCTAGAACTTCCAACAGATAAATCAAAGCTTATAAACAGACTAAACCATAAATGGCAATTGACTAAAGATCTTCAGTCTATCTTTTACTTCCCTTTCCAAATCCTTCAGACCCCCCAACTACCAACAGTAATATAATATGGCAAACACAATTATATCAGACAAGGAGATATACAAATAGGAAATAGATATGGCATTTATACAATTAGCAAGTAATATTGGTGCACGAAATTGTGATCTCAACTGCGCCAACAACTTGGTACGCACGATCATAATCTCAACTCTTTTTCACAACTCCACACAACTAACCAGCAAGTGCACTGGGTCGTCCAAGTAATACCTTACATGAGTAAGGGTCGATCCCACGGAGATTGTCGGCTTGAAGCAAGCTATGGTCATCCTTGTAAATCTCAGTCAGGCAGATTCAAATGGTTATAAGATTTTGATAATTAAAATATAAATAAAATATAAAATAAGATAGAGATACTTATGTAATTCATTAGTAGGAATTTCAGATAAGCATCTGGAGATGCTTTGTTGCTTCTAAACCTCTGCTTTCCTATTGCCTTCTTCCAACCATGCGTTACCTCCTTCCATGGCAAGCTGTATGATCCTCTCGGATGAAAACAAATCCATATGCGCTGTCACCGCACGACTAATCATCTGTCGGTTCCCGTTAGCGTCGGAATAAGACCATTGTCCTTTTTCACACTGTCACTTGTGCCCCACATTCGCAGGTTTGAAGCTCGTCACAGTCATCCCTTCCCAGATCCTACTCGGAATACCACAGACAAGGTTTAGACTTTCTGGATCCCAGGAATGCTGCCAATGGTTCTAGCCTATACCACGAAGGTTAATCTTAGATTAGAAACCCAAGAGAGTATACTCCAGCTGTCGTCCAATGACTACGTTGAACATCATGTAGATCGCTTTGTGGTTGTCAGGCACGCGACCTTGGCTAAGCGAGTAACGAAGATTGGGTGATTGTCACGGGTCACCCCTTCATTCTTACTTAACTGAATTAAGAACGAGAGTATATCTTGGAGAAGAATTAGGCGTGAATTGAATAGAAAAATAGTAGTAATTGCATTAATCCATTGAAACACAGCAGAGCTCCTCACCTTAATCTATGGGGTGTAGAAACTCCACCGTAGAAAATACATAAGTGAAAGAGGTCTAGGCATGGCCGTGAGACCAGCCTCCATGGTCTAAGGACTAAACATCCAGAGAGATGTAAAATAAATCTCTAAAAGTAGTTTTTATACTAAACTAGTAACTAGGGTTTACAGAAAATGAGTAACTAAGTGCAGATAGTGCAGAAATCTACTTTCGGGGCCCACTTGGTATGTGCTTGGGCTGAGCATTGAAGATTTTTCGTGCTTAGACTTTTCCTGGAGTTAAACGCCAGCTTTGGTGCCAGTTTGGGCGTTTAACTCCAATTCTGGTGCCAGTTTGGGTGTTTTACGCCAAGATGTTTTAGGCTGACTTTGAACGCCAGTTTAGGCCATCAAATCTCAGGCAAAGTATTAACTATTATATATTGCTGGAAATCCCAGAATGTCTACTTTCCAACGCAATTAAGAGCGTGCCAATTAGGTTTCTGTAGCTCCAGAAAATCCACTTCGAGTGCAGGGAGGTCAAAATCCAACAGCATCTGCAGTCCTTTTTCAGCCTCTGAATCAGATTTTTGCTCAGGTCCCTCAATTTCAACTAGAAAATACCTGAAATCATAGAAAAACACACAAACTCATAGTAAAGTCTAGAAATGTGATTTTTGAATAAAAAATAATAAAAATATAATAAAAATTAACTAAAACATACTAAAAACTATGTAAAAACAATGCCAAAAAGGGTATAAATTATCCGCTCATCACAACACCAAACTTAAATTGTTGCTTGTCCTCAAGCAACTAAAAATAAAATAGGATAAAAAGAAGAGAATATACAATAAATTTCAAACTTATCAATGAACTTAGTTCCAATTAGATGAGCAGGACTTGTAGCCTTTTGGCCTCTGAACAGTTTTGGCATCTCACTTTATCCTTTAAAGTTCAGAATGATTGGCATCTATAGGAACTTAGAATTCAGATAGTGTTATTGATTCTCCTAGTTCAGTATGTTGATTCTTGAACACAGCTACTTTATGAGTCTTGGCCGTGACCCTAAGCATTTTATTTTCCAGTATTACCACCGGATACATAAATGCCACAGACACATAACTGGGTGAACCTTTTCAGATTGTGACTCAGCTTTGCTAGAGTCCCTAGTTAGAGGTGTCCAGAGCTCTTAAGCACACTCTTTTTGCTTTGGACCATGAATTTAACCGCTCAGTCTCAAACCTTTCACTTGACACCTTCACGCCACAAGCACATGGTTAGGGACAGCTTGGTTTAGCCGCTTAGGCCAGGATTTTATTCCTGTGGGCCCTCCTATCCATTAATTCTCAAAGCCTTGGATCCTTTTTATTTTACCCTTGCCTTTTGGTTTAAAGGGCTATTGGCTTTTTCTGCTTGCTTTTTCTTTTTCTTTCTTCTTTTTTTTTCGCATTTTTTTCTGCAAGCTTTTCACTGCTTTTTCTTGCTTCAAGAATCAATTATATGATTTTTCAGATTATCAAATAACATTTCTCCTTTTTTATCATTCTTTCAAGATCCAACAATTTTAACATTCATAAACAACAAATTCAAAATTATGCACTGTTTAAGCATTCATTCAGAAAACAAAAGGTATTGCCACCACATCAAAATAATTAAACTAATTTCAAGATAGAATTCGAAATGCTTCTTGTTCTTTTGCAATTAAAAACATTTTTCATTTAAGAAAGGTGAAGGATTCATAGGACATTCATAGCTTTAAGACATAGACACTAGACACTAATAATCATGTAATAAAGACACAAACATAAACAAACATAAAGCATAGGAAACGAAAAACAGAAAATAAAGAACAAGGAAATTAAAGAACGGGTCCACCTTAGTGATGACAGCTAGTTCTTCCTCTTGAAGATCTTATGGAGTGCTTTAGCTCCTCTATGTATCTTCCTTGCCTTTGTTGCTCCTCCCTCATGGCTCTTTGGTCTTTTCTAATTTCATGGAGGAGGATGGAATGGTCTTGGTGCTCCACCCTTAGTTGTCCCATGTTGGAACTTAATTCTCCTAAGGTGGTGTTGATTTGCTCCCAATAGTTTTGTGGAGGGAAATGCATCCCTTGAGGCATCTCAGGGATTTCATGATGAGGAATTTTCTCATGCTCTTGTTGAGGTCCATGAGTTGGCTCTCTTGTTTGCTCCATCCTTTTCTTAGTGATGGGCTTGTGAGATGAATCTCTCCATCTCCCATGACTCGGAGGTGGAAGCAATTGTCTTTCCTTTCCTCTTTCTAGAGGTTTCTCCGGCCTTTGGTGCCATTGATGGTTATGGAAAAACAAAAAGCTCTAGCTTTTCCCACACCAAAATTAAAAGATTTGCTCGTCCTCGAGCAAAAGAAGAAAGAAAGGAGTAGAAGAAGAAGAAATGGAGGAGATGGAGGTGAGGAGAGGGTTCGTCCAAGGGGGGTAGTATTGTGTATGTTGTGTGAAAATGAAGGTGGTAAGGAGGGGTATTTATAGGGTAAGAGAGAGAGGGATTCGGCCATATGTGAGTGGGTTTGGGAGGGAAATAGTTTGAATTTGAATGGTGAGGTAGGTGGGGTTTAATGATGGATGGATGTGAGTGGTCAAGAGGTTGTGGGGAAGAGGGTAGGATTTGATAAGTGAAGGGTATTTGGGAAAGAGTTTTTGATGGGATTGGTCAATGGTGTTTGGGGAAGAGTATTATGGAAAGGTGTGAAGAGGAGAGAAGAAGAGGTGGGGTAGGTGGGGATCCTGTGGGGTCCATAGATCCTGAGGTATCAAGGAATCTAAGTCCCTGCACCATTCTAGCGTTCCAATGCCCATTCTGTGCCAAATCTAGCATTTAACGCCAGCTCTGCTACCTTTCCTGGCATTAAACGCCAGTCAGCTGCCCCTTTCTGGCATTTAACGCCAGCCATACACCCTTTTCTGGCGTTAAATGGCAGCCAGATGCCTATTTCTGGCGTTTAACGCCAGCTAGATGCCAGACAGCCTTTTCTGGCTTTAAACGCCCAGAGTGCTGCCCATTCTGGCGTTTAACGCCCAAAATGCTGCCAGGCTGGGCGTTAAACGCCCATTCTGCTATCCTTACTGGCGTTTAAACGCCAGTAAGCCTGTCCTCCAGGGTGTGCTATTTTTCAAGCTGTTTTTCATTCTATTTTTTATTTTTCATTTGTTTTTGTGACTTCACATGATCATCAACCTAAAGAAAACATAAAATAACAATGGAAAATAAATAAATATAATCAAATAACATTGGGTTGCCTCCCAATAAGCGCTTCTGTAATGTCAATAGCTTGACAGTGAGCTCTTAGAGAGCTTCATAGAGACTCAGAGCTTGATGTTGGCCTCCCAACACCAAACTTAGAAGTTGAGTGTGGGGGCTCTGTTTGACTCTGTACTGAGAGAAGCTTTTCATGCTTCCTCTCCATAGTTACAGAAGAAGATCCTTGAGCTTTAAACACAAGGTAATCCTCATTCAGTTGCAGGACTAACTCTCCTCTGTCCACATCAATCACAGCTCTTGTTGTGGCTAGGAAGGATCTTCCTATGATGATGGATTCATCCTCATCCTTCCCAGTGTCAAGGATTATGAAATTAGCAGGGATGTATAGGCCTTCAACCTTTACTAAGACATCCTCTACAAGTCCATAAGCCTGTTTCCTTGAATTGTCTGCCATCTCTAGTGAGATTTTAGCAGCTTGTACCTCAAAGATCCCTAGTTTCTCCATTACAGAGAGGGGCATGAGGTTTATACTTAAACCAAGGTCACACAGAGCCTTCTCAAAGGTCATGGTGCCTATGGTACAAGGTATTAAGAACTTTCTAGGATCCTGTTTCTTCTGAGGTAATTTCAGTTGAACTAGATCATTTAGTTCATTGATGAACAATGGGGGTTCATCCTCCCAAGTCTTATTACCAAATAACTTGGCTTTCAGCTTCATGATTGCTCCTAGATACTGAGCAACTTGCTCTTCAATAATATCTTCATCCTCTTCAGAGGAAGAATACTCATCAGAGCTCATGAATGGCAACAGTAAGTTCAGTGGAATCTCTATGGTCTCTATATGAGCCTCAGATTCCTTTGGTTCCTCATTAGGGAACTCCTTGGAGGCCAGTGGACATCCATTGAGGTCTTCCTCACTGGAAATCACTGCATTTCCCTCCTCCATGCATTCGGCCATGTTGGTTATATTTATGGCCTTGCACTCTCTTTTTGGATTCTCTTCTGTATTGCTTGGGAGAGTACTAGGAGGGAGTTCAGTAACTTTCTTACTCAGTTGACCCACTTGTACCTCCAAATTTCTAATGGAGGACCTTGTTTCAGTCATGAACCTGAGAGTGGTCTTAGACAGATTAGAGACTACAGTTGCTAAGTCAGAGTGGCTCTGCTTAGAATTCTCTGTCTGTTGCTGAGAAGATGATGGAAAAGGTTTGTTATTGCCAAACCGTGCTCTCCCACCATTATTATTATTGAAACCTTGATTAGGCTTCTGCTGATCCTTCCATGAGAAATTAGGATGATTCCTCCATGAAGGATTATAGGTGTTTCCATAGGATTCTCCCATGTAATTCACCTCTTCCATTCCAGGATTCTCAGGATCATAAGCTTCTTCTTCAGAGGAAGCTTCCTTAGTACTGCCTGTTGCAGCTTGCATTCCAGACAGACTCTGAGAAATCATATTGACTTGCTGAGTCAATATTTTATTCTGAGCCAATATTGCATTCAGAGTATCAATCTCAAGAACTTCTTTCTTCTGAGTTGTCCCATTATTCACAGGATTCCTTTCAGAAGTGTATATGAACTGGTTATTTGCAATCATTTCAATGAGTTCCTGGACTTCTGCAGGCGTCTTCTTCAGATGAAGAGATCCTCCAGCAGAGTGGTCCAATGACATCTTGGACAATTCAGACAGACCATCATAGAATATACATATGATGCTCCATTCTGAAAACATGTCAGAAGTACACCTTCAGATCAATTGCTTGTATCTTTCTTAAGCTTCATAGAGGGATTCACCTTCCTTCTGTCTGAAGGTTTGGACTTCCACTCTAAGCTTACTCAACTTTTGAGGTGGAAAGAATTTGGCCAAGAAAGCATTGACCAACTTTTCCCAAGAGTTCAGGCTATCTTTAGGTTGTGAGTCCAACCATGTCCTAGCTCTGTCTCTTACAGCAAAGGGAAAAAGCATAAGTCTGTAGACCTCAGGATTAATCCCATTGGTCTTAACAGTGTCACAGATTTGCAAGAATTCAGCTAAGAACTGATGAGGATCTTCCAATGGAAGTAAATGAAACTTGCAATTATGCTGCATTAGAGAAACTAATTGAGGCTTAAGCTCAAAGTTGTTTACTCCAATTGTAGGAATTGAGATGCTCCTTCCACAAAAGTCAGAAGAGGGTGCAATAAAGTCACAAGCATCTTCCTTGCATCTCCACCATTGTTGTTGGGTTCGGCCATCTCTTCTTCTTTTTCGAAAAATTTTGTCAGGTCCTCTCCAGAGTGTTGTGCTTTAGCTTCTCTTAGCTTCCTCTTTAGAGTCCTTTCAGGTTCTGGATCAGCTTCAACAAAAATGTTCTTATCCTTGCTCTTGCTCATATGAAAAAGAAGAGAATAGAAAAGAATAGGAATCCTCTATGTCACAGTATAGAGATTCCTTTATGTGAATAGAAGAATAGAAGAGTAGAATGAAGAAGGTAGAAGATGAAGAATTCGAACACAGAGAGGGAGAGAGGGTTCGAATTATAAGAAGAAGAGAAGTGTTAGTAAATAAATAAAATAAATAGAAAGAGATGAGAGAGAGAGAGAGAGAGAATTCGAATTTTAAATTAAAATAAAAGAAAAATATTTTTGTTTTTTATTTTAATTATTAGTTAGTATTCGAAATTTAAGAGAAGAGATAAAATAAAATTTGAAAACTGAATGAATTAATTAAATAAAAAGATATTTTAAAAAAAATGTTAGTAATTTTTGAAAATTGGAGAGAGAAAAGTAGTTAGGTGATTTTGAAAAAGATATGATTGAAATAGAAAACTTTTAAAATCAAACAAAAAGTCAAGTAGTTAATTGAAAAAGATTTGAAAATCAATTTTGAAAAGATAAGAAGTTAGAAAAGATTTTGAAATTGATTTTGAAAAAGATATGATTGAAATTTATTTTGAAAAAGATTTAAAAGGGAAATTAAAAAGATTTGATTTTGAAATTAAAGTTGATTACTTGACTAACAAGAAACTAAAAGATATGATTCTAGAATTTAAAGTTTGATCCTTTCTTAATAGGCAAGTAACAACTTGAAAATTTTTGAATCAAAATATTAATTGCTAGCATTAATTTCGAAAATATGAAATAAAATAAGAAAAATATTTTGAAAATCAATTTTAAAATTTTCGAAAAACATGAAAGGAAATTGAAAAAGATTTGATTTTGAAAAAGATTTGAAAAAGATAAAATTTTTAAATTGAAATTTTGACTTGACTAATAAGAAACAACTAAATTTTAAAATTTTTTGACTAAATCAATTCAAATTTTTGAAATTTATGAGTGAAATAAGGGAAAGATATTTTTTATTTTTAAATTTTTAATGCGGAGGGAGAAAAACAACTAAATGATGCAAAACATAAAAATTTAAGATCAAAACTAATAATGCATGCAAGAACACTTTGAATGTCAAGATGGACACCAAGAATACTTTGAAGATCGTGATGAACATCAAGAACATAATTTTGAAAAAAATTTTAAGAAAAGAAAGACATGCAAGACACCAAACTTAAAAATTTTTAAACTTTAGACACTAATAATTCAAAAATGCATATGAAAAACTAGAAAAGACACCAAACAAGAAAAATTTAAAGAACAAAACTCAATGCATGAACTTTTGAAAATTAAAGGAAAATTAAAAAGATGCAATTGACACCAAACTTAAAATTTGACACTAGACTCAAACAAGAAACACAAAATTTTTTGTTTTTATGGTTTTATTAATTTTTTTTTGTATTTTTTCGAAAATTAATTTGGAAAAAGAAAATAAAAAAATTCAAAATTTTTTTAATACGAATTACAGGAATCATGCAATGTTAGTCTAAAGCTTCAGCAGGACATTACATACAACAGCCAAATTAATGAGAATCAACTAGCTCCTGTGATGATAAAAGCATCATCTGAAACTCTAGAATTCATTCTTGAAAATTCTGAAGAACATAGAATAATTTATTTTATTATTTTTTTAAATTTTTCGAAAAAAAAGCTTAAAATTAAAATGAAATTACCTAATCTGAGCAACAAGATGAACCATCAGTTGTCCAAACTCGAACAATCCCCGGCAACGGCGCCAAAAATTTGGTGCACGAAATTGTGATCTCAACTGTGCTAACAACTTGGTACGCACGATCGTAATCTCAACTCTTTTTCACAACTCCGCACAACTAACCAGCAAGTGCACTGGGTCGTCCAAGTAATACCTTACGTGAGTAAGGGTCGATCCCACGGAGATTGTCGGCTTGAAGCAAGCTATGGTCATCCTTGTAAATCTCAGTCAGGCAGATTCAAATGGTTATAAGATTTTGATAATTAAAATATAAATAAAATATAAAATAAGATAGAGATACTTATGTAATTCATTGGTAGGAATTTCAGATAAGCGTCTGGAGATGCTTTGTTGCTTCTGAACCTCTGCTTTCCTATTACCTTCTTCCAACCATGCGTTACCTCCTTCCATGGCAAGCAGTATGATCCTCTTGAATGAAAACAAATTCATATGCGCTGTCACCGCACGGCTAATCATCTGTCGATTCCTGCTAGCGTCGGAATAAGACCATTGTCCTTTTGCACACTATCACTTGTGCCCCACATTCGCAGGTTTGAAGCTCGTCATGGTCATCCCTTCCCAGATCCTACTCGGAATACCACAGACAAGGTTTAGACTTTCCAGATCCCAGGAATGCTGCCAATGGTTCTAGCCTATACCACGAAGGTTAATCTTAGATTAGAAACCCAAGAGAGTATACTCCAGTTGTCGTCCAATGACTACATTGAACATCATGTAGATCGCTTTGTGGTTGTCAGGCACGCGACCTTGGCTAAGCGAGTAACGAAGATTGGGTGATTGACACGGGTCACCCCTTCATTCTGACTTAGCTGAATTAAGAACGAGAGTATATCTTGGAGAAGAAGTAGGCGTGAATTGAATAGAAAAATAGTAGTAATTGCATTAATCCATTGAAACACAGCAGAGCTCCTCACCTTAATCTATGGGGTGTAGAAACTCCACCGTAGAAAATACATAAGTGAAAGAGGTCTAGGCATGGCCGTGAGACCAGCCTCCATGGTCTAAGGACTAAACATCTAGAGAGATGTAAAATAAATCTCTAAAAGTAGTTTTTATACTAAACTAGTAACTAGGGTTTACAGAAAATGAGTAACTAAGTGCAGATAGTGCAGAAATCTACTTCTGGGGCCCACTTGGTGTGTGCTTGGACTGAGCATTGAAGCTTTTTCGTGCTTAGGCTTTTCCTGGAGTTAAACGCCAGCTTTGGTGCTAGTTTGGGCGTTTAACTCCAATTCTGGGGCCAGTTTGAGCGTTTTACGCCAAGATGTTTTAGGCTGACTTTGAATGCCAGTTTGGGCCATCAAATCTCAGGCAAAGTGTGGACTATTATATATTGCTGGAAAGCCCAGGATGTCTACTTTCCAACGCAATTGAGAGCGTGCCAATTGAGTTTCTATAGCTCCAGAAAATCCACTTCGAGTGCCGGGAGGTCAGAATCTAACAGCATCTGCAGTCCTTTTTCAGCCTCTGAATCAGATTTTTGCTTAGATCCCTCAATTTCAGCCAGAAAATACCTGAAATAACAGAAAAATACACAAAATCATAGTAAAGTCTAGAAATGTAATTTTTGAATAAAAATTAATAAAAAATATAATAAAAATTAATTAACACATACTAAAAACTATGTAAAAATAATGCTAAAAAGGGTATAAATTATCCGCTCATCAAGTATGCAGTCAATTAGGCAATTCCAAACAATACACATAATATGCATATGATGTATGCCTGTCCTAATAGCTGATGAGTCTCATCTGTCGGTTATAAAGCCAACCCGGCAAGTCTTGGTAGCTAACCATTGGACTGTCCCTCTGTCGTGCATCCTGAACTCGAGTAATCCACAACATAAATCACAATTCATATCCAACACCCTCACTGGTGTATTCACGGGGGCGAGCTCATCCGGAACTTTTACGGTGTCCGGCCACACTTACGACATAGGGTCAGCAGAGTATCGAGTCTCCACCTGGAGCACGTGGTGGCTAGCCACTCCTTTCTCCCAGGGAAACTCGTATCTCAGATAGTGGAAGTGCAACATTCACATTTCATTCAATACGCATATATGCAATCATACTCAGCCATAATTCAATAATGGCTCAGCAATAATTCGGCAATAACTCAGCCATCCGACTAATAATTCAATCCATAACCAGCCAATTTATTAACAATTACAGCCCTTCAACTCATGGCATATAAAGCACTTCCACCACCATCCTCTCTATCTCATACCATTCTCTTTGATCATCATTGATCATTAATTCTCCCCTTTCTTCATTCATAAGTTACCACATTCCCTAGCTCCTTGCCATTGCTAGGCATATCATAATAATTTAAGATATAAGGGGTGAGATCGGAGGCTTAAAAGTCTGAAATTTGGCTTTAAAAACTCAAAAAATCAACCTTGGGGTGAAAACAGGGTCACGCGTGCGCGTCGCCCACGCGCACGCGTGGAAAGCCAAAAGTCATAGAGACGCGTATGTGTCACCCATGTGCACGCGTGGATGGGAGAAAAGCCAAGTGACGCCTGCGCGTCAGCCACGCGTATGCGTGGGTACGTTTTGTGCCCCACGCACAAAACTAGTGCAATTCCCGCACAACTCTCGAGAAATTTGGCTAGGCAATTGATTTAGCTCATCGATGCGTACGCGTCGGCCAGGCACACGCGTGGGTAGTGAACATTTGAAAATGACGCGTGCGCGTCGGCCACACATACGCGTGGAAGTGCGTTCTGCCAAAAATTTTACTAAGTCAAAAAGCTGCAGAATTCACAATTTCAAACCCCAATCTTCCGATGGGCATAACTTCTCCGTTTTAAATCATTTTTTACCCGTTCTTGGAACAGCATAAACATCCTGGATCCAATTTCATTTCTAAATAAGTTTGGGACAAATCAGGGATCTAGAGTCCAAGTTATGCTCCATCAAAGTATGCCCAAAACTATATTTTCATACAAAACCACAAAGTACCATTTCAAAACAAACCAATTCCAACCCTTTTTAAAATCAACCAAAACATACCAAAAATCAACCTCAAGCCTCCTCAACTCAGACATTAACATTTTTATCAAATTCACAAACCATCATCCCACCATCTTAACCCATCTCAATCAAATAGCTCAATATCAAACACATTATCATGTCATATATTCTTTCTCATCTCAATTTCCAACAACACCATTTCCAACCAACCATCATTACATACAATCAATATCATCCCCACCATCAACATGGTTTTACTCACAATTCAACCTCAACCAATCATCAAGCATATATCAAAACATGAATATCTCTCATACATCATACTATCAAAACATCAATATTCATAATCACATATATGACCGCACAATATATCTTAATCATTCAACAACATCAACAATTCAATTCCTATCTTAGGGCCTCTAGCCTAAGTTTTCACACCACATTACATTTTAGATACAGGAAACCGAGACCATACCTTAGCTAATTTTCCCGCTCAACCCGGTGCACTTCCAAATCACCTTTCCACAAGCTCTCAAAGCTTCAACACCTCCAAGAACAGATTTTTAGCACACCAAAGCCCTTTTCTAAGCTTTCCAAAACCTCAATCAAGCTCCAACACACATATATACACTTCCTAACCACAATTATCACATCCAAACACAATAACTCAATACCCAAACATCATAAACCCACAAATTCTACTAGAGTTGAGAATCTTACCACACCCAAGGATCAAGGAGACAAGATTAAGCCTCTCCTTCAAGCTAGTTGGATCCTATAACATCAAAGAGCCCAAAATCTCAACATTATTTCTCCATAAAATTCGAATTTAAGGCTGAGAAAAATGGACTAAAATCATGGCTTACCTCAAGAAAAAAGTAGTGGATTTTGTAGAGCTCGTCGCGGTGAACGCGTGGCCAAACAATGCGGCAATCAGAGCTTCGGATCAAAAGTTATGGTGGTTTGAAGATAAAGCAAGGGTTTATGTTTTTGGAAGAGTTTTCTTCCCTTCCATGGCTGCTCAACGTGTTTGGGATTTAAGGGAGGAGAGAGAGTGCTGAATAGGTTTAGTTTGGTTGGGCCAAGGGCCCAATATGGGTTCGGTTGGCCCGGTTTGACCCGTTCGGTCCAATCTTGGGCCGATTTCTTTAAAATTGGTATCAAAATTCTTGTTTCAATCTCCTCTATCATATTAAGCCATAAAAATCACATTTTTGGCTTTCTAGAATAAATTCTAATGTATAGATTAATTAGTCATTAATTAACTAGGTTTTACAGATTAAGCCCTACACACTGAGCGATTAGAGTGTAAACACATCCGGTGAGGGGTTCAATTGCTCAATTCTATGTTTCCATCTCTTATCTTATATCTTCTTACAAGTTGCTTGTTAGTCTTTGAAAATTTCAAATCGAATCTTAGGACATTGGCCATATTGCTATATTTTCTTACCTTAGCCCTAAGGTTTTATTTTGGATTGATTGAGATTCCATTGTTTATTTTTTTCCAAACTCCATAGGAACCATATTATAAATAAAGGTAGTTAACATTTAGTATAGTTGCATGCATGTAAGTAGTTGCATTGAATAAGTTCTTGTCCTTTTACCCTTCTCCTTTGATTGTGATTAGGATGAGGACATGCTATTATTTAAGTGTGGGAGAATTGATGAATCCATATTTGACAATAAACTTTGGATTGATTTGAGTGAATTTCTTCATATAAACCCACATTTATTCATCTAAATAGCATGTTTTTGTGTTTTCTCTCTAAATTATGTCTAATTGTGAAAACATGCTCTTTTGTGCTTAATTTGATCAATTTTTATTCCAGTTGCATTCCATTCGATACCTTGATATTTTGTTGAGTGATTTCAGATGCAATAGGTAGGAATGGCTTGGCAAGAATGGAAGAAGGGCATGCAAGAGGGAGGAAACATGAAAAAACAAAGGAGAAAAGCACTGCGAAGTGTGCGTGCACACAGCCTCTTGTACGTGCGCACAACCTGAGAATTCGGCCAAGTGTGCGTGCGCACACACCCGTGTGTACGCACAGGGCTCGCAATTTTGGGGACTTTTTGGCCCATTTTTGAAGGTGCTGAAGCATATATGATGGGGTAAGCAACACCATATCATACCATACACTACCATACAATATACAACATACTTAGGAGTAATTTTAGGTAGTTTAGTTTAGGTTTTTCTAAGTTTCTTAGGACTTTTAATTAGGATTTTGTAGAATTTTATAGTTCAAGTTTTGATCTTTGATTCTAGATATTTCCATTGTAAGTATTTCTTAATTTTCTCTTTTATTACACTACTTGTTCTACACTTTCTTATATTTTACTTTCCTTTATCAATACATGTATAGTTTTGCAATCTTGGATTTCTAGTTGATGAATTTGATGATTGTTGGATTTTACATGTTTATTGAGTTGCCTTTGTTGATTTTGATCATTTGGTTGTTTATAGTTTTTATCATTTTCCTAATTTTGCCATGTTTTATGATTATGCCCTCCATGTGTTTGATGAATTGTCAATTTTGATTATGGGGTAGATTTCCACCCCTTGACTTGGGGAAATGAGTATATGGATTACTAGAGCCATAATGTCCGACATTTAGTGATAATTCTTGGGTTGTTAATTGTTATTGTTTTCACTAACGCTATCTTCTTATTAAGGTAATTAGTAAGTTAGTGAGGATTTGTGGATTAATAACAATTATGCTCACTTGACCTATTCCTCGATATTAAGGGTTGACTTAGTGAGATTAATCCATCATAATTATCATAGTTGTGGTTATGGCAAGTAAGGGATTCCATAACTAATTCCAAGTCAAGGCTTCATTTATGTTTTGAACCACTTTTCTCTCACTTTTAAAGCATTACTTGTCCTATTACATACTTAGTTCTTTTATTCCTTTATTACTTTATTAATTGTAATTTTGGATCGTTCTTTTATCTCTTTATTGTTTGCTTCTTTATTGAAAACCCCTTTGCTTTCTTGCAACCAAAATTGTGCGCTCTTAGGCATTAGTTCCTAGGAAAGACGATCCGAGGTTTAATTACTCTCGGTTATTTTAAATTAAAATTTAAACTTTGATTGAGAGGGTTACTTGTTAGTTTGGACTATGCTATCAACGAAAAAATTATTTTGCTAAATTTTTGAACCATCGTGATTCTCTCTATCAAACTCCAATTGGCCGAACTCAAGAAAAAGGAGAGCTACGTCACCGTCAATTTCTACCAAACAAAAGTGACATCAATATGAAGAAGAGGAAGATACGAACACTTTGGTCGGATTAGATTTTTTATTGGAGTTACGGATCTCAAGAAATCGAACATCGAAGATTCATGGCTTCCATAGTTTCTCATTCTCTCTCCCTCACGGCCTTCTTTTTTTTTTATTTCTTCTTGGTTCGGTTCCAAGAGAGAATGAAGGGTAATGATGATGATTAATTAAGGTAGTGATGAGTCGTCAAAGAATGGGGTTGGATGTCGCGTTATAAGGCTGCTAAGTCAGCGACTCAAGTTATAAATATCCTAAACGAATAATTATAAAAATTGGATATATTAAGATCCAAGTAATAATATATATGAGTTATTAATATAAATGACATTAGTAACATAATAATAAAAGATATACGATGAAGCATTAGCAAAGTCAAGTTCACCGAAAAGTACCGATATTTACTCATATCGGCGGATATCAAACTTGATAATAATATTGTTAACTAAACTTTATTTTTAAATTAAAAATATCAGTTACTTAAAGTAAAATATATATGTATATATATAATTTTCATTATTTATAAATTGCTAAAATTATAATTTTAATTATGTAATATTTCATCATAACAAAAAATATAAAAATATGAATTTAATTCAATTCTAATAATTATGAAATTAATTTAATTATTTTTAATAAAATAATTTCTAAAAATAAGGAATTCTAATTAATAAAATAAATTATAACTTATTTATATTTAGATTTTTAAAAATGTGGATCGTTACAACAACCAGAGGATGAGGAAGCTGAATCTAATCCAACTCATGTTTCTGAAACTCAGGCAAGGCAAGAATCAGATCAACCAGTTACCAAAGCCAACGAAAGCTGGTCCATTTATTGTAGATGTCAGGATTTTCAATTGCTTAGAAATTTTTCTTTACCTATGACGTTAACACTTTATGATGCTTTGGTGAACCCAAAAAGTATGTCAAGAAATTTTGTTCAATGATACTAGTGAAAGGTGTTTCTATTCCTACTTTATGTCGTTATTTTTCTACTTTTTTATGGTTCTGCACTTGATTGTTTTTTTCTTTGTCTGTAGTATCTATTTCATGTTTTTAGGAACTAGCTAAACTTTTTAAAGATCAATTCGTAATATTTTTTATTATTTACATGATTTAGATTACTTGAGTATAATTAAGGAAGGACAACAAGAGAGTCTTCGTGATTATGTTACTCGGTTCATAAAGATAGTTATGAGCATTCTAAATCTTCATCCAGAAGTACATCTTCATGCAATAAAGGGCAGACTTCGGCCAAAAAAGTTTCAGGAGACTATTGTGGTTACAAAGCCAAAGACACTTGCTAAATTTTGTGAAAAGGCAAAAGGTCAGATGAAAATTGAAGAATTTAGACAAGCTTAACATCTAAATAAGGGGAACACTAACAAAGATGATAAAGCTCGGGATGCTAAGAAACTCTTTCCGCTCACAGCTCGATATGACTCTTACATGCAGTTCAAAGCTAAGCGAGAAGAAATTATTAAGAAAAATTTAAATGGCAAGCTTATCAAACCTCTGCAGAAGGCAGGTACTTATCAAGATATGAAAAATGTAGACAAGACAAGATATTGTGCTTTTTATCGGAAACATGGTCATACTGCTGATGAATGTGTGGTGGCCAAGGATTTACTGGAGCGACTAGCTCGATAAGATCATTTGGATAGGTAGATTTGATGGTCACATTTAAAAGAGAACAAAATATTCTACCAATCATTCCTCTGCAAGACAACATTCAAAAGATAAAAGTAAAAATATCATTAATAACCTACTTAACCACAAGGTGTCAATAATTGTATCTCTAGAGGATTTACTAGTGGCGGCATCACTAATTCTACACGCAAGCGTACATACTGAGCTGTTTTCTATGGAAGGAGCAGGTAGCTCTGTATAACCTCAGCCTAATAATCTAAAAATGGTATTTTACCCACCTGACTATAGAACCACAACCACAACCACAAATTTGGATGATCCGACGGTCATTTCCATATAACTAGGGGATTTGATTGTATGCAAAGTCCTTCTAGATTTCAGGAGCAGTATCAACGTCCTTTTTTATTCCACATTTTAAAAAGGTGAGTTTTATGGTGCTTTTGTTATAGTGCCTAAATTGCCTAACTTTTCTTTTAAAGTAAAAAATAAAATGTTTAAAATAAAAAGTAAATCATATAAAATTTATTAAATATTATTTATTTACCTTTTTTAGTAACTTAGGTAACGTTTGTTTTTAGAGACAAGACAGAGACATGGACAGTACATGTTTAAAATGTGTTTGGAAGCAGAGATATGGACACGGAACACATTGTCTCCGAGACAGTTTCTTATATTTTTGTGTCCACTCTTTTACGAAGGACAATGATGGACACGAAATTTGAAAGAGTGGACACGGACTTTTTTATAAATTTTGTTTTCCTTTTTGTCCATAGATATTTTTTATTATTCCGCTATTATCCCTTCTTATTTTTTCTATAATTAGTCTTGAAATTTTCTTTTAAAACTGGTTTTTTATTTAAAATTAATCTGCCTTATTAACCTAAACAAAATTTTGTATTAATCAAACTCAGATCTATTTTTTATTAATCTTAACCATATGTATTCTACATATTAATAATAAATTTAAAAATAAAATAAATATATTTATAATTTTTATTTTAATATAAATCCTATTATATATTTTTTTATTAAAATTGTTGGTCTCTTCAAACATTTTTTCAAGTTTTGTATGTACTCTTACGTACTCTCATTCTCCATTAAATTAGTTTGTACTTGATGTAGAAAATTTGAAATCATATACTTATTTTAGTCATTTTATATAATATTTTAGTCTTATCCATGTGTATCCAAACATAATACTGGACATTACATTAGTGTCTTGTACATCGTATCCAAACACAATACACAAACAATAATTTTTAGTGTCTCCGTCCGATTATCTCTGTCTCAGTATCATGTTCTCTGAAAAGTGATAAGTACCATAGCATTCATCTTTTAAAAAATACAACTGAGTGATCACATACTACAACCATCATCCAGTGACTTTGTGGGTGTCTCACGTGAACGTATTCCTGTTTTAAGTTCTGTGTGGTTAAAACCACACAGGTGAGCATCCTTTACTAAAATTTTGGATATCTAATAATATCTTGTTGTCAATTACTATAGTCCTTATAATATTATACTTGGTCATTCTTTTCTAAATAATTTTAGTGCTATTATCTTCATAATTCATCTTTATATTAAATTTCGTGTACAGGGGTGACATTATTGCTACTATACATAGTGACCAATTGACCATCAAAATCCAGCGCATATTGATTCAACAAAATTATGTTCCTAAATGTATGGGTAATATTTAATACTTATTTCCAACATTAGTAAATCATTGAAGCCATAGTGAGTCTACATCTTGCATTGATGGCATTTAAAATCTCTCTGCTTCAACACTTTTCTCCATTAGTTACCCTTATTGGGATTGGAACCCATCATCTATAGTTTCATTAACATTAGCTTATGACGCATAACATATTGTACTAAGCATATAGATATACTGTACTATGTGTAATCATATGTTCTATCTTATTTACATGTGAGCATTTTGTGCCAAATAACTCATTTATTTTTCTGTTGTACCATAGATTGCGGGGCACCGGTCAGAAAAGATGCCGGAATCGGTAGCATATCGGCGTGGAAAACCTTCTTCAACTTCACGATCCACACTGTTAATGAAAAAAATAAGACAAAAATTCTCTAATACGTATTTAATGTCACAATTAAAGAAATATGAAGAGTTGGGCTTATAACCTAAGCTTGTCACAGTTGGCAGACATCCATCCGATCTTCTTATTCTCGTTGTCATAAATCACGATCTTATCTTGTAGCGAGATGTCTGTTGAGCAAATTAGAAAAGAAAATGTATTACCATCAAATTTTCAAATGAAAGGGGAAGAAAGATGAGATTGACATCAAATTTTATATTGTTGGTTTTCATTGAGCTTTACCTCCTATGATGTTAAGTTTTTCGAGACCTACTTCAGTGCCATCTAGAATCCCCAAGCATACATTTCCATGTTTCTGTAGAAAAGGACAGAAAGTTAGGCGCATAATTTCTCTTGTTCTCTTCAATAAAGTGGTAGAAATGTTATTCATAGTCTTAGAAGGTGCCAACAGTAATAATTAGATAAGATTCTGGTGGTAGCTGAAACTGCAAATTGTTTGCTTTTTGGAAGCTCAATGATAGGGGCTTGAAATAGCTCTTTACTTCACTTAGGGATTTAAAAGGCTTTGCACCCTTCCAACAAATCGGAAGTGAGTCATCATCAATAGCTCTTTCCAATTTCTGTCTCTTTAAATCATTACTTATCTGTATTTCACGTAAACAAAAGGGGTCATAAGAGGGGATGAAATGTTTTATGTCTACAACACTTATCTTATCTTACCAGATCAACAATGGCTTGATAAGCTTCAGAATTCAAATATGTGTATGAGCTGCCACTATCGAAGATAAGTTCAAGATCCTTAATAGACGTAAGCTTTCCATCGAATAAAAGTTTGGCAGGCCCTGCACTGTAGTGTTTTCTAAAGAAATGGTTGTGTGAGCTTTCTCATTTACAGAAAAAATAAAAGCATCTCTTGAGGAATTAAATAATATATACGAACTTCAACAAAAACTTACTCCAAGGAACTAGGAAACATGGGTATCCAAACAACTCCGGACGAGGGAATGAGATCATCTCCAAAGAATAGAAACCCTCCTCCTTTCACACTTAAGCAGTGACCAACCACATCTCGAATCAAACCGAGAGCATGAAGTTGGGACAAAAAGCTTACAATGCCCCTGCCAAGGCCAAGGACTCCTGCTGTGGATGGCGGAGAGTTGAGACCAAAATACTTCTGATGATATCCACACCTACCCAAACAAAAGAAAAAGAAACTCTAAATAAATTCAGGAAGGCAAATAACAATTCTGCTGCAGTATCATTCACCAATAGTACTCTTATTTGATATTGCTATCATTTCATAATTGACAATGATCAAAGTGGTAAAACCAATGATAGTAGAGTACTTTTGTAGCTGAATCAACACGAACTCAAATACTAAATCTATATTTGGTAGTTAGGAAAGGACACGAAAACGTATTTGGTGTTGCAGGTAACACAAAATAACGCATTAAGACTCTCAAGACACAAATTTCTCTCATTTTCTGTCCTTCTAAATTGTCTATCTTTGTATCCCTATCTACCATAATGATTGTGCAACCAATATCACACATAAGGATAGAAAGAAAACACTCACCCAAAGCCTATCCTTGGGCGTACCACAGAGCCATTGGTGTACAGCAAGGTAATCTGATCTCGGACTAACACACCCAGCGAAGACCCTTGGTCAGCATACTCAACCTCATAGTCGCATTGGTCTGACGGGGCAGCACATTGATACTCATTTGATAAGTGAATTCCAGCACACAACTCTTCACCACATTGCACAAGGTTGTTTTTGGGCTTATATAATTGATCTGGTGGCTACAAAAGGCCGAAAGACAAGATAGATACCAGATGAAAAGCTTGGAATGACTAAACGGTTGCTATTAATATTTCATAATGGGACCTATGTTTACCTTGGTGCAACCTTGACATGGTGCATCACACTGAACCCAAGTTAGATCACTACCAGAGTCAATGTCAAAATCGTATAGTTTGGGGGGATTGCCAATGCTTAGGGACACTGTATAATGCCTGTAAAAAGAGGAACATTAAAAAAAATTTGCTAAGTAGTATAATTTAAACCTGATATTGAAAAAAGTTCACTTTAGAAAGTCAACAGATATATTGACGAATCAATCTGAAATTTCCTAAGCAAAATAAGACACTTATTTCAGAACGCATGGGATTGAATAATGTTTCAAAACAATGAGCATAGCTCCCATCAAAAGACAGAAACAGGAAAAACTATCCAAAAAACCAAACCCACAACAAATTTAAAGAAAAATATCATGCTGAAATATAATTTGGAGAAGAATCAACAATAAAAAAAAAGTTTTATTTTCCTTGAAGATAAGGATGAAAGCTTGGGGACATTAAAAAGGAATCCAAGAAATAATAGGAGACATACCCAAGAGGGTAGACATTCCCTTCAACCTGGAAAACAGCTGAAGAAGCATCAGAAGTTTTGGGATTTCGATTCTTGTGGTTTTGGGGTTGACTGACTGCTGAGAAAGTGAGTGGAAAAAGGACAGAAAATAACAGAAAAAGCATAATCGTGTGCAAAGCTACTATTCCCCAGCTTTTGACACTCATTTTTGGAAACGAAAGGAATTGCTTGCCGCTGAAGAATAGAAAAGAGAAGAAGACCGCAAGAAGTTTGAACTTTGAAGGTAAGGTTTTTAATTTCAATGAAGTAAGCGATGGACCTTGGAAATTGTGATTTGATTAAGAAAGGAAGGGAACGCAAAAAAATGGCCAAAAAACAAAAAACACTGAAACAGAGGTATACTACTAGCGTGTCTTATTTGTCTTTTATTACGTTGCTAAGTATGGTGGCGTGTCCTTCATACATGGTAACGTTTTTTTATTAGCTAAAAATATGAAAAAAAATTAGTGGAAAACTCCAAACTTCACAACATAGGAGTAGACTCTTTTGAAGTGCAAAGATAAAGAAAAAAAAAAAAGAGTAAATCTAAATCTAAATAAGAATAAAGTGAAAATTGACATTAAAAAATAAAAATAATAGATAAAGTAAGTATTTTTTTTCTTTTTTTCAACTGTACTATTCTTTTTAAAAGGTACTCCTATTTTTAAAACTAAATTCAACCGTACTCTTATCTTATATATTTTATTTATTTTGTACTTGTATCTTATATTTACTTTTTAATATTAATATAGTTTATTTTTATATTTAAAAATATTAATTTAAAATATTTTTTATTTTAAATAGTCTCTTTCACATTATTTTTTTAAATACCATAATCATTTTTTAACTAAATAAAAAATTATTTATTATAAAAATAATTTATTTAATAAATAATTAATCAATAAAATAGCAATACATAAAAATTAAAAGAATAAAATAACTTTAGAAAAATACTAATGAAAAAGTTGGCTTTTATCTTTCTAAATTTTTCTTTTAATTTTAACAATTTATTCATTACTTTTTTAATTTTTATTTGTTACAAAAAAATATTTTTAAAGTATAAATTTTAATATTTTTGTTGTATGTTCCTAACTTTTAATATATCTTTAAGTATTTTTGATAAATTTTTTTTATTATATTCGATTTTATATGTATATATTTTGCATCTTTTAATTAAATAAAAATAATTTTTAATAAAAAATTAACAACTAAATTAAGCATTATCTACAGTGCAATGAATTAATAGCCACTTTTTACATGTGTTTATATTTTTGATACCTATGTTAGAGAATTTCATTTAAAAGAGGAAGAAAAAAAAGAAAAGAGTGAAGGACATTCACAGTATTTTCTAATAAAATTAATATATACTTAATAATTTTGTAGTTTTCTTAAACAAATTTTATCTTTTGTAAGTATTAAACTAGTTTTAATTTATTATGGTTAATTTCATCATAGTGCAAATATATTTTTATCATAAATAATATAATATATACTAATTTTATATAGATATTATATTATATATTATTATTAAAAATAATTATTTTTAAATTTATTATTTAAAAATTCATCTACATATATAAATTTAATAAAAAAATTATATAAAAAATTTATATTATCAATATATTAAAATTTGAATTTTAATATATTTAATTTTTAAATTTATTATATAATTTTTTTTAAGTTAGGAATGAAATTTAAATCTAAATTTTTTAAAAAAATATATCATTTAAATTATAGTTTGTTGGCTAAAAATGTCAGCTTTTTATATAGACAACTATGTTAATTTCTAATGCAAAAAATCTGACTTCAACACAATTTTTTTAGTAAAATCAGATGTTAGGGACTCATGTAATGATTAAATTTATTAGAGATTAAAATTAGGAATTGATTTAGTTAATTAGTATAAATATATATAAATTATCATCGGAACTGGCAGAGAATAGTGAAGGAAGCTGAAATTTGTGAAAGCACCCCCAACTGCCAAAAACACGCAACAAAAACCTCTGAACCCGTTTCAAATGGGTCCTTCTTTCTTCTGTCTTTAGGTTTTCCTTTTTCTCCCGAAAATCAAAATCCAAAATCGAACGTTGTCTTTTCTCTCTCATTTCATTTCCCCAATATTATCCTAACTCCTCTCTCTCTCTTATTTTATCTGTATTGGTGTATTTTTTAAGAAGATAATTAAATAAAGGATTTGCAAAGATAGAGAAAGGATGATTGCATTTTTTTAACGGGGGAGTGAGGAGCGGGAAGAGGGTTTGCTATGCTTTCCTGAGTATCAATTATGATACTTAACTAGCAATGAAAATTTAATTTGAACCAATTTGAGAGGAAATACGTAGATTTTATCTGCGTTGGTCCTTTAAAGTAATAAATCTAAATCGAATTTGGGACCTAACAATGGACTTGGGTTGATCTTACTTACATTAAAATCTTGTTAAGCCCAAATATATCTTGGATTAATAGTTTGAGTCATTGTTATAACAAATACTATAATATTTAATATTATAACACTTAGTATATATAAAAATTGAATATATTTACAAGAATTTTTAATTCAAATTAAAAAATTTTAATAATCTTTTATTTTTAATTTTAAATATTATTTACTAATGTAATGAAAAAATAAAAATAATAATAATCACTCACAAAATTAAAATAGATAATCCTAATATATACATGACACTACATATATCAACGGTTATTATATATGATAAATATTTTTTTTTATTTTGTAATGACTATTTATATAATTTATTGCACAATTTTTCTCATCTTAATATTTAATGAATTTAAGATACAAGATATTATTTAACATATTAAATAAGTAAATCATCTAGGACAATAGTATAAATACCTACTTACTTATTAGTAGTGAAAAATATATAAATAGTATAAAAACAATAATAAAGGTTATTAAGTTAATTACATAATTAGTCACAAAAAAAAGTTAATTACATAATTAAAGAATCTTGAATAATTTATTAAATAATAATAAAAAATAAGATCACTATTTTCTCATATTACAAAATTTATAAAAAAAATTGGACAATAAATCAATCTTCAATAGATTATATATTAGTGATGTCAAAAAAATAAATAATTAATACATTAGATATTATTATAGTTTAATTACTCTGTTGGTCTCTATAGTTTCACAAAATTTTCAATTAGGTCTCTATATTTTTTTTAATTGTGTCTCTACACCAATTTTTTTTCAATTAGCTCCTTTTTAATAGTAATTGGCTTAATTGTATAGGGACCTAACTAAAAAAATTTGGTACAGGGACTCAAATAAAAAGATAGGGAAAATTTGGTACAAGAACTCAATTAAAAGGAAAAAAGTATAGGGACCTAATTGAAAATTTTGCGACATTATAGAGACCAATAGAGTAATTAAACCTATTATTATTTATGTACTAATATAATATCTATTATCAATTATTACGTTTATGATTAATTTTTAACACAATTTTTGATAACTAAAATTTAAATGATTGAAATTATTAAATGTTAAATATTTTGCACCTAATTAATTTTATTTTTGTTATTAAAATTAGAAAATGATATGTTGTTAATCAATTCTGAATTTAAATTTAAATTTGAGTACAAAAATAAAAAAATAATTTAAATTTTATCTCGCTAACCAGAATTAATTTCAAGATAAGAAATTACTTTGTATATCAAATTGTAGGATAGTGTGGTCATTTGTTATTCTTTAAAGATAAACATTGTCAAACAAAATGGTGTAAGAAATTAGAAAGAAATATATTTATCAGTTTAAAAAATACTAATTTATTTTTCAATAGAATAATTTATATATTGAATAACAAGAGTTGTTATTGGTTTCTCTTTATACTAACTAATAATCGATAATAGATATTATATTAGTACATAAATAATAATAGGTTTAATTACTCTATTGGTCCCTATAGTTTTGCGAAATTTTTAATTAGGTTCCTATACTTTTTTTCCTTTTAATTGGGTCTCTGCACCAATTTTTTTTTTCAAATAGGTCATTCTTAACAGTAATTTGTTTAATTGTATAGTGATCCAATTAAAAAAAAATGGTGCAAAGACCCAAATAAAAGGAAAAAAAAGTATAGAGACTCAATCAAAAATAAAATTTGGTACAAGAACTCAATTAAAAGGAAAAAAACTATAAAGACATAGCTAATTGAAAATTTTGCGAAACTATAGGGACCAATAGAGTAATTAAACCTTACTACTAATAAGAAATTAATCTATTTTGAAGACAACTACATTTTTTTCTACGAATTTTTTAACTCGACAGGCCAAAAACTAATCTACAACATATTAATACTCTATTTATTAAGGGTTTGTCGCTAACTAATATATTGTTATACACATAATGCGAGATTCGAACTTCAAATACTTACTTAAGCAGACAAATAAAATGACTATTCAACCAATTTAAATTGGTTAAGACAAATACTAATTATTTTTTAATATTTTTAAATTATAAAATATTTATAATAATAATTACTATATATATTTTTTGTTTAATTTTTAAATAAAAAATTATATAATTTTATATATTATCCGTGTAAGACACGGGAGCATAGAGTTAAACCCCAAAATAGTCCCTGACATTGGCGTCAAGCACTAAAATCGTCCCTGAGATTTCAATTGCACCAATTACGTCCCTGAGATTGAAAAAAATGCACCATATTAGTCTCTAACCTATTTTTCATTAATGACGTGATGACATGGCATGATGACGTGGACTATAAGGGACACGTGTCACTTCATTATTTGGCCACGTGTAATGATATGATGATGTGGTGACCAATGACACGTGGCATGCTAACGTGGATGGTTGTGCCACGTGTCACAATGTTATTTGGCCACGTGTTCGTTTGTGCCACGTGTCGCAACAGTATTCGTCCATTATGTCATCGTTGTATATGCACCAAATTAGTCCCTCACTTTGCATTAAGTGACTCATTTTAGTCCTTGAAATTGAATGTCGTGTACCAAACTAGTCCATTCACCAATTTTTTCTTATTTTTTTAAAATTTAAAATTTTAATATCTTGGATACACTAATTTCAATTCTATTTTTTCATATATCGTTTAAATACAAGTGCTTTCATAAAAATTTTTAAGATTTTACTTTTTAGTTTTAATTATATAATTTTTTTAATAATTTAACATTGGTAAATTTTGTAATATATAAGTATGTTATTATAAAAAATAATTATATGATTGATTAGACACATTTTTTTCATAAAAAAAATACGTATTTTTAACAATAAATTAATAATTAAAATAAATGAGTTAGATTGAAGGCACTTCAAGCACCCTCACTACCATCTTTGACCTCTGCAGTCTAGACGAAAGAGGTCGGAGATGGTAATAAGAGAAGTTTGAAATGTCTTCACGTCAACTCCAAGACGGCGGTTATTAGGGGTATCCGTAAGAAAAAAAATATTTTATAAAAGTACTGAAAGAGGTTGGAGATGGTAGTGAAGGTGCTTGAAAAGCCTTCACGTCAACTCTAAGTCGGCGGTTAGAGTATTCGCAAGAGAAAAAATATTTTATAAAAACACTTTTATTTGAAGAACATGTGAAAAAATAGAATTGAAATTAATACATTCAAAAATATTGTGAATTTTGAATTTATAGAAAAAAATGAGAAAAAACTGGTGAAGAGATTAGTTTGGTGCACCACATTCAATTTCAAGGACTAAAATGAGTCACTTAATGCAAAGTGAGGGACTAATTTGATGCATATACAATGATGACATAATGGATGACACGTGGACGAATACTGTTGCGACACGTGGCTCAAACGGACACGTTGCCAAATAACATTGTGACACGTGGCACAACCATCCACTTCAGCATGTCACGTGTCACTGGGCACCACATCATCATACCGGTACACGTGGCCAAATCATGAAATGACACGTATCACTTACAGTCCACGTCATCATGCCATGTCATAATGTCGTTAATAAAAAATAAGTTAGGAACTAATATGGTGTACTTTTTTCAATCTCAAAGACATAATTAGTGTAATTAAAATTTCAGGGACAATTTTAGTGCACGACGCCAATCTCAGAGACCATTTTGGAGTTTAACTCCGAAAACATACACTAGTTTTTCTAATAAAATCAGATGTTAGGGACTCATGTAATGATTAAATTTATTAGAGATTAAAATTAGGAGATGATTTAGTTAATTAGTACAAATATATATAAATTATCATCGGAACTGGCAGAGAATAGTGAAGGAAGCTAGAATTTGTGAAAGCATCTCCAACCGCCAAAAACACGAAACAAAAACCTCTGAACCCGTTTCAAATGGGTCCTCCTCCTCTCTTCTGTCTTTAGGTTTTCCTTTCTCTCCCGAAAATCAAAATCCAAAATCGAACGTTGTCTTTTCTCTCTCATTCTCTCTCATTTCATTTCTCCAATATTATCCTGACTCCTCTCTCCCTCCATAACCATGTCCACAAGGTTAGTTTCAATCCCTAAATTATTATTATTGTTTGTTGTTAGTTTACCTGTTTGTTCGATTGCACTATTTTGGTTCCTGTCTTTCTGATCCCATCCCATGATCCATCGATTCACCAAACAGGCCTTTCAATTTATGCTTTCTCTCTTTCTATTTCGTAAATTTTGTTACCTATTTTTTTTTGTGTGATTTGGTTGGTGATGTGATAATTGGGGCTGCAGAAACTGGGCAGAGAAAGAAGGAGGGTTTTTGTTTTGAGTCGTTCTTGTTTGGTTAGTGATAGATTATATCGTGACTAGCGACATGGAAATTGATTGTGGATGGGTAACGTACTTGCCATTCTTTAAAATTGATTCGAACAAAGTCTTGCAAGATTCACTAAGCTGGGACCCGGATTATTATAGTATAATATAGCATATGAGGGTGAATCTTGAACTTAGGTTTACGATTTTTTAATGCTAACGAGATTTATGTGAAGTGAAAATGCTTAAGAATTTCTAACCCTGAGGGTTTTGGTTTGTATGATGATGTCCTGTGCTTGTATTTTGTTACCATTTTCCTATGTGTTGTTTATGGGCTTTCTTGGTTTCTTGTTTGTTTGTTTGTTAATTCATATATATTTTTTTAATTAAAAAACTCTAATAATTGTGTTAGGATTTGCAAGTTTTATGCCCGAGGAGCATGTTTGAAAGGGGAGCAATGTGATTTTTATCATGAGAGAAAAGATACAGATGTTTCTGGACAGCAGATTTGCACATTCCATCAAAAAGGACTCTGTGCTTACGGTAGTCGATGCAGATATAAGCATGTCAACGTTTCTCAAGCATCATCTTCAGCAAATGGATGCCAATCTGTTGTTTTGGATTCTGCTGCAGCTCATACTATTCAAGGAGCTTCGTCAAGTTGGGTTCCAAAAGCCACAAAGATATCTCCGTCTGACAAGCATGCAAGGCGTTCACTACATAAGCATCAGGACTATCTAGGGAATGGTGATGTTAGTGAATCAAGTACTAGTAGTGCGATACCATCTGAGCATCTTCTTTGTACATTTGCTGCTGCAAACTGCCCTCTAGGAGATAAATGTTCTCGTGTTCATGGAAATCAATGTTTATACTGTAGAAAATATTGCTTGCATCCCACTGATAGAAGGGTAAAAGACAATCATTTGCGGACTTGCGAGAAAAAGGAAAAATACCTACAGAGTTTGAAAGATAGTCAAGAAATAGAATGCAATGTTTGTCTTGAGCGTGTTCTATCGAAACCTAAGCCGGCTGAATGTAAGTTTGGGTTGCTTCCAGAATGCGACCATGCTTTTTGTATATCCTGTATCCGTAACTGGCGTAGTAGTGCCCCAACCTCTGGAATGGACTTTAATAATACTACTAATACAGTGAGAACCTGCCCTGTGTGCCGCAAACTATCATATTTTGTCATTCCAAGTGGTATTTGGTATTCTACAAAGGAAGAGAAACAGGAAATTATTGATAACTACAAGGCAAACTGCAAGTAATTTTTTTTCTCACCTTCTGCTACACACCTGATAATTATTTTTGTGTGCCCGTGTGTGTGATATTTTGTGAAAATATTCGTTACATCACTTATTGCTACTTTATATATATATATATATATTCAAGAAGAATTGCATATAACATACATGATCCAATTTCTGTGAACTTATTTGATATTACCCAGATCATGAATTGTTGACATTTTAACTGACTAATTATTGTCTATTTTCAGGTTAATTGATTGTAAACATTTTAACTTTGGAGATGGAAACTGTCCATTTGGGACCAGTTGTTTCTACAAGGTACTCGAGTTTATCTTGTCTCTTGCTTTCTTTCATGTATTTCCCCTTTGGATTGTTTGATTACCATGACTCTTGGTGATGATAAAGCCATTATTCTTTTAGCAGTAAATTGCTCACTGTGTGTTTCTCCTTGTTCTTTATATGAAAATTTGTCATACGTACAACTTCCTCATTATTATTAAGTCTGATTGTTGCAATTAAATTCATCCATTTTGCCATGCATATGTTGCATCTTCTCTCTTAAAGCATTAGGTCATAATGATAGTAATGGTTCAGAAAATTAGAAAAGAAAGTAACATCAATTTCAAACTAATTTGAAGACAATATCTAAAGCCCCTACTCATTCAATCTGAATTCTTGATCACTTTCCCGTTAATTTGTATACCAACTAATTCAGAACTAATCTAAGGCTCATTTCCATGGCTGGTTCCCATCAAATATATGAATTTGATTATTTAATGGTCATATTTGGAGTGAGTACTAATCAGGATTACAAAATACTAAATTATCTATTTGTCTTATCTATGATCGTTTTCATTATCTAATTGATTTAGTCCTGGAAATCTGTTTCCTCTTCCTTTCTTGGGTGTTTACATTTTGATTGTGGGCTGGTTCAAATTTCCATAATCTTTTTTTGTTTTAAAAAAGAAAGAATCAAAATATTATAATTAACCAATACTCCTTAAGTAAATAGCTGCATCCAGAGGTGCATTATACAAGTTTGGCAGGTTTTTTTGGATATATTTTTTAAAAAATTAGAGGGTCTTTTGGTCATTTTAGTAACCCTAAACCTAACATTTATAAGACAGCCTTCTCTAGCTCTCGTATTCTACCTCTTCATGCTCTCTCTACTCTATGTCGTTCACTCTCCCTGTCTACTGCTGGAGGAAGATGAAGTCTTGCGATGCAACAGCATTACT
Organism: Arachis ipaensis; assembly: GCF_059453495.1. Lineage (NCBI taxonomy): Eukaryota > Viridiplantae > Streptophyta > Magnoliopsida > Fabales > Fabaceae > Arachis > Arachis ipaensis. Next base: position 118,615,816 of record NC_142443.1, on the reverse strand, counting down.
GCCAACAGCATCACCCTATTCTGCAGGGGAAGACCACAATGACAAAGTAATAGAATGCAACGGCACAGAGGCATGGGACATTGACAACGATGGTGCTTCTCTAAGCTGCATCATTTTTTTCTTTATATTCTAAACCCCCAAGTTTTTGTTGTTCCATTGTAATCCTTTTCTTTTTCCCTATTATCACCCGTCAAATTTTTTTATTCTCATCGTCTATTCTAAACCCTCAATTTGCTTCTGCTGCTGCGTAGTTAAGATTAATATTATTATTATTTATGTCAACTTGATATTAGTTTTAATCTTTAATATTGATTATTATAATATGGATAAATAGTTTCATATTATTATTGATAAAGTATCACTAGTTAGTAGTTTAGATATAAACTTTTCTTTATCTTTTTAGTAGTTTTATTTATATTTTATATATTATTTTTCCACCATTTGCCGCAATGCCATTAGTTATAACCTCATGGCAGTTTTTTACCCTTCCACCATGAGCTGCCATCTGCCATCAAAAACTGTGCATGGATATGATGAAAATTTAGTTATCAACATGTATTCGCGAAATCAACTATTTGAAATATTTATTCTTTGAATTAGTCTTGGAAACTTGTTTTCTTTGCCTCCGTTTTTAGGTCTTTGAGTGCAGGCTGATTCAAATTTCTCTTCCTTTGTGTTTAAATCAGAACTCAATGTTTTACCAATGCTTCTTTTACAGTAAATGTCAGAGAATGTTAGATTTCTTTAAAGTACATAGCATCTTATTCTTAAGAGAAGATTCCGTTCATGGGGAAAATTATGTATGATGTGGTGAGAGGATGATATAGGTCAAGAAAATTCATTTTGGTATTTGTTTCAGCTATGAGTGCTAAAAACTGTATGGTTTGGTTTACAATAGTAAAACGAAAACTGGTGCTGTTAGGGACTTTGATATTATGGGGTGCTCGAAGTCCCAAGTCGAGTAATATGGGATGCTTGATGATGTATTTAAAAAGAGTAGTTCTTCGCCCTTAATAGCTAGCTTCTAAGGTTTGGTTTTCCACTTTTCTTCTTAGGCACTTAACAATAGTATCAGAGCCTGGTTGTTGGTGGCATGGAAAGGGTTACGAATAGGCTGAATTAAAGTAAACACCAAATATTGATAGACGATAACCGCTATTGACGTTGGCTCTCTGAGGCCAGTGTATTGTTATTTGTTGGGGACTTGGGCATTATGGGGTCAAAGTCACACATTGAGTAATATGGGATGTTTGATGTTGTATTGAAGAAGAGTGGTTCTCCCCCCAATCTATTTTTTGGTTTTGTTCCTTATAAAATTTCTCTTGGTTCTGATCCAGTAGAATTTAAAAGTTGTCTATTTTAGTCTCCACCATTAATTTTCACTAAGTATTGACGTGGCAGATTAAATGCTGATGTGGCACATCTTGCCTTGTCAACATTTTAGTTTGTACCTGATGTAACAAATTTTTTAGGACCAAAACCAAAACCTATTTTTTATAGGGATTAAAATAAAACGAATATTTTATAAAGACAATGACGGTTGCTTTTACAGTATATTTTCCTTAACCGAATCAAGACATATACACAAATTTTGTTATATATAAGTTGTTCTCTCTCTCCCCTTTTTTAAATTTTTATTTTAGCTATATAGTTATTTTTACAATTTTACTTGTACCTGTAATATGTTGGGACACCTAAAATGATACTTCATTTGGTGGGGTATGTATTTGTTGTGTTACTGAAATTAGTTGAGCGTTCATAGAAACTGAACAGCAATGGATGATGAGCCATGGAAAAATAATTAGCAGTGTTTTGGAAACAAGCCAGGTTAGGATTTGTAGGTTGCTACTGTCATTCCAGTGGTTCAATTTGGTCTTCAGAAATAAAGGATTACTTGAAGTTGATTCTGTTTGTGATTCCCCTCATTTGAAATAATGACATTTATGACTTTTGAGGCTTGAGTTTGGTTGTGTTCATCTTTCTTGTATCTATGTTCCCTTTGATTACTCCTTTAATGTGTTCAATATCTGTTATTTTCAGCACACTGTGAAACCTGGTTCATACACATGGATTCATAAGAGGCCACCACCTAGACGAAGACCGAACAATCTTGATATGTATGATGTATTGGATATGCTGGGTGATGTTGATTTATCAGGTGGAGAATTATATTCCATCATGAGGGACAATGACATGTTTGATGAGATGGATCCCTATGAAATGATGGCTATCTCAGACATGCTGGTCACTGGACCAGGTCCTTGCCCTTTTGATTCCGAGGAAGATGATGACGTGGATTTCATTCGGATGACTTCCTTGGCTGAAGCATTGGCTTCTGGTGTCGATGACTTTGGCCCGGATGATTTTAGAAATGATGCATTGGATCCAATGGAGGCAGCATTATTTTCAATGATGATGCATTCTAATATTGAAGAAGACGAGGAAGACAGTGATGATGAAATTTATTAGTTATATAAAAAGCCCATACTTTTAACCTTGTTTTCTTGAAGTAGTGTTGCCTTTGCGGTGTTTTATTTTGGAAAACATTGGGCAGTAACTTCATGATCCTTACTTTAGTTTGGTGATGCTATTGCGGGTGTCTATAACTGGTATTCAGATTGGTTTGACATTTTGTATATTTATAATATCATGTTATTTGAAGGTGTTTTGGCTTGAGGATTTTGCTTGGTCTTGGCACAAATTGCCCGTCGAGTTTTGGCTTGTAATTCTTACGTTAAGTAAGCTATTCTACAAATGCTTGTAAGTTTATATTTGATGGGGATTATCTTGACGTCTCATAAGTTGCTTCTAAGTTCTACTATCTACCTGACAGTTCTCTTTTTCATGATTTATGGTCTCGTTTGGAAGTGCTATATAACATTTACAACTCAGTACTTTTTTTCAAATAATGAAGTGTTATTTATTTCATTGCTAAACGGTTCCTGTGAAATCAAACTTGGGATATAATGAAAGGGGATTGTATGTAATTATAGACCAACTAAATTATAGTAATATATAAAATTATAACTAAACACACAAAAGCATAAATATATTCTAATGTAAATTTCAAAAATACACAAATAATTAGAAGTATGGACCAGCTAAAGTCACATAATCCCATGTAAGTATACAAATAAGTTGTACAACAATAAAATTAAGTAAACTATCAACCCAATTAACAATTAATTCAATTAATCATCACAACGTTAACTATTATAATTTTAGTGAATTTACAACAAGCAGCAGCTAAATCCAACCATAGGTAACTTCAATAACTAATTAACTATTAAAAGTCTAAAGTCTAAACACACACAACAATAACTTAAAAAAAACCACAATAAATGGGCAAGAGAGGGATCAGAAATGTGTCCAAAGATGACAGTTAGAAGGTGGAATGTAGGAGGAGATGACAAGGCAAACTCAATGGGAGAAGCAGCTAAAGATGAGGAAGAGTATTAGGTTCAGTTCATACTTAGCTGGATTTTTTTTTTTAATTTGAATTAATTGGAAAACCAGTTGATTTACGACTTAGTTCAACTCATGAATTTTTTACCTATTTTTTGGTTTGCCACCTATTTTGGAACGAATTGTTTTGTTTAAGAACGAAACCAACTTGACCTACGTTTCTTGGTTCAACCAGTTGAATCTGCTGGTTTCGTTCAATTTTCAAAATTATAGCTTACCTATTTCTTACCTTTAATTGATTGATGATTTTTTTTTTAAATGTAGATATTGACCATTTCTATAGATCATTGTTTTTATATATAGTGGGAGAGATATAAAATATATATTGTGTTTGTATGTCTCTCCTATTGTGATAAGGACGAGGAATGAGTTGAATGTCCATTAATATTTGGGTGACTCAGTTTTTCGATGAAAGAAGGTTTAAATTTTTTTTTAGGTGAAAACTCAGGTGCAGTCGATTTCACGTGAAGTTGATAGTTGAGAGCCGTTAGATGGTTTGACTAATTTGACTAAATTTTCATCTAACGACTCTCAACTATCAACTTCACGTGAAGTCGACTGCACCTGAGTTTCTACCTTTTTTTTAATAAAGTTTGAAAAATTAAAGCTTAATGTGTGTATAAATAGAGGCTTAAGCGGCTTACGCTTAAGTCTCTGACAATAAACACAACAATACGAATATAAAACAATTCTTTTTTTTTCTCTCTTCATATACTTATGCTGCAACATATACAATATTAATATATGAATTATTTTTATTAAAGTGGGATAATAATATTAGTGAATACTAATATTAGAGTGTTTTATTTATATTTTTTTATTTTTATTTTATTACCTCTCTCTTATTTATTTATTTTACAATACGTTATCAACACGAGGCTCTGATCAAAATTTAGAAAGACTCAGGTAATAAATTTTTATTATGTCAAAACTCTCTCATCTTAAATTTAATGCTCTTGATATATCTGGAAACAATTACTTATCATGGATATTAGATGCCGAAATTTATCTTGATTCAATAGATCTTGGAGATACCATTAATGCTGAAAATAATATATCCCAGAATGATAAAGTCAAAGTCATGATCTTCCTTCGTCGTCATCTTGATGAAAGATTAAAAAATGAATATCTCACACTAAAAGATCCTGCAGATTTGTGGAAGAACTTTGAAGAAAGATATAATCATCAAAAGACAGTGATACTTTCTCAAGTCGATATGAGTGGACACACTTGTGTCTACAGGATTTTAAATCCATAAATGAATATAATTCAACAATGTTTCGAATTACCTCACGAATGAAATTATGTGGGAAAAAGAAAACTGATAATGACATGTTAGAGAAAACTTTCTCGATCTTCCATACCTCGAATGTGCTCCTGCAGTAGCAGTATTGAGAAAAAGAATTTAAAAAATATTCTGAGTTAATTTCTTGCCTTCTTGTTGTTGAACGTAACAATGGATTGCTTTAAAAAAATTTATGAAGCGCGCCCAGATGGTGCTGCCCTATTTTCTAAAGCAAATGCGGTAAATCATAACCTCAAAAGAGGTAAATGGCAAAGTTTTGGTAACAAGAAAATTTATGGAAGAAAAAAATTATGTTCACAAGCAAGGATCTCACGAGAAGCGGGATAAAAAAAGAAATAATGGGCAAAATAAATCAACAAAGAATAAATGTTTCCGTTGTGGTGGAAATGACCCATTGGTCGCGTACCTGTTGTATCTCGAGGCACCTAGTTGATCTTTATCAAGTATCCTTGAAAAAGGATAACAAAGGAAAGGAGACGAATTTTATTTCAAAGGATGTTACTAAAAATTACATCATTCATTATGAAGTATCTGATTTTTTTAGGATCTTGAAAGAAATATTGACCGTTTGATCAATGATGAAAAAGTTTAATATGTGAATTTGTTAAAGTACTCATATAAATAAATAATGTAAAAAATTTTTTGTTAAGTTTTATTCCCTATGTATTTGAATTTTAAGTATGATATATATAAATAATGTTTCATAAAATATTTATGTTTATGAATTTTAAAATTAATAAATGTGTCAAGTTCTAAAATAATAATAATAATAAAATTTTTAGTATATGATACTATGTATAGTACTTCTTAAAAAAACAATTTTAATTAGGAATACAATTTCACTGTGCATATATACTGCTACTCATTTATTATTATTATTTGTCTTGGAAGAAAATGGCAAGGATATATAATGAAGATGTTTGCCTTGCGGATAGTGCAAGTTCACATACCATTCTCAAAAGTAATATATATTTTACTCATCTTGTACCAAAAAAAGAATATGTTAATACTATTATGGCTCAGGCAATATGATAGAAGGCTCTATAAGAGCTATAATTTTATTTTTCAAAGGAACAAAATTCATAATAAATAATGTACTATTGTCTACCAAGTCTCTAAGGAACTTGTTGAGTTTTAAAGATATTTGCCGAAATTGATATCATATTGAAATAATGAATGAGAGAAATCAGGAGTACTTATGTCTCATAACTCATGATTCAAATAAAAAAGTTATATTAGAAAAGTTGTCATCACTTTCTTCTGGGTTATATTATACTAAAATTAGTGTAATTGAATCATATGCCATTGTAAATCAGAAGTTTACTAGCCCAAATGAATTTATAATTTTGCATGATCGATTGAGTCATCCTGGAACAACAACGATGTGGAGAATTATTGAAAATTCCCATGGACATTCACTAAAGAACTAGAAGATTCTTAAATCCGGTGAATTTTGTTGTGCTCCATGTTCTCAGGAAAAGTTAATTTTAAGGCCATCACCAATAAAGATTGGACTTGAGTCTCCTAAATTCTTAGAAAGGATTCAAGGCGATATATGTGGACTTATTCATCCACTATGTGGATCTTTTAGATATTTTATGATCCTAATAAACGCATCTTCAAGATGGTCACATGTGTGTTTATTGTCTTCTCGCAACCTGACGTTTGCGAGATTACTTGCTCAAATTATTCGATTAAAAGCATAATTTTCAGAAAATCCAATCAAAGCAATTTGTCATGATAATGCTGGTGAATTCACTTCTCAAGCCTTTGATGCTTATTGTATGGCTAACGGAATAAGCGTTGAACATCCAATAGCTCATGTTCATACACAAAAGGTTAGTAGTATCACTTATTAAATGCCTCCAATTAATTGCTAGACCCTTACTTATGAGAACAAATCTTCCAACCTCTGTTTGGGGCATGCCATTTTACATGCTGCAGCACTTATTCAATTGAGGCCAACAAGTTACCATCAATTCTCTCCTCTGCAATTAGCTTTTGGCCAGCAACCAAATGTTTCCCATTTAAAGATACTTGGGTGTGCGATATATGTCCCAATTGTCCAACCTTCTCGCACCAAAATGGGACTCCAAAGAAAATTGAGAATTTATGTAGGATATGATTCTCCCTCTATAGTGAGGTATCTTGAGATACAAACAGGAGATGCGTTTAAAGCTCAATTTGCAGATTGTAATTTTGATAAATCAAAATTTCTAACATTAGGGGGAGAGAAAAAGCTTCTTGAAAAAGAACTTAGTGGAATGCATAATCCTTGATGCATTTAGATCTTCGATCAGAACAATATGAACTAGAAGTTCAAAAGATTATACATTTGCAAAGAATAGAAAATAAATTGCCTGATGCATTTTCTTATATGAAAAGGATTATTAAATCCTATATACCAATGGTCCAATCCAATTGACATCCCAGTCAGACAAATGGCCACCAAAACAAATTCACGTCAGAAGTGTGGTAGGCCTGTCGGTTCCAAAGACAATAATCCTCAAAAAAGAAAAAAGGTAAATACTATTCCTGTTGAAAAGGATAAAGACATAGTAAAGACACCTGCAGTTGTCCAAAATTTTGATATAGTTTTAACGCCAGAAGGCGTTCAGGTACCTGAAAATACTAAAAATTATGAAAATTGTGAGATCTCAATAAATTTTGTCTTTACAGAAGAAAAATTGAACCGAAATAAAATAATTGTCAATGAAATATTTGCGTATAATGTGGCATTACACATCATCTATGAAAGTAAGGATCTTGAGCCAAGAAAAGTAGAAGAATATCGACAAAGGAATGATTGGTTGAAATGTGAAGAAGCTATGAAGGCTGAGTTAGACTCACTTGCAAAACGTGAAGTCTTTAGACCTGTAGTCCGTACACCAGAAGATGTAAAACCTGTTGGATACATATGGGTATTTGTGAGAAAACAAATGAGAAATATGAAGTTGTATGCTACAAAACTTGACTTGTGGTGAAAGGTTTTTCACAAAGTCCCGGTATAGATTATGAAGAACCATATTCCCCTGTAGTAGATGCAATAACTAATGCGTGAGCATCTTGTACCATTTTTCCTATCATTTTTTAGTTATTTTTAGTTAAATTTTATTTAGTTTTGCTTGATTTTAATGCAAAAATCCCCTTTGGATGTTACTTTGAGTTGTTTTAGTGTTTCTATGATTTCAGGTGAAATTCAGAGCAATTTGACAGAGTTTGGAGCTGAAAAGCAAAAAAGCTGGCAGCACCCCCTTGGGCTGGCGTTTAGTGCCAGCAAGGGACTTAAGGCCAGAAGCGCACTACTCCTTATGGGGCGTTAAACGCCCAAAATGGCGTTTAACGCCAGCAGTGCAGTCCGAATTTCCCCTCTTTGGGCCTTCCAAGTGGATTTAGTATTTATTAGTTATATTTTATTTTCTTTTTGTAATTTTTATTTACAAACAATATCTTTTAGTCTGAGAATTTATTATTTTATTTTATTTCCATATCAAATTAGGTTAGTATTTAAGGAATAAGATCCACCCTTTAGGGGATCCCTGATCTTCGCCTTTCCGCAGTTTTCAGAACCCTAGTTTTTCTGTGTAAGTCATGAGCACCTAAACCTCATTGGTTAAGGTTAGGAGCTCTGTTTATTTCTATGGATTAAGATTATTATTCTTCTATTTTAATTAATGTTTTGATTCAATTTCAAGGATTGTTTTTGTTCTTAATCTTATGAATTTGAGTGGAACGACAGTATGACCCTTATTCTACTTGAGTTTTTATGATTCTCGACAGAGTTATCTCGCTTGAACAACAGCTTGAAAACAAATTTCTCCTAAATTGCTAATTACATGAACTAATTGGGATATGTGACATATAATTCTATTAGCTTTGGATAATTAGGATTTTTGTGGCCATAAACTAGTTTTTGACCTTAACCCTCTAATCGGAATTAAGTGACCACGAGAATGGCGGTTAATGAAGGTTAGAGGAGGCTAAATCACTAAGAGATTAGGGTTTAGACATTTACAGATTGCCATGGAATGAATCATGCATTGTTAAAATAGTTGGTAAGAACTTTTAATCTGAAAAAGTAAACATCTCCGAAGCGTTAACTGTTTTCTCTCACTGTTTTTACACCAAACCTTTTATTTTCTTTCTTTACTTCCTTATTTACTATTTCATGCCAGTTGCCACCTTCAAAACCCTTTTTGATTCGCCTAACTAAACCAACTTGACAACCACTGCTTGCTCAGTTCGACAATCCTCGTGGGATCGACCCTCACTCACCTGAGGTATTACTTGGATGACCCGGTGCACTTACCGGTTAAGCTGTGCGAAATCTCTTTTCGCGCATCAAGCTTTTGGCGCCGTTGCCGGGGATTGTTTGTGATTGACAACTACCAGTTGTCTAGTTGCTTAGATTAGGTATTTTTATTAGTTTTTTTTATTTACTTTTTCTTTTAATTTTCAATTTTTACCTTTATTTTTCTTTTAATTTTTGATTATTGTTTTTTTTATTTTCCTTGAATTTCTGATTTTAAGTTTGGTGTCCCTTTAACATTTTTTTTATTTTCAAAAACTTTAGTATTTTTCTCTTTTTAGTTTTCGAAAATTTTTAGGTTAATTTCTCATTCCTTTTTTCGAAATTTTAGTTTAGTTGTTTACTTTAATTTATTTTATTTCTTATTTTTTAGGATATCTCACTGGGAGCCCTTCATACTTTGACATAGAGACTCCCACTTTTTCTTTGTCTCTTGTTTGTTTATGAGCTGGAACAGGGACAAAGAACCCCTTCTTGAGTTTGACTCTGAGCCTGAGAGGACCTTGAGATGGCGTTTGCAACAAGCTAAAGCCTACAAAGCCAAAGAGAATCTCAAGGAAACTTTTGAGAAGGAAGCCGAAGAGCTCACCATGGACCCTAATGGAGGAAACCCGAATGCTAATGAGCAAGCAAGAAGGACGCTCAGCTCATACACTGCACCCACTCCTGACTTCTATGGGCACAGTATTTTAGTGCCCGCCATTGGTGCTAATGATTTTGAGTTGAAGCATAGTTGATCACTCTGGTACAACAAAACTGCCAGTTTCATGGACTCCCACAGGAAGACCCAAACTTATTCATCTTTAAATTCTTGCAAATTTGTGACACTATAAAGACAAATGGAGTGAATCCTGAGGTCTACAAGCTCATGCTTTTCCCATTTGTTCTGAGGGACAGAACAAAGCAGTGGCTTGATTCTCAACCCAATGAGGGCCTAGACACGTGGGACAAGGTGGTCACTGAATTTCTGACCAAATTTTTTTTTTACCTCAGAAGCTGACTAAGCTTAGGGTGGATGTCCAGACCTTCAGACAGAAAGATGGAGAGTCCCTCTATGAGGCCTTGGAGAGATTAAGCTGATGATCAGGAAGTGTCCTTCTGAAATGTTCTCGGAATGGACTAGGTTGCAGATCTTTTATGATGGCCTCTCTGAGATGGCCAAGATGTCACTGGATAACTCTGCAGGTGGTTTCCTGCATATGAAGAAGACGCCTGAAGAGGCTAATGAGCTTATTGAGATGGTTGCCAACAACTAGTATCTATACACTTCTGAGAGGAACTCTATGAAAACTAGGACTACTCAGAAGAAAGGAGTCTTGGAGGTGGACACACTAGATGCCATTTTGGCTCAAAACAAGCTCATGTCCTAGCAGATTAGTATGATATCTCAGCACTTGACCAGGATGCAAGTCTCAATTGTCTATACTCAAGATGCATTCTATGACATGACTGGGAGCTACAACCAAGAGGACGCAAGTGGCTATGCTCAACCCACCACTGAGCAAGTAAATTATGTGGGAAATTCTTTCAGAAATCTCAATAATGATCCCTATGCTAATACATTCAATCAGGGGTGGAGGAAGAATCCTAACTTTGGGTGGAGAGAGCAGCTACAGAAGCCCCAACAGAGCTCCAACAAAAACCAGGGTGGAACAAATTAGAATAGGTTTAACAACCGGCAGTTTCAGCCCTCTAAGTAGCAGCAAGAACCCTCTTAGAGCCAAGACACCTCTGACTTAGCCATAATAGTCTCTAAACTTTCCAAGACCACTCACAGCTTTATACAAGAGACAAGAGCTTTAATTCGGAACTTGAAAGTACAAGTGGGGACCAAGAGGATACCTGAGAGACCTCCTAACACTCTTTCCAATAACACAAAGGTAAATCCAAGAGAAGAGTGTAAGGCCCTCACCATGGGCAAGGTGGCCGAGCCTAGAGAGATGCATGCTGCTGAGGAATTGAAGGAAGAAAAGGCTCAAGAAAAGACTGGAGGTACATTGTTACATGCCCTATTAGTGGCATAGGAGCCTGAAGCACCACACTCTCAGAAGCTTCAAGAGGAGACCAAGGATGAGCAGATGACTCAATTCGTGGAAATCTTTAAAAAGTTGCACATCAATATTTCTTTTGTTGAGGTGTTGGAGAAGATGCCTCCCTATACGACCTATTTGAAAAGCGCACTCTCTGAGAAGAAGGCCTTGAAGGGAGATGAAACTGTGGTGTTGACTAAGAAGTACAGTGCAGTGGTTCAGAGGAGGCTACCCAAGAAGATGCCAGAACCTGGAAGCTTCCTAATACCCTGTACCATAGGGACGATCACATTTGAGAAGGCATTGTGTGACCTTGGTTCGAGCATAAATCTGATGCCTCTGTCTGTGATGAAGAAGCTGGGAATCCAAGAGGCACAACCTACAAGGATAGCATTGAAGATGGCTGACAAATCTCGGAAGCAGGCGTATGAATTGGTGGATAATGTCCTAGTAAAAGTTGAAGGCCTCTACCTCCCTGCGGACTTTGTGATACTCGACACGGGAGAGGATACAGATGACTCCATCATCCTAGGAAGGCCATTACTAGCTATTGGAAGAGCCCTGATTGATGTTGAGAGAAGAGAATTAGTCCTGAGGATGCATGAGGACTATTTGTTGTTCAAGGTTTTTAAACCTCCATCAATTTCTAACAAAGGAGGTACCTACTTGCAAAGCTCAATGTTTAAGCCCTCTCACTTGGTGGAAAGCCATACAGTTTCCCCTGACATAAAATCTAAGTTTGGTATTGGGCATTCACCACCCACCGAAGATGAAGGAGGCCCCAAGAAGAAAGTACCCAAGGGCTGGAGGAACAAGAAGATTCCTATTGAGAACTTCTCACCTAGCATGAAGTTGGTGTTCACTAGAAGCCTAGTCATACCACACACTATGAACATGATCCTGTCTCTAGAGCATGTTGAGCTTATTCATGAGAGCACAGGAAAGAAGTTCACTATGAGAGGTGAAGATCTAAGTCCCTATGATCCTCCTCCTTAGAGGAGCTGACTGTCAAGCTAGTGACGGTAAAGAAGCGCTTATTGGGAGGCAACCCAACCATAAGTATCTTTTAGTTTAATTCTATTTTGAATTCAGTCTTCTTTTCGATTAAGTTTTCCTTTAGTTATTTTTATTTGTCATTGATTTTCATAGTTTTCCTAACTTTTCTAACGTTTGTGATCATGTAATGTACTTAGAATAGGGACAGGAGAGCTCAGACAGAAGAACAGAACGTCCTGGAGAGAAACAGTTGTGGGCGCTAAACACCAGGGAGGGCATTTAGCGCCATAGGGGAGCAGAATCATTGGGTGTTTAACGTCCAAATTGGGTGTTTCACACAATTTTAGCCCCCCTTGGGGCGCTAAACGCCGAGGAGGGCGTTTAGCGCCAGGATTGCTCGTCCGACTTAAAAAAAATTACTGATCCCCTGCTACCGTTAAACGCCAGAATCGGTGTTTAACGCCTAGAGGAGAGAACTCGAGGATGGAGGAATGGCTTTAGCCATTGGTTGAACCCCAACCCTAACCACATTTGACCAATTCAAACCTTCCCTTTCTCTCTCTTCTTTACCCACTTTTCCATCCATATTCATCCATCTCATCACCCATCACTTCCTTTGATTCTCTCAACCCACCTCTCACTCCATCCAATTCACTCTCATCTATCCCATCCATCTCTCTTCCCAACAACCCAAATTCAAATTCAATTTCCCTCCCACCCTTTCCCCATAACTAAACCACTCCCTCTCCTCACTTATAAATACCCCACTCTTCATCCACTTTTACCACACCTCACATTACTCTCTCCTTCTTACTTACCTTTCACCATACACACACACACACACACACACACACTCCCTTTTCTTTCTTTACCCCCTCTTTCTTACCCAAGGCCGAAGCCCCTTCTCCATTCTCCTCTATCTCTTTCTTCTATTTTTTTTCCTTTGCTTATTTTCCTTTTTTTCTTACTTTTCTCGGGGACGAACAACACTTTTAAGTTTGGTGTTGGGCGCTCCGCTTTTCTTCAATTTTTTTACTATCTCCATGGCACCTAAGACCAGAGAATCCTCCTCAAGAAAGAAGAAAGAGAAGGCGCCTACCTCCGACCCATGGGACTTCACTCGGTTCTCCTTTAAGACATCATGAGGATTATTTTTAGAGAGGACCCTCATTCATACACTTGTAGGGTCAATACTAACTAGAGGTTGGATCAAGTTCTTGCTGACATTTGCCTCCCCGAAGCTCAGTGGAGGAGGGATTCTAGAGGTCAGCCATACCAGCTGAGAAGGCATGACCTTAAGCCAGTTGCTCGAGGATGGTTGGAGATCATCCAACGCTCCATCCTTCCTACGAGTAATTGTTCTGAGGTTTCAATCGAGCGAGCAGTGACGATTCACTGTATTATGCTTAGCAACGAGGTGGAGGTGCACAAGGTGATCCCTCAGGAGTTCTACAAGATAGCTGACAAGTCCTCCACCACTGCGAGACTAGCTTTCCCTCATCTCATCTACTGTCTATGTGCAGTAGCTGGAGCTCACATTGATGGAGATACCCCGATCGACGTTGAGAGGCCGATTACTAGGAAGGGTATGAAGCACGCTAGAGAGCTTGGGCAGGGACCACAACAGGAGCTAATTCCACCGCCTCCACAGGATCTTTCGGAGATGCCTTAGGGAGTTTACTTCTCTCCCCATGACTACTGGGATCAGTTGACCACATCTATAGGGGAGTTGACATCTTCAGTTGATCAGTTGAGGCTAGAGCATCGGGATCACACTACACTCCTCCACCAGATGATGGAAAAGAAGAGGAGGCAGGGGCGTGATATAGAGGAGCTTAAGCGCTCTAGAGGATTCCTTGGAAGGAGCAGCAGCCACCATCACTGAGGTGGTTGAGTTTCATTCTCCCTTCCTTTGTCTTATTTCTATTTTTCACTATTTCATTCTATTTTCTATTTTCTATTTTAAGTTTGTATGATCACTAGTAGGATTTTCTTGCTTTCTGATGCCGAAGCTATTCAGAATTAGAGTGTCATTAGCCCCATTCAGTAACTAGACCTGAGCTTAATTGACACCATAAGTCTTAAGCATTTTCTCTTCATGGTCCTATATTGTTTTTGGTTGCTTGGGGATAAGCAACAGTTTAAGTTTAATGTTGTGATGCGTGAGCATCTTGTACCCTTTTTCCTATCATTCCAGAATCTATAATGTCATCTTTTTTTATGTTTATTTTAAAAAGATGTCTCATGTATTCTGCACCGAGCTTAAAGAATTATCAAATTAGGTTAGTGTTTAAGGAATAAGATCCACCTTTTAGGGGGATCCCTGATCTTCGCACTTTCGCAGTTTTCAGAACCCGAGTTTTTCTCTATAAGTCTTGAGCAACTAGACCTCATTGGTTAAGGTTAGGAGCTCTGTTTATTTTTATGGATTAAGATTATTATTCTTCTATTTTAATTAATGTTTTGATTCAATTTCAAGGATTGTTTTTGTTCTTAATCTTATGAATTTGGGTGGAACGAGAGTATGACCCTTATTCTACTTGAGTTCTTGTGATTCTCGAGAGAGTTATCTCGCTTGAACAACAGCTTGAAAACAAATGCCTCCTAAATTGCTAATTACATGAACTAATTGGGATATGTGACATATAATCTTGTTAGCTTTGGATAATTAGGATTTTTGTGGCCATAAACTAGTTTTTGAACTTAACCCTCTAATTAGAATTAAGTGACCACGAGAGTGGCAGTTAATGAAGGTTAGAGAAGGCTAAATCACTAAGTGATTAGGGTTTAGACATTTACAGTTTGCTATGGAATGAATCATTCATTGTTAAAATAGTTGGTAAGAACTTTTAATCTGGAAAAGTAAACATCTCTGAAGCGTTAACTGTTTTCCCTCACTGTTTTTATACCAAACCTTTTATTTGCTTTCCTTACTTCCTTATTTACTGTTTCATGTGAGTTGAAACCTTCAAAACCATTTTTGATTCGCCTAACTAAACCAACCTGACAACCACTGCTTGCTCAGTCCAACAATCCTCGTGGGATCGACCCTCACTCACCTGAGGTATTACTTGGATGACCCGGTGCACTTGTTGGTTAAGCTATGCAAAATCTCTTTTCACGCACCAATAACATTGCGTTGTTTGGTCAGTTTATCCGCATACCATAAACTACATATTCATCTAATGGATGTGGTAACAGCCTATTAGATGGATCATTAGATTATGATATCTATATGAAAGATCTTAAAGGACTAAAGATATCTAAACCATCCAAAGAAAATTCGCAGGGGTTATACTCAGTCAGATTGCAAAGATCTTTATATGGTCTAAAGCAATATGGGCTAATGTGGTATAATCGTCTTACTGAGTATATGGCCAAAAAGCGAATTTAAAAATGATGATATCTACCCATGTGTTTTCATAAAAAAATCTGCATCTGGATTCATTATAATTGCTGTGTACGTTGAAGATTTAAATATCATTGAAACCCCTGAAGAGACTCCAACAATTATAAAAGCTCTAAAAGAAGAGTTTGAGATGAAAGATCTTAAAAAGACTAAATTTTGTCTTGGCCTGCAGATCGAGCATACAAAAAATAGAATCTTTATTCATCAAACAACATACACAGAAAAGATCGCGAAGAGATTTTATATGGAGTAGTCACATCCATTAAATACCCCAATGATCGTAAGATCTGTGGATGTAGAAAAGGATCAATTCCGTCCTAAAGAAGAAAATGAAGATATCCTTGGTCCTGAAGTACCATATCTCAGTGCCATTGGGGCACTAATGTATCTTGCTAATAATACACGACCCGATATATCATTTGCTGTGAATTTACTAGCAAGGTATAGTTCCTCTCCAACTAGAAGATATTGGAATGGAATCAAACAAATCTTTTGATATCTTCATAGAACGGTTGATATGGAATTGTTTTATCTGTATGGATCCAAGTCAAAACTAGTTGCCTATGCAGATGTCGGATACTTGTCTGATCCACACAAAAGGAGATCTCTAATAGGATACCTATTCACATATGGTGGTATAGCTATATCATGGAGGTCAAGAAAACAAACGATTGCAGCAACATCCTCTAATCATGCTGAAATGCTAGCGATACATGAAGCTAGTCGCAAGTGTTTTGGCTCAAAAGTTTGATCCAATATATTTTGTCATCATGTGGACTGATTGATCATAAGATAGCTCCAATTGTTTTGTTTGAAGATAATACAACATGCATTGCTCAATTTAAAAGTGGATATATCAAAGGTGATAGAACAAAGCATATTTCTCCCAAATTCTTCTTCACTCATGACCTTCACAATTAAAGAAGAATTGATGTTCAACAAATCCACTCAAGCAATAATCTGGTAGATTTATTTACAAAGTCACTTTCGAAATCCTCCTTTGAAAGATTGGTACAACAGAGTGGGATGTGCCGATTTCGAGATATAATATAATGCTGGAAAGAGGGGGAGACTGTACTCTTTTTTCCTTAGTCAGGTTTTTCTCCCTGTTGAGTTTTTCTTGACAATGTTTTTAATGAGGCAATCCCCATCACAAAGGATGTTGTACTCTTTTTTCTTTCACTAAAGTTTTTTCTCATTGGGTTTTTCTTTAGTAAGGTTTTAACGAGGCATAATCCTAAATGGTCATCCAAGGGGGAGTATTGTGATAAGGATGAGGAATGAGTTGGATGCCTACTAATACTTGGGTGGCTCAGTTTCTCAATGAAAATAGGTTTAATTTTTTATTAATGAAGTTTGAAAAATCAAAGCTTAGTGCATGTATAAATAGAGGCTTAATAAGCCTCTGATAATAAACACAACAATACGAATATAAAACATTTCTTTCTCTTTCTCTCTGCATATATTTATGCTACAACATATACAATATTAATATATGAATTATCTTTATTATAGTGGAATAATAATATTGGTGAATACTAATATTAGAGTCTTCTATTTACACTTCATTATTTTTGTTTATTACCTCTTACTTATTTATTTATTTTACAACATTCCCTACCAATTTTTGCTCGGAAGACGTTATAAATAGAGGGAGTAATGACAAATTCATATATTGGTAATTATTTGTCTAATTTTCTCTTTTTTTATCAATTCATAAATTTACATTAATAAATTTTAAATTTTGTAATAAAAATTTATTTAATTTTATAAAAATAATTAAACTTTTAACCAGTATTAATAATAATTTGTGATGTAATAATTATTCATGACTTGTGAGTAAAATTAAATTAAATGACAATCTATTACGATATTGTTACACATACAAGTATTTTTGGTAATCAAGTTCAATTAAGTTGGCCAAAATCTAACAAAAAACACTCAAATAACCTGCGCTCAAGTGTCTGAAAACCGAACTGATCATCAAACCGCTCTAGCTACTAGTTTACTGGTTCAACCAGTTCGACTGTAGTTCAACTGAAAAAACTTTTATAATAAAATAATAAAATATAAATAAATACACTAAAACATAATTATAGTCTAATATAAACTTTAAGATTTTATCTAAATTAAAAATACTATATAAACCACAATGTTATGATCTCATTCAAATAGAAACTCAAAAGTCAAATAACAAAAATAACCAACCAAATATAAAATGCCAACATCCTAGTTTGTAAGTTTAATTTTCTCTGCATTATTACTCCTACGTGTTTCTTGGTTGATACTCTCATCCATACCTAAATTACCAGCAATCCAATAATAATACAATCCAATCCAATTATAATATCACAGCAAGCCACAACAAGATTCACAGATTTACTAAAAATGCTTATTCAACAATTATTCAATCCACAACAAGTTCATAGATTAACTAACAAAAATTATTCAATAATTATTATTAAAAAAATACCTAGAAGCTAAGAACAGAGCAGAGCAGATCCTGAGCAAGAGGGGGACAAGGGCATGACCGAGGGTTGACTGGTGGAACAGAGCTGGTGCCGATGACGGTGGAACAGAGCTGTGCGATGGAGGCAAGATTGAGCCCGGCGACGATGCTATCAAAGCTAAAACGGTACTTGCACAATGGTGGAATAGAGCTGGCGACAGTGGCTTCAAAGCTCGATGGCGGCGGGAGCAGGCTGGTGGGTGGACGAAAGTGAGGGAGTGAGCTCGATGACAGTGACAGGAAGGAGGAGCTCGAGGGTGATGGGATGGTATTGCGCGTATAGCCGTTGTGTGGAGTTAGGGTTACTGGGTTGGGTAATGGTTAGGGTCTTAGGGCATCAACATCTAAAACGGTGGCATTTTTGACAAAAATAAAAAACTGGCCAGGTCTCGGTTCGGTTTGACTGACTGGTTTCCGACTGGTTTGATGGTCCAATGCCGATTTTTCAAATTTTTGGTTTTGATTTCTAACCAAACCGTATTTGCCATCGGTTTGTGGTTCGACTGGCCGATTCGAACCATTTTCAGAACCTTGCCCGCGCTTGAATCACAAACTTCTTCTTTTTCTTCGTCCTCCTTCTCATTCTTCTATTGCTGTGTTTTTTTCTCTTTTTCTTCTTGGTTTTCTTGTAGTATTTTTTATTTATTCTTTTTCTTTGATATTTTTATTCTTTTTTTTTGTTTTTAATTTTTTTAAGAAGGTAAAACAAGAAGAATTACAAGAGGGCGAGATAAGAAGAAGAGGATGGAGAGTAATTTGGAAAAAATATAAAACAAAAAAGAGCACTGAAATTTATTAATCATGACACAATATCTATGACAAAATACATATATGTTATTTTCTCTTAATTTACATATCTATCTTTTATTCTATTGAATATCTGAATTGATAATGGATGCTTTATCCATAATGAAGACGATGACGACGACGCAGAAGAACATGAAGAATGAGGAGAAAAATGTAGAAAGAGGAGAGAAAATGTAGAACAAAAAAGAAAATTAAAAATGACATAGAAGAAGGTCGCCTATGAAGAAGAAGACGTAAAAGAAGAGAGCGTGTACGTAAGTGCACAACTTGATTAGACTTGGTTAAAAAATACTTGGCCGCCTAACATTTGTGAATCTATTATCTAGAATTTGATTCTAATAGATATAATATTATATTATAAAATTAGGTAAAGTACTATTTTGGTCCCCAATGTTTGGTCCTAACGTTTCAAACGTCATATTTCTGTCCCAAAAAATTTTAAACAAGTTCAATATTGTCCTACCGTTAAATTGATACTAATAATTAATGGAATAAGTGACGTAGACCTTAATAATGTTACTAGTTAAATCATATCTTCTTGTGTAACACTTCTCCTCAATTTTTTTTGTACAAAACTCCAAATTCTAACAATCAATCATTAACGCTTCAAAATCAAAGGAAAAAGTTTTATATTAGTGACCTTTGGTAGATCAATTTTACCTATTGACATCGAATGCTATTGGCTCTTCAATATGCAAATTGTTTGTGCCAAATTTAACGGTGGGACATAATTGAACTCACTTAAAACTTTTTTGGAATTGAAATAGGACGTTTGAAAGCTTTTGGGACTAAAATAGAATGCTTCAAACATTAAAGACAAAATTAGGATTTGACCCGAATGTTAGGAAATAATACTTTGCCCTATAAAATTAAAATGTTTACATTAACATAGATCATACTAATCATGTTACTATGCTAAATGTATACTAAAAGATAAGCACTAAATTAATTATCTGTATAAATTATATATTTAAATATAAAATATAAATTAAAAATAAATTTAATGATATATGTATTTATATACAAATACATAAACTACATTAGTAGTTGATTTTATGGTTGAATTTTGACGTGAGTATAACATTTTTGATATCATATTTAATGTTACAAAAAAGCTCTACAACCAAGCGAAATACTACATAACTAAGTCTAGCCAAGTTGTTATAGCATATTTTGCATCCACGCGCCACTTACATCACAGATAAACATAACCTATATAACTGATTTTAAAATGTACGACTTCTTTCATTCTATTTTCATTTTTTTATTGATTTTTATGTGTTTTTTTGCGGATTTTTTTTCTCTTTTTTTCTACAGATTTCTTTTACGATCAATGTTATTAGATCTGAATTCATTTTCATTCAAACTTTTGGTAGTTTCATGGTTGTTCTAGTTTTTTTGAAATCAAGCATTGAAATAAGATTTTGTATAGCTTTTTCGTTTTTAAAAGCAATGTATGATGCAAGTTCAGATAAGTTGAACCAGAGTGAATTGGATCATTGTTCTAAATTAAATCAAATCGACGAGGTTTAATTCATTCTTTTATTCAATGTACTTCGAGTGTAGTTGATATTCATGTAGTTGCTTTGTATATGAGTTGAATAAGTTCATTTTTGTTATATTTTTCTTTGTGTGAATCAATGTTCAGTATTAAGGATTTGAATTTGAATGAAATTGATGAGTTTTGAATTATTTTTTTCATTCAATCTATTTATGTTACACTTAATGATAATTTCGGTGTTGTTTAAAGCATAATTTGGTGCTTAGTTGAATTAACTTCTTTGCTATTTATTTTTTTGTGGTTACTTTGATATATATGATTTTGTCGTTGATATTTTTGATCTTATACTATACATTCGATGGTAAATGAAATTAGTTACTGTGTTTTTTTTTTTGTGATTTCTATTTAGCAATGAACAGATGAAATTCGTTGATTATGAATATTAATATTTTCGATGTTGTTAGTTTACGATGGTGCCATGCCTACAAATTTCCTATTGCTTTGCAGTTTTTGTGTGATGTTGATGAGCAGTTTGTGCTAAAGATTGGGATGACTTTCAATACACTTGAAGCTAGAAAATTCTACAAAGATTATTCGAAATTTGCAGTTTTTTTAACCAAAATAAGGAACATAAATAGAAAGAAAAATAAAATTAAGAATCAACTGATTACATCTAATAGAGAAAGAAAATGAGAATCTAACATATCTCCTACTCAAAAGACAAACCTCTCAGCTGGATTCAATTGTCCTACAAGAATTTATGTACCTATATTGAAGGATATTAGTGCTTGAGTTATTTCTAACGTTGTTTTGACTCATTCACAACCATGTTGTCCAAATCAAGCAGAGATGATTAAACAACATAGGCAAGCATATTTGTACGTCATGCATTTGAGAATAATGATAAATTTAGTATTAGATCAAGTAAGATATATCAATTATTTGTTGCAGTAGCTGAAGGTCATCATAAATTAGACTTTATTGAAAAAATGTTAAAAATTACATTACGAGGGAAGTTCGTGATGTTTTTGAACAAGATGATGCCAAAGAATTTGGGAAATACTTATGGAGAAAGAAAGAGAAGAATCAGAACTTCTATTATGAGTTTGAACTTGAAGCTGATCACTTAATTAAAAATATTTTTAGGATGATGCAAGAAGTCTGACTGTTTGGGTATTTTTGCGACGTTGTTTTATTTGACATCACTTATAATACAAACAGTTAATTTGTTATGCTGATCTGAAACATGTCCGGCGTCAATTGAAAATAGTTGCTGTGCTTTTTAATTTCATGTGGTTTCATTTAAATTATTGAAAATAGTGGTTGTGCTTTTAGAAATACATTTGGTGCATATCTGATTTTGTTGTTGTGTTGTCCACTTTTGGTATAATTTGGTTTTTGGTTGTTTTGTTTGTGTGAATCAACATAGTCATTTTACACTTCTTGGATATGCTTGATAAAAAATGAGGATATTCAATTATTCAAATAGTTATTTGAATGTTGGCTTCGTTGTATGAGAGAAAAGGTTCCAAAAGGCATTTTTACCAATCAATGTGTATCAATGCAAGGGGATATTGAGTTTTGTATGCCAACAACAATTTATAGATTGTATATTTGGCATATTATGAAGAAGATTCCATAGAAATTAAATGGCTTCAAGAAATATGAAGAAATCGAATAAGAGATGAGTCATGTTATTTGGAATTATCTTTTAAAAAATGCATTTGATATAAATTAGATTGAGTTTCTTATGAAATATGGTGTTAGAGACAATAAGTGACTTTTAGGTAACAATGACTTCGTTAGAATTAATACATGTTGCTATTTTTAGTATTTAGATGTTTATGTGTTTTTGCTTTGTAATAACAGTGCGAAACTATACACCTTTTGGTGCTGTCATTTTTTATTTATTCTTTTGATTTTTTTAGAGTTTTTTGAAGATTGTCATTTTTGGTTCCCGGTATATCTTGATCACCACTTTTGATTTGGGATGAGAAACAAACAAAGAAGTGAAAGCATACATTTTTTTTAACAAGTTTATTATGCGCAATAGCTCATTGATTCAATTTGTAAAATAATATGATAATTAGAATAAAACCCGTGCGATATGCAGAAAGAAAAATTAGTATATATGATAGATTTAAAAGTGTTATATTATTTATAAATTGATTAAATAATATATAAATTAATATTAAACTTGAAAATATTGTACCAAGTATTAATTTTGACAATTTGTATATAATTCAATATAGTTATTCAAGTGGAAGAGAATATGAAGTGAAATATTATGTATTTTAATAAAAGATATAGCTATTTGATATTTGAGTCATACAAAGTTACATATTCATTTGTTACTTTTATTTTTGCATTATTTGTAGTTGACAGACTTATTAGTATTTTATATAGTGCTTGTTTTATTTTTTTGTTTTTACTTTCTATTAAAGCTATTTGTTTGTTCTTCCCCTCGTATTTTTGTAGAGATAAAATCTTTTTAAAATATTAACTTGTTTGAGTTTTGTACGATCTTTTTTATTTCACCTTTGTATATAAGTTGTTCAATTGAAGATGTCTCTTAATTTTTTTTTATATAAATTTTTTTAATGTCTTGATTGATATGCAATTTTCGTCTGAAAATATTAGCATTCGTGTTAGTTTTTATAATTTCTTTAAAGAAAGTAGAAACTTTATTCAAATAACCAATATAAATGATGCTATGAATAAGAGAATTTTTTTAGTATTAACTATTTTATATATCAAAATAAAAGGGCTGAGTGTGTTAGTATTTTATTTTTTTTTCTAAAATTTGTGAATCATATTTTTTGACATAATTATATAAAAAAGTTATATGTGAATTTTTTTTACCTGTTTGTTATTAGTAGTTTTCTGTTTGATTATTTGTAGATAGAATATAAAACAAATTTACAAATCCATGATGAATAGCATATTGAAATAACCATAAAAGACCCAAAATATAATTAAGTCAAATAATAGTAATAATAGTAAGAGTTTATAAAATATGTATAATTAGGTAAAATAGTATAGAATTTGAATATTAGTGACTGAAAATGTTTATGATTATTATTATTATGATACTTTTAATGCACACATATTTATTACATTTAATCCATATTTTATGTTTTAATTGAATAATTATGAATAATAAATTTAATTTATAAATTTATTTTGTTTAAGGATTATTGGTTGATTAGTATCTATTTTCATCTATTTAGAATTATTAACATGACATCATTAAAAAAGAACAATGTAAATTAAATTCATTATATAAGAAGTTGGTATCAACTTTTATATGATACAAACCTGTTTATTCTACGACAAAAAACAGAAGAAGCAAAGTCTACTCGTTATGACTTATGACCCAAATGCGAATTAAGCAAATGTGATTAACCAAACTTTAGTCATACTCATCCGGACTTTGATCAACATAATTATTGTGCCCTTATAAATAAGTTCATATTTTGTAAGAATGGAAAAGATGCACATCTTTATCGCATCTAAAAATATTACATTGAGATTAAAGACTACGTAGACAAATACCATTATGAATTATGTATTTTCTCATGTTTTATTATGTAAGTTTTGCTGTTCTTAAGAGGTTATTTATAAGGTAAAGTATATTTTTTGTTTTTGAAGTTCAGCAAAAGTTTTAAAAATACCCCTAAATTTTATTTTGTTTCAACTTTGTTTAAAAAATTTTCGATTTGCATCAAATATACCCCCAATAACTAAATTTTCAAAAATTTAAGACCAATCTAACAAAAATGCATGAAAGTTATGCTTGATTTGCTTGTGTTGAAGGTTATTCTTATGAAATTATTGTTGAATTAGTCCTAAATTTTTTGAAAAATTAGCATCCAGGGATATAGATGCAAATAAAAAATTTTTGGGACAAAATTAAAACAAAATAAACCTTAGGGGTATTATTGAAACTTTTGCCGAACTTTAGGGGCAAAATGATACTTTATCCTTATTTATATTTGATCAAGAATAAATAAAAGTTTGTTGATAGATAAATAACTACATATAATTTTCAGAAATTGACAGGAGAAAATTGTTCGTAAAGAATTTCTCAAAATAATTTCGTTGCAAGTATAGTCATAAACCGACAAGCAATCCTCGGTCAATGTTTAATTAGGTTGTCACAAGTACAAACCCCAATAAAAATATACCGAAGTATTCAAACCTCGGGTCGTCTCTCAAGGAATTGCAGGGAAGTGTGTTTATTATTGGTTATGATGTACTTCTTTTTGGGGTTTTAAAATAAGGAACAGGAAAAATATAAATTGCGAGAAAAATAAACTAACAACTAAGAAAGGTCTTAGCAAGGATTGAGAATTGGAATTCTTATCCTCATTATCATCATTAATTGTGATGGTAAGTGCAAATCTCTTTCACTTAGTTATTGATAAACCACTATTTTATGGTTTATATTGTGTTTAATTGTGTGGTTTTATCATGATCTTTACCCACTTATTCATTAAATAAGCATGCATTTATAATTCCTTCCTAAAGTTATTGTATGATTGAAAACTTGCTTCCTAGGGACTTTAATTATGTATTTTTATTTCTCCTTTATTCCATTCGATGCCGTGATATGTGTGTTAAGTGTTTCAGGCTTTATAGGGCATGAATGAGTTAGGGATTGAAAAGGAAGCTTGCAAAAATGGAAGGAACACAATAAATTGAGGAGATGACCAGCGAGAAGCGACGCGGCCGCATGGCTCACGCGACCGCGCGAAAGAGAGGAAATCGCAGTGACGCGGCCGCATGGACGACGCGACCGCGCGGCATGGAATAGCACGAGTGACGCGGCCGCATGGGCGACGCGTCCGCGTGACATGCGCGATCTGCATAATCTGCAGAATCGCTGGGGGCGATTTCGGGCCTTATTTTGACCCAGTTTCCGGCCTAGAAAAGCAGACTAGAGCTAGAGAACATGCAGAAACCAACAACAACATTCATTCTGCATAGTTTTAAGTTTTTAGATCTAGTTTTCCTCTCCTCTAGGTTTTCTCTCTACACATTCATAGTTTTTAGGATTTGTTATGTTCATTGTTTTTGCATTGGGATATTGAGAAGAGTTATTGCCTCATCAAGACTTCAACATTCTAGTTCGTTCTCTTTACTTGTCTCTTACTCTTCCATGTTCCTTAATTTACTTAATTTTACTATTGGATTATTTTAGCATTTATTAATACAAGAATTACCTTTATTTTTAATTAATCTTTTGATCATTATTTATCATGTCTTTCTTTAATTCCCTTTCTTATGTTATGAATTTTACATTTACAATGAGCGAGTAGTTCCCTAACTTGATGGGGAGTTGATTGAAAGAAACCCTTGAAGTTGGGATGCTCAAGAGAGAGATTGTAGTTGGGTTTATTGTTGGATTGCTCTCTAGTCACTAACACCAATCCTCCCAAGAGCGGATTGGAACTTGTGGATAGAAATAGCATTCCAACTTGTTTAACTTTCCCTTACTTAGTGAGGGACAACTAAACAGAATAATCCTCAATTATCAATTAATCTTGAGAGTACTGCAACAAGAATAGGGCTTCCAACTAATCAACTCCCAGTCAAGGCCTTTATTTAAATTTATATAAATTCTCTAATTTAATTTTCTTCCATTCAACTCAAACCTTTTTGAAAACATCTGATTAATAAAATAGCACACTTTTCTGCAACTCGTTAGGAGACGACCTGGGATCCATACTCCCAGTATTTTAATTTTAATTTCTGTGACACCCTTTTTAGATTGATAAAGCGGATTTCTGGTTGGTTGAGAACTATACTTGCAACGCATATTTTATAATCATTCTTAACTTGCCAATTTCCGCCCGCATCAATTTTTGGCGCCGTTGCCGGGGAGTTGCAATAGAGTGCTAAAGTTATTAATTGGAATTAATTTATTTGCATTTTATTTTATTTTGCTACTATGAGCTGCTTGTTTCTTTCGTTAGATGACGCGTTCACTTCCTGATCCAAGCTTGCCAATATTCGACCATGAGATTGAAAGAACTATTTTACGAATAAGGCAAGCTCGGCGTCGGTTAGTCCTCCCTGAGGGCGGATCTGAAACGCCACTTGAGAAAGAAACCAGCTCCCGTTCTATTGATTCGGTTAGTTTACGTACAGGTAACATGGCGGCAGCCAGGAGAGTTACTATCCAGGAGGAAGGAGCCCCTGATTTTACAATGCAACCGTTTCAAGCGCATCACCCAGCGGTGGCTACAGACTTTGAAATAAAGACCACACTGCTTAATTTGATGCCCAAGTTTCATGGCTTACCTGCTCAAGAGCCTATCAAGCACCTGAGAGATTTTCAAGCAGCCTGTTCTACTGTCAGGCGTGATGGTGCAAATGAAACTTCAATTTTGCTGAAAGCCTTCCCGTTTTCTCTTGAGGGAGGCAAGAGAGTGGTACTACACTCAACCCAAAGCAACTGTATCCAACTGGGATACACTGAGAAGAGAATTCTTAGAAAAGTTCTTTCCAGCTGAAGTTACTGATAAACTAAGGAAAGATATTTCCATGATTGTTCAGGATGAATCCGAGACGCTTTATGAGTACTGGGAGCGCTTCAATAATCTTCTGAAAGCATGCCCCCACCATATGATTGACAAGATAGTGTTACTCGGTTATGTCACACAGGGCATGAGGCCCCAAGATAAGACCACATTGGAAAGTGCTAGCAATGGGTCTATGAAAAAGTACAAGACCACTGATGAGGCATGGCAATTAATCAGTGACTTAGCTGAATCTACTAGGAATCACAGACAGAAACAGGGTCGTGCAAAAGCCGTTGCAGAAGTATCCTCTAGCAGAGAGACTGCTGCTTTAACTCAGAGTATCTGTGAAATGACCAACTTGCTGAAGCAAATGCAATTGAATCAACAACAAGTTCAGCAAGCTCAACCTTCCCCACCACAGCAAAACCAACAGTTAGTTCCACAGAGAGTTTGCGAAATCTGCGCTGATTATAGCCACTATAATGATGAATGTCTGCAGCTCCAGCAGAAAGACAACATCGTGGCAGTCACACATAACTTCTATGACCGCCCCAACCAAGGGTACAATCAAGGTGGCAATTACAACCACGGATGGCAAGACAATTCTAACCAGAATTGGAGGGACAACAACAACAACAGAGGAGGCAGAGATAATCAGGGAAATCAGAGGTGGAATAACAACAACAACAGGCAGCAAAATCAGAATCAGCCTTACAGAGCACCTCACCTAAGGCAATCCCAAGGACCACAGAATAGCCTACAGCAGACCTCTCAATTTACATATCCTTCTTCATCTGCTAATGATGACCTACTACAATCTATGGATCGGAGACAGCAGACCATGGAAAATAAAATTAATGCCACTCTAAATGGTCTGAACGCTACTTTGCAAGCTCTTGTCTCCCAGATTGGATCAATGAACAACTCCAATAACCAACCTTCGAGCTCCAGCGGAATCCCCTCTCAACCATTACCTAATCCCAAGGGTGGAATTAATGCCATCACCCTGAGGTCCGGAACCACACTACAGGAGAGGAACCAGGAGGAGCCAAGCCCACCAGAACACGCCTCAGCTGAAGAGGTAGTGGAAATAGAAGATGTTGAAGAGGAAGAGGACATACAGGACATGGCTGAAGAAGAAGAAGTGCAACCACAAGAGGAAGCATTAAAAGGCACAGACACTGCAGAAGACACCACTCCTATTCCATTTCCACAACTTGCAAGGAAGCCCAGGAAGCAGCTGGAACCTGATCCAAAAATGGTAGAGATATTCAAAAAGGTTGAGGTAACTGTCCTCCTTTTTGATGTTATTCAACAAGTACCTAAATATGCAAAGTTTCTAAAAGATTTATGTATACATAAAGACAAAATTAATGAATTAGAAACTATTCTTTTAGGAAGTTCCATATCTGCTTTAATGTGAGGTTTACCTGAAAAGTGTAGTGACCCAGATCCTTGTATGGTTAATTGTACTATTGGTGGTGTAGTATTTTCTGATTGCATGTGTGATTTAGGAGCATGTGTGAGTATAATGCCTTTGTCTATATATGATATTTTGAGGCTCCCTCCCTTAAAAAGGTCGGCAGCTCGTTTTGTGTTAGCAGATAAAAGCATTATTACAGTGGCTGGAGTTGCTGAAGATGTTTTAGTGGGCATTAAGGGGCTCACATTTCTCACTGATTTTTATATCCTGGAAATGCCCCAAAATGACTCAGACAAGCCATCATCAATCCTACTCGGAAGACCATTCTTGAAGACCTCAAAGTTTAAATTAGATGCTTTTTCAGGAACATACTCTTTTGAAATAGATGGCAGAGTAGTAATCTTCAATCTGAATGGAGTTATGAAGCATCCTCCGGAGGATCACTCTATCCTCAAGTGTGACATTATAGATAAAACCGTGGCTGAAGTTCACCAGGAGGAATTTGAAGAGAAGCACACAGGACAAGGTCCAAGTGTGGGGACACTCTCAGAGGACAATGACAGTGCCTTACCACTGTTACCAGCTCCAGACAACCCAGAGCCTGAACATGATCAAAAGTTAGAATTAAAACCCCTTCCCCCACACCTCAAATATGCTTACCTTGAAGACGGGCAGAAGTTTCCGATTATCATTGCAAGGGAACTCACTTCTGAACAGGAAGAGCAGCTACTTGGTGTGCTGAGGAGGCACAAGAAGGCAATTGGTTGGAGTTTGGCAGACATAGTAGGCATAAACCCTCAAGTCTGTGAGCATAGAATATTTTTAGAAGAGGGGGCAAGACCTGTCCGTCAACCCCAGAGAAGACTGAACCCCACTATCCTAGAGGTTGTCAAAAAGGAAGTGACCAGACTACTAGAGGCAGATATCATCTATCCCATCTCAGACAGTGAATGGGTAAGCCCGGTACAAGTAGTGCCAAAGAAGTCTGGAGTCACTACAATGAAGAATGAGCATGGAGAGCTCATAGCAACCAGAGTTCAGAACGCCTGGAGGGTCTGCATTGACTACAGACGCCTCAACCAAGAAACCCGTAAGGATCACTATCCTCTTCCATTCATTGATCAAATGCTGGATCGCCTATCAGGTAAATCACATTATTGTTTTCTAGATGGTTACACAGGTTATTTCCAGATTCATATAGCTCCCGAGGATCAGGAAAAGACTACTTTTACATGTCCTTTTGGGACTTATGCTTACAAGAGAATGCCCTTTGACTTGTGCAATGCACCAGCTACTTTCCAAAGGTGCATGATGAGTCTTTTCTCTGATCTTATTGAGGACTGTATGGAGGTTTTTATGGATGATTTTAGTGTTTATGGCGATTCCTTTAGCCTTTGCTTAGATGGATTATCTAGAGTATTAGATAGATGTGTCAGTACAAACCTGGTATTAAATTTTGAAAAATGTCACTTTATGGTTAAACAAGAGATTGTACTAGGACATGTTGTGTCTAATACTGGCATTTCCGTAGATCCAGCAAAGGTGGATGTTATTTCTAGTTTACCTTACCCCTCTTCTGTGAGGGAGGTCCGTTCTTTCCTTGGCCATGCAGGTTTTTATAGGAGATTCATTAAGGACTTCAGTAAGGTAGCACTTCCCTTATCTAGGTTACTGCAGAAAGATATTGAGTTCGAGTTCAGTGAAAATTGCAAACAAGCGTTTGATAAGCTGAAAAGCGAGTCTAAATATTATATATGGGATGACCCATATTTATGGAGATGTGGCGCTGACCAGGTAATTAGATGGTGTGTGCCTCAATCAGAATTCCAGTCCATCTTAGAGGTCTGCCACTCATCTGAGAGTGGAGGACATTTTGGTCCTCAAAGAACTGCTAGAAAAATCTTAGACTGTGGATTCTGGTGGCCTACTCTTTTTAGGGACGCTGCTAAATTTTGTAGATCTTGTTTTCCATGCCAGAAATTTGGTAATATATCCAGGAGGGATGAGATGCCTCAACAGATTATGCTTTTCTGTGAAATTTTTTATGTTTTGGGCATTGATTTCATGGGTCCATTTCCAAATTCTAATGGTTATTTCTATATATTGTTAGCTGTGGATTATGTTTCCAAATGGGTGGAAGCAATTCCTACCTGCACTGATGATGCTAACACTGTTGTTTCCTTTGTGAGAAACCATATTATTTGTCGCTTTGGATCACCACGAGTAATCGTGAGCGATCAAGGCACCCATTTTTGTAACAGGAGACTAATAGGACTAATGAAGAAACATGGGATAATTCATAAAGTTGCAACAGCCTACCATCCTCAGACTAATGGGCAAGCCGAGGTGTCAAATAGAGAGATAAAGCATATCTTGCAGAAGATAGTCAAACTTCATAGAAGAGACTGGAGCACCAGGCTACAAGATGCACTCTGGGCATACAGAACAGCATACAAAACACCCATTGGGATGAGTCCTTTCTGCCTAGTTTATGGAAAAGCTTGTCATCTCCCTGTTGAAGTTGAGCACAAAGCCTTTTGGGCAGTAAAGGAATGCAACATGGGAATTGAAAAAGCCGGAGCTGAAAGGAAGTTGCAACTGCAGGAACTGGAGAACCTTCGCCTAGAAGCTTATGAGAACTCAAGACTATACAAGGAGAAGATGAAGGCTGTACATGATCAGCACATCAAGAGGAAAGAGTTCCAACCTGGGGACTTAGTCCTCCTTTACAAGTCTCGACTGAGGCTCATGCCAGGCAAGTTGAGATCGAGATGGGAAGGTCCATACAGAGTAAAGAAGGCCGAACCGTACGGAGTTTATCACCTAAGCCATCCTTCAAGCTCTGAACCCATCAAAGTTAATGGACATCGTTTAAAGCTGTACCATGGCGAGAAGCTGAAGAAGAACAAGGAGCTCGAGATCTTCCTCTTGGAAGATCCCCACATAGCCGAAGACTGAGCTAGTGGAGCGTCCAACTTACGGACGTTAAAGCAAAGTGCTAGGTGGGAGACAACCCACCATGGTATGATCGTTCTTTTCTTTATTTTTAGTTTTCTTATTCAATAACTCTTCTCTTCATTAGTACATTTCGTGCATCTGCATTTACATACTTTTATTTTAAAAAAAATCACCACGC
Source organism: Arachis ipaensis (assembly GCF_059453495.1). NCBI lineage: Eukaryota > Viridiplantae > Streptophyta > Magnoliopsida > Fabales > Fabaceae > Arachis > Arachis ipaensis. The sequence continues at coordinate 118,584,398 of NC_142443.1, read as the reverse complement.
GACGCGACCGCCTCGTTGACGCGTCCGCATCGCAAGGATATGGGAGACAATAATAATATGAACAGAGAGTTACACAGGAGCAGGGCTGGAGGCGTGCCAATGGCACAAATCACCCCATGCGACCGCGTCATATGGGAATAATGGCCTCCCACGCGACCACATGCCCCACGCGACCGCGTGACCAGGATTTCGACGTCAAAGTGGTGCACACCCGAAAGTTGTGCTAGAGTGGTGCTGGACTGGCGCTGGACGCGCAGTCCCTCTCATGTGATCGCGTGCCTCACGCGTCTGCGTCACATCCTTCTAAAAGCCCACTCACGCGATCGCATGTTCAACGCGATCGCGTCACTTAAAATTTGGCATTGTATGATTTTGAACAGAGAGTTGTGCGAGTGCGAGGCTACCCTCGCGCCATTAGCCTAAAAAGGGTCACGCGACCGCGTGACTGACGCGACCGCGTCATTGAGTTTAAGCGTAAGTCACGCGACCGCGTGCCCCACGTGACCGCGTCGCTTGCGCCGCACAGTTTTTCTGATTTGCCAATTATCTTATCTTTTTCTCCCCAAATCCTATTTTCTCTTTTCCCTCCTTATTTCTTCTCCCTCCCTTCCTCCCTTCTTCCTTCTCTCTTACTTTTTACACTTTCTACTCTCTCTCTCACCTCCATTAACAAGGTTTTTCTTTTTTTTCTCTCCTTACTTTTCTATTTTTCTTCTTATTTTTATATGTTATCTTCTTTTCTTTTCTTTTTACCTTCATTATTCATATTCTCTTTTTCTTTCTTTTTTCCTTTTTACTTGGTGTTATCAATTTATGTGAGTCATTATTTATTATTATATGCTTGTGGATTGTTGTTAATTTATTTGACAATTATATATTGCTTTTTAAGGGATTACTTGCATGTTCCAATTCTTATTTTCAAGAGCTCCTTCTACATGCATGCTATGTGTTTGTGAAAAAGCCCATATGGCATTATGAACTTCTCTACATTTTTCTACTCTAATATTCAATGCTTGCTTTTCACAAATTCCCTTTACTATTTTATTAATTGAAATTAATTGTCAATACAAATGTGATGGTTTGTTACGAGTGATGCTTGATCTATGCTACTCATGCCCTTTGCCGGCATGCCAATAACCACCTTGCATTCACTTGTCATCATATGCACTAGCTATTTTCCATTAACGAGTTTTCACATGTACTCATGAGCGTGTGTTAACTTTATTTACCTTTTAATGTGCATTTATAACCATCCTTTTCCATTCTCTTCCTTGCTCTATCTCTGTAAACTTAATTTACTTTCTCTTCCCTTTTTCAGGATGGGCACCAAGAAAGGAAAAGAGAAAGCCATTCCCAAATCAACAGCAAGGAGAGAAACGAAGAGAGCATTAGTGGCAGAGCCTTCTTCCACCGCAGTCAAGCCCTCAACAAAGAAAATTAAGAGGATTATAAAGGTTGATGATAAAGAAAGAGCCTTCCCAGCAAAGGACACTGCGCGATTCCCCAATCGCTACTGTGAGCAGATGTTCCCCATCCTGGTAGAAAGGAGTTACAATAACGAATACCTTCTTCTCCTCCCTAACCACATTGCTACATTTGTTGAGCCGCAGATTGCCCGAAGACAATGAGGTTTCCTACAAAGACAGCCAAGGCAGGTCAATCTTTCTTGGGTAGTCGAGTTCTACGCCAACTACCACTTACCAACCCTGCAATCTGTCTACGTCCGTCAGAAGAAAGTCCCGATTACAGAAGAGGCCATTCAAAAAGTTCTAAGTCTTCCCCCTGTTCCAGAAGGACTGGATGCCTTTCAAAAAGCTGCACTCAAGTGCCAGATGTACCAATTTGACTGGGATGCTGTTCTCAGAGTTATCGCACTACCTGGCAGCCGTTGGATCTACGGATACCATCGTACCCGCCCTAAGGGAATTTCGGCTTCAGCACTTACCTTGGAGGCTCGCGTATGGGCACAGATCATGTCCCATTACGTCTTTCCGAGCACTCATGAATCCTCCTTCACTGCAGACATGGCTGTTCTACTATGGTGCATCCTTATAGACCAGCCTCTGAACCTACCAAGTCACATCCGGAATGCCATGGGACACGTACAAATTGCGGACAATTTACCTTTTTCCGCCTTGATCTCAGATCTTGTCTCAGCCGCCGGAGTCTCCTACAGAGCTGGGGACACCAAAGCCATGCTCCCCCGGGATGATCAGTATGTCCCTAACGGGAAGTACCTTAGACTTCCAGCAGCCACTACCAGCCAGCCTACTAAACCAGTTGAAGATATTCCTTCTTCAACACCACAAGCACTCACTACTGATCAGCTGCTCCAGCAGATACTTGCAAGGTTGGATCGGCAAGAACACAAAGCTAAGATGAGAGAGCACCATAACAAGCGCCGATTCACATACCTCAAGGAGCTGATCATGGGAAAATTCAAGGACTCAGACACCCCGGACTCCACTTCCTTTACCAGCACAGGGAGCCATGATGGTCCCGACTGTGGAGATACTGCTACCAGCCCACCTTTATTCCTGACAGATGGCACCGAGGATGGTGCAAAGCCTTAAGTGTGGGGAGGTCGGTCAGTACCTGACTTCCGGAGGTAATTTCTCTTCCCTAGCACCAATAAATGAGGATATTTAGTTAGATTTTTCTTTTATAGAATAGGATAAATCACATAGTAATAGATTAGTTGCATGCATGTTCTGCTTGATTGAAAAGACAATGAGTTTCTTTTAAGACTCTATCTTTGGAACAAAATTTCACTAATTTTAATTAATTATTTTATGTTAAATTTGCTTGAAGTTGTATTTGGAAGATGATTTTTGAGCTAAAGAACACACAACCTATGAGATTTGAGCCTTTATGAATGGTTACATTATTTAACAATAATTATTTTATTCTTGTGTGTTTACTTCTCTATGATTGTAATCTACATTTTGTTTCATCCTATATGTCTAATGTTTATTATATTTATATGTTTGCACATGATTGAGGCAATTATTTGTTGAGCTTACTTGTCCAAATTAAGCCTACCCTTTCAATTACCTTTGTTAGCCACTTTGAGCCTTTAAATCCCATTTGTTCTATATTTTACCACATTACTAGCCTTAAGAAGAAAAACAATTATATATCCCAAATTGAATCTTTGGTTAGCTTAAGATAGAATTGTGTGTGTCAATCAAGTATGGAAAATTGTGGGAACAAAGGATAATAAGGGAATGAGTCATGATAATATAATGGGAATTTGGATACCTACTCATGTGAAACTATAAGAATTAAAAATCTATGTGCATTGATAAGCTATGTTTATGTTTATGTTGAAATAATAATAATAATAATAATAATAATAATAATAATAAATTAAAATAAAATAAATAAGGGGACAAAATTACCCCAATGTTGAATTAAGAATTCAAGGATCAATGCATGTATGATAAAATCAAAATAAAAGGTTGATACATGAGTATGGATGTGAAAGGAAAATTTTGGGTAGCTAGGTATGAATTCTAAAGTTATATAGAATATATATAGGTTATGTTAAAGCTTGGGTTAATTAAAGATTCAATTTATAAGCTTACTCAGCCATATATGCATCCTTATCCTTTCCTTAGCCCCATTACAACCTTAAAAAGACCTAATGATGTTTGCATTAGTATATTAAATGTTGTTGATTGGTTAGGAGAAGAACAAAAAAAAAATTTAGAGAGCATGATTAGAGAAGGATAGAGTGATGACCCTACACACTAGAGAGACTAGAGTGTACATACACCATCAGTGAGGGTTCCATGCTTGAATTTCTATGTTCCCTACTTTCATGAGCTATCTTCTTGCATTTTTATCTGTTCTTACTATATAAGAATTGAGTTAGTGAAATTTGATTTGTAATTATTTTGAAGAGCTTACTTACTTTTGATCAAGTGGACAAAAATCATATAGTTGCATTCATATATATATATATATATATATATATATATATATATATATATATATATATATATATATATATAGGTTGCATTGCATCGCACAGGTTTTACATGTTCCTGCTCATTTATTTTATCTCCTTCAACTAAGCATGAGGACATGCTAATGTTTAAGTGTGGGGAGGTTGATAAACCACTATTTTATGGTTTATATTGTGTTTAATTGTGTGGTTTTATCATGATCTTTACCCACTTATTCATTAAATAAGCATGCATTTATAATTCCTTCCTAAAGTTATTGTATGATTGAAAACTTGCTTCCTAGGGACTTTAATTATGTATTTTTATTTCTCCTTTATTCTATCCGATGCCGTGATATGTGTGTTAAGTGTTTCAGGCTTTATAGGACATGAATGAGTTAGAGATTGAAAATGAAGCTTGCAAAAATGGAAGGAACACAATAAATTGAGGAGATGACCAGCGAGAAGCGACGCGGCCGCATGGCTCACGCGACCGCGCGAAAGAGAGGAAATCGCAGTGACGCGGCCGTATGGACGACGCGACCGCGCGGCATGGAATAGCACGAGTGACGCGGCCGCATGGGCGATGCGTCCGCGTGACATGCGCGATCTGCATAATCTGCAGAATCGCTGGGGGCGATTTCGGGCCTTATTTTGACCCAGTTTCCGGCCTAGAAAAGCAGACTAGAGCCAGAGAACATGCAGAAACCAACAACAACATTCATTCTGCATAGTTTTAAGTTTTTAGATCTAGTTTTTTTCTCCTCTAGGTTTTCTCTCTATACATTCATAGTTTTTAGGATTTGTTATGTTCATTGTTTTTGCATTGGGATATTGAGAAGAGTTATTGCCTCATCAAGACTTCGACATTCTAGTTCGTTCTCTTTACTTGTCTCTTACTCTTCCATGTTCCTTAATTTACTTAATTTTACTATTGGATTATTTTAGCATTTATTAATACAAGAATTACCTTTATTTTTAATTAATATTTTGATCATTATTTATCATGTCTTTCTTTAATTCCCTTTCTTATGTTATGAATTTTACATTTACAATGAGCGAGTAGTTCCCTAACTTGATGGGGAGTTGATTGAAAGAAACCCTTGAAGTTGGGATGCTCAAGAGAGAGATTGTAGTTGGGTTTATTGTTGGATTGCTCTCTAGTCACTAACACCAATCCTCCCAAGAGCGGATTGGAACTTGTAGATAGAAATAGCATTCCAACTTGTTTAACTTTTCCTTACTTAGTGAGGGACAACTAAACAGAATAATCCTCAATTATCAATTAATCTTGAGAGTACTGCAACAAGAATAGGGCTTCCAACTAATCAACTCCCAGTCAAGGCCTTTATTTAAATTTATATAAATTCTCTAATTTAATTTTCTGCCATTCAACTCAAACCTTTTTGAAAACATCTGATTAATAAAATAGCACACTTTTCTGCAACTCGTTGGGAGACGACCTGGGATCCATACTCCTAGTATTTTAATTTTAATTTCTGTGACACCCTTTTTAAATTGATAAAGCGGATTTCTGGTTGGTTGAGAACTATACTTGCAACGCATATTTTATAATCATTCTTAACTCACCAATTTCTGCCCGCATCAGTTATCCTCTAACAAATAAAGGAAAGTCAAGCGAGCAAAATCGACTTAAGTTCACAAGTCCTAATCAAAGACTAGATTTAGTGAGGCTCAAGCCAACTAGCAACTTTCATTCACCAATCAACAAAAGAATTTTGATAACTCAAGAGTCTTTAATTAATCAATCCAAGTCAGAAACATAAAAATATATTTTAAAATCTAACCAAGCATTTTATCAAATACTTGGAAGGCACAAAATAAAAGCATAGAAAAGTAATAAGAAATAGTAAAATCTAAGATTAAGAAATGCAAGGAATCAATAACCAACAATTAAAGAAAGAAGCAATAAATATGAAATATTTTAAATTGCATTAAAAGAAAATTGAATCTAACAAGAAGAGTTCATAAGCTAAATTGGGAAAATAAAGAAATCAACAAGAGAAGATAAACTAAGATACTAGAACAATAAAAGGTAGAAGAAAACTAAATTAAAGCAAGATAAAATTCTGAAGCTAAGAAGAAATAAGACTAAAAACCCTAAAAAGAGCTTCTCTCTAGAAACCTACATCTAAACCTAATGTGTAAATGAATGAAAAGTGATTCATTCTAGCTTCACTCTGCAGCCTCTTGTCTACATTTCGGGCCTGAAATTGGGTCAAGAGCAGCTCAAAAATTGCCCCCAGCGAATTCACTTTATTGATGCACGTGACACTTGTCACGCGTATGCGTCGATTGGACGAATTCCTAGTCACATATATGCATCAGTCACGTGTACGCGTCGGTTGCAGGATGGTGTAATCAGGCGTGCGCTTCAGCCACACGAGCACGTCAGTTCAAGCTTCTCAGACCTTCAATTTCTTGTGTTCCTTCCACTTTTGCATGCTTCATTTCCATCTTTTTAGCCATTCCTGCCTTATAAAACCTGAAATCACTTAACGCACACATTACGGCATCGAATGGTGATAAAATAGGATTACAAATTTGCAATTTTAAGGCCTAGAAAGCATGTTTTCAATCATAGAACAAAATTAGGAAGGAAACCTAAAAACATGCAATTTACATGAATAAGTGAGAGAATAATTAACAAAATCCACTCAATTCAATCCAAAATATATCATAAAATAGTGGTTTATCAATCTCCCCACACTTAAACATTAGCATGTCCTCATGCTAAGCTCAAGACTTATGCAATGGTAAGACTTATGCAATGCAACTTATCTATATAAATGCAACTACATGCTAAATACTTTTACCTACTTGGTTACAAGTAAGTAAATCTTCCAAGAGCAAACATGAACTGGAACAAAGAATCGAGCATCGAATCCTCACCTTAAGTGTATACACTCTAATCACTCTAGTGTTTGAGAGTTGATTCTCTCGGTTCTCTACTAATCCTACTTTCTAAGGCTTGCTCTTCTGCTACCAATCAACAAAAATTTAATGCATGAAAACACATATCAAGAGGACTTTTCAAGGGTTGTAATGGGGTTAGGATCAAAGTAGGAATGTATTTGGTTAAGTGGACTGAAATCTGAATCCTTGATTAACCTAAAATTCCCACCTAACTTAAAACAATCTATGTAATTACTATGCAAAACCTAACTACCCATTAACTATATTTTCTATATATTCATGCAACCCAAATTTGAGTACAATACATATGCATTGCTACCACCATGTACTTTGGGGGTATTTTGTCCCCTTTTTATTGCTTTATTTTTATCTTTTTTTTTTAATTTTCTTTTCTTTTTCTTTCTTTTTATTTTTCTTTTCTTTCTCAATGCATATGATTAAGATATTGAATATAAGATTATGTGCTCAACTATCTTTTTCATATTTTCACAAAAAAAAAACAATACCCAATCCCTAAACCAGATGTTCCCAACCCAATTTTCCCACACTTAAATCATGCATACTCTCACTAGTCTAAGCTAACTAAGGATTCAAATTAAGGACATTCATTATTTTTCGCTTAGAGTTAGTGATGTGCTAAAGTAAAGAATAAATGGGGTAAAATAGAATTAAGGACATTCAAATTAAGGACATTCATTGGTTTGCAAAGGATGATAACAGGGTAAGTCCATATGGGTATGTGAGCTATAGTGAAACAAAGGTCTCAATCATATAAGTGCATGCATACATCAAACAATGGAAATATAGAATCAAGCAAGACAAAGATCACAATTTTAGAGAGAACAACACACACCAAAATAAAATATTGGTTGATAAGATGCAACCAATCAAATAAGCTCAAAATCTCACTAGGCTTGTGTGTTCTAGCTCTAAAACCATGTTCCAAATTAAATTTCTTCAAGCAAGTTCAAAAATTTTAATTCAAATTGGTGAAATGCTCTAAAACAGTTTCTTGGAAAAGAAATTATTACTTCAACCAAGTAGTCCTAGTAAGAAAGAAGTGGCAAAATATGTATGAATTCTAACTAACATGCAATCTATCATGCAATGCAACAACTAACTAACAAAGAGGAGTAATAATTGGTGTTTGAAAGGGAAGTAGTTACCCACAGAAGTCGGTCTCGACCTCCCCACACTTAAATATTGCACCGTCCTCGGTGCATGTAAAGATGAATAGGGTTGCTACAACTGATGAACGCCTTCAAAAGATTGTGCGAAGCGACTTATTGTTCGCCCCATTTAGAAGCTTTGCCTTTTCCTTCTTGGTGGCCGGCCTATAATTATCATCACCCAATAATACAAAACAAGTCACGAAGCACCAAAACACTGCAAGAAATATTCAACAGTTAATTAAGAAAAGTCAATACCAATGGAAAGATAGCAAACTTTAAAAAAAAAAAGAAGAAACACAAAGTTAAAATGCAATGAATAAAAGTATGCAAATACAATAAGTAAAAGAGCATGAAAGAGAATAAAGATGAGAAGTTAAAGGAATAAAGAAGAAGAAAGGTAGAAAGAAAGAAGAATGAGAGAAGAAAGAAGAAGGAGAGAAGAAAGAAGAAAGAAATGGGAGAAGAGAAGCGACGCGTAAGCGTCGTCCACGCGCACGCGTGGATAGTAGAAGGAGGAGGCGGTGTGTACGCGTCAGTCACGTGTACGCATGAGAAGCAGAAAAGCAAAGGTGACGCATGAGCGTCGGTCACGCTTACGCGTGATATGTTTTCGTTCTAAATGCACGAAACTAGCAACATTCCATCACAACTCTCTGGTTTCTGTACCAGGTAAGGCAGCACTCAGATACGACGCGTGCATGTCGCGCACGCCCACGCGTGGGTGGTCAGAAAATAAGGTGACGCGTACGCGTCAGCGAGGTGTACGCGTGGGTTAGGTTGTGCACCTAGCACCCCACCCGCACAGTTCCAGCGCAACTCTTTGGTTTTTGTACCAGGGATTGCAGCATCAGCATACGACGTTTACGCGTCGCCCACACGCACGCGTGGGTTGCCGGTTTTATATATATATATAATAAACTAACAAGTTTAAACACAACTTAAACTAAATAAACCTAACTAAAATTGAAAATTCAACTTATTACCAATATAAATAAAAGGGAAATTAGAAAGAATTTACCACGGTGGGGTGTCTTCCACCTAGCACTTTTAGTTAAAGTCCTTAAGTTGGACATTTGGTTAACTCCTTGTCATGGTGGCTTGTGCTTGAACTCATCTTGAAACTTCCACCAATGCTTGGACTTCCAATAAGCTCCAACATTTCCAAAAAAATTCACCAAGCCTTAATGAAGTTCTTCACAAGTTTTGAGCTCCCAAAGTTGATCCTCTTGTATGCCGGGATCCCAAATCTTATTTCTACACCCGTCTTTAAGTTGATCATCATTGTTCCAATCGGGTGGCAAGCAATCCAAATTCTCAATTAAGCATCCAAACAACTTCTTACACCCAAGAAATCTAGCTCTACACCAACCTTTGCATTTTAACTTTGAGCTTTCCACCACAACGAACTGTGCATGACAACTCCAAATACTAACCATCTCCCTTTTGCTCTTAAAGCCACAAAGAGCTCTAAGTTGACCATCCATCTCAAGCAAACCATATTCAAGTGGGAAAGTAAAGTTTAAGGATAAGAATTTCACCCACTTGAATGTTGTGTTGGATGGTAATGGCTTGGGGAGAGGTGTTTTTAATGATCTTGCAAGCTCCACTCTCTTGTGCTCTTTCTTGACTCCTTCTACCTCTTGGCAAGCTTCTTCAACTTCAACCTCTTTCTCTTGGTACCTTTCTTCAATTTCAATTCCTTGCTCACCAATTTCTTCTATACATTCCTCATTGTTCAATTCATGTGTTGGAGGTTGTGCTCTAGCCTCCTCAACATTAATTTCACAACATAATGAGGAAGGTTCAACAGTCTCAAATAACACATTAGTTGGTGTGGAATCATTGTCAATAAGAGAATTTATCGCTTGCTCAACCTCTTCCAATCTCTCATCATCCATAATATGCTTAAGAGGTTTCACATTATCCTCTACAACATCAAATTCATGCTCAATGGAAGAAGGTTCAACAACTTCTACAACATCATCAATAGCATCACTTGGTGTGGAAGTGTTCTCAAGCTTGGAATCCACCTCTTGTGCAACTTCACCTAGGTCTTCAACCACTTCTTCTTCTTCAACAATCTCCCTACTTTCCACTTGTTGTACAACACACTCCATTTCCTTGTTCTCATGTTGAGATTCTAAAATCTCCTTCATGCTCCTCTCGTCGGTTGATTTTTCACATTCATCCATGAAAATACATTGCTTGTGACATGTATCCCATGAGTCAATTGAATTTTAGCAATGTTAGACATGATAGTTTTGCGCGACCTTTGGGCTTCCTCTTGCTCTTTTTTACAGATGATTGCTTGGAGCCGATCCATTGCTTCCTTGAGACGATCCATTGGCTCTTGTTCCATTGGGCTAACATAAGTAGGATCATATTACTTTTGGAATGATGGATATGGACACTCTTCTATGGAGGGTTGTGGTGGAAAAAGAGTTCATCTTGCGGTTGAAAAGAAGATGCATTAAAGTTGGGAGGTTGGAAGGTGCTTTGGTTGTTGGTAGAATGTGGAGGTAGATAGGATATAAGCTCTTGGAGGGTAGAGGTGAAACCGGTGAGGGTATAGGTGAGTGTGGTTTAAAGCTCTTGTTGCTCTTGAAGAATGACACCAAGTGTATCATCCATAGGAGCTTGGTTGGAGGGAAAAGAAGGGTTGTGAGGGTAATGATGTTGGAATTGTGGTGGTTCAATGGGTTCTTGTTCACAGGGCTCATATGGTGGTTGGTATGGGGGATATGGATTAGGGTCATATGGAAGTGTTTGGTAGGATGAGGCTTGTGAGTATGGTTGAGGGCTATATTGAAGAGGGGTTCATAGGCATATGGTAGTGGTTGTTGGTAGTCACAAGGAGGTCCACCATAGCCATTAGATGGGTATGCATCAAAGGGTGGTTCTTGCTCATAGTATGTTGGAGGAGGTTGTTGCTAAGAAGGTTGTCCATAAGCCTGAGGCTTATTCCATCTTTGATTGTCCCATCCCCGATACATGTTCTCATTGTAGCATCCATTTCCTACAACATAATTTGAACCAAATTCATAGCCAAAGGGGTGAGAATTCATAGTAACAAGAGAAAATAAAAACAAAAACTAACAAGAAATAATAAAAATAAACTCCTAAAACTAGCAACAACTAACAAAGAAACGAAAAGGCAAACATATTCACAATATTCACAATAACCAATAATAAGGCAAACATTTGCAATTCCCCAGCAACGACGCCAAAAACTTGATGAAAGAAAATTGTCGGTAAAGAATTTCTCAAAATAACTTCGTTGCAAGTATAGTCCTAAACCGACAAGCAATCCTCGGTCAATGTTTAATTAGGTTGTCACAAGTACAAACCCCAATAAAAATAAACCGAAGTATTCAAACCTCGGGTCGTCTCTCAAGGAATTGCAGGGAAGTGTGTTTACTATTGGTTATGATGTACTTCTTTTTGGGGTTTTGAAATAAGAAACAAGAAAATATAAATTACGAGAAAAATAAACTAACAACTAAGAAATGTCCTAGAAAGGATTGAGAATTGAAATTCCTATCCTCATTATCATCATCAATTGTGATGGTAAGTGCAAATCGCCTTCACTTAGTTATCCTCTAACAAATGAAAGAAAGTCAAGCGAGCAAAATTGACTTAAGTTCACAAGTCCTAATCAAAGACTAGATTTAGTGAGGCTCAAGCCAACTAGCAACTTTCATTCACCAATCAACAAAAGAACTTCGATAACTCAAGAGTCTCTACTTAATCAATCCAAGTCAAGAACATAAAAATCTATTTTAAAATCCAACCAAGCATTTTATCAAACACTTGGAAGGCACAAAATAAAAGCATAGAAAAGTAACAAAAAATAGTAAAATCTAAAATTAACAAATGCAAGGAATCAATAACCAATAATTAAAGAAAGAAGCAATAAACATGAAATACCTCAAATTGCATTAAAAGGAAATTGAATCTAACAAGAAGAGTTCATAAGCTAAATTGGGAAAATAAAAAAATCAACTAGAGAAGATAAACTAAGATACTGGAACAATAAAAGGTAGAAAAAAACTAAATTAAAGCAAGATAAAATTCTGAAGCTAAGAAGAAATAAGACTAAAAACCCTAAAACCTAGAGAGGGGAGAGATCCCCTCTCTCTAGAAACCTACATCTAAAACCTAATGTGTAAATGAATGAAAGTGATTCATTCCAGCTTCACTCTGCAGCCTCTTGTCTACATTTTCGGGCCTAAAATTAGGTCAAAAGCAACCCAGAAATCTCCCCCAGCGAATTCACTTTACTGAGGCACGTGACGCTCGTCACGCATACGTGTCAGTCACGCGTATGCATCGGTTCCAGGATGGTGTGATCATGCGTGCGCTTCAGCCACGTGTGCGCGTCAGTTCCAGCTTCTCAAACATTCAATTTCTTGTGTTCCTTCCACTTTTGCATGCTTCTTTTTCATCCTCTTAGCCATTCCTGCCTTATAAAACTTGAAATCACTTAATGCACACATCATGGCATCGAATGGTGATAAAGGAGGATTACAAATTAGTAATTTTAAGGCCTAGAAAGCATGTTTTCAATCATAGCACAAAATTAGGAAGAAAACTTAAAAACATGCAGTTTACATGAATAAGTGAGAGAATAATTGACAAAATCCACTCAATTCAATCCAAAATATATCATAAAATAGTGGTTTATTAGAAATCATACATGTATTTTCGTAAAAATATAGATCAACCTTATTCATAGAACAATTTTATGTAGAAATACATTTACTTTTTATGGTAAACTCTTCTTACAACACACACTTACAACTTCAACACAAAAATACACTCCTATAAAATTACATATAATTTTATTTATAAAAACATCTAACAACTTAAAATTCATATAAATATCCACTCACATACTCTGGAAAATAAACACATGATATATAGCTTTATTCATGAAACACATTTATGTCACTTGAAAGTCATTCACATTTCTTCATGTAATAATACATGGAACTTATTCATCACAATGCACTAACAGAAAAGAAATATCCTTTTATTTTAAAATATTTGTTGTCTTAATGTGATCCACTTGTCTTGCTTCATTTTGAATCCCATGAAACCTTGCAAACAAATTTCATGAACTACTATAGTAGTCATTTGCTAAAAAGTAAAATAGCTTTAAGGTTGAATAATATTGCTTTACTCATTTTTATTAGATACACCCGTTAAATTGCACCCTTTGTTATTATATAAGACAGGTGATTTACATAACAAGTTTCACACCCAATCCAACTATAAAGATATATATGAGAACTAATATTAAGATAGCTCGTCAAGCAATACTTACAAAGAAGGTTGTTACCTTGATTTAGTGATTATGTTAATTCAAGTCTTCTTCTTCCTGCTTAGTTGAGTCACCATCATTTTCTTCTTCATCTTTTTCCTAATAAGTACAATTACATAATCACTTAGTACATATATTTAGCAAAAGTGGAAGGAAGAAAAAAAAAGAAATATGAGATTATGTGAGAAGAGATAAAGAAAATGTGTAAAGTGAATGTTGATTTATATAGTAGATATAAGAAAGAGTAAATATAAAAAGTGAGAATGAATTAGAATTTAACTCAATTTATATCTATTAAAAAGAAGTTATTAACATTGAAAGCATAAAGTAACCTATATAAAATTAAAGAATATTTTTAAAAAAATACTATGATATTATACAAAGAAAGAATATTATGAAGAGATAAAAACATAATAAGAATCTTATAGCATAAGAGAAGGTGCAAGTTATGTTATTATTGTCCATTCATCACATAATAAATTATAAGAATAGTAACAGATCTTTTTATTTTATAAAAAGATTAAAAAATATTTCAAATAAGAATAGGAAGATTAAAAGATAATTTAGTTAGATAAATTGTGTTCAAGTTGTGTGAATTAGCCATTAAAGTTGACGTGGTAGAATAGTAGAAGCCTACAAAGCTAAGAATGAATCTAGAGGCTACCTTTAGCTCTCTGTTAATATATTGCCCATTCATTAAATGATAAATTATAAGAATAGTAACAGATCTTTTTATTTTGTAAAAGGGTTAAAAAGTATTTCAAATATAAATTGGAGGATTAAAAGGTAATTTAGTTAGATAAATTTTATTCAAGTTGTATGAATTAGCCACTAAAACTGATGTGTCAGAATAGTAGAAGCCTAGAAAGTTAAAAATGAATCTAGAGGCTATCTTTAGCTTTCTTTTAATATATTACTAATATATTACCTAAGAAGTAAAGAGATAAGAGAGAGAACCTAATTCTGCAGATTTTCATATTATTATACCTTGTGCAACAAAATCAATAGTAGAAGCTCAATTTCATCATGTGTATACTCATAAGAAGTTCAAGGACGTTCAATCATAATTTAGAGGAAAGGTGAATTGTATCACAAGATCGATGAAGTGCACTCTAGGTTTCACGGCATATGAAGTTTTAGAACATATTTCAAACTCGACATTCAATAAGTTTATGGTTATATATACGCGATATCATATGAAGTAAAATTCTAATGCTTATTATTTGAGTCAAGAGGTACATTGTGTCATTATTGTTTGAGTGTGTTAAGCTTTGAGTGAGTAGATAAAGTTACATCAAGATATATATTGGAACGTTGGAGTAACAATGTAAAGAGGAGGCACACATATCAAGAACAATCATGATGAGCCTTTATTGGAGCCAAGAAGTAGGAGATTTGATGATTTGGTATTTTGTTCACATAATATTTGTGAATTTGTATCAGAATCTGAGGAGTTGATTGCGATTCTACACTGCGCTTATGATAATGTGATGGCTGAGATGTAAAAATATAAAGCCAAAAATAAAGAAAAATATTTCTTATCACATGAAGATGTTTTCTTGGATGAGATTAATGACCTTCAAAGCCCACCACATATGAGAACAAGAGGATGTCTCAAAAATAAATTGGGATCAAATAACAAAAAATAGATTACAAATGTATCAAAGAAAAAGAAAAAGAAAGCTCTAAGTGAAGTAAAATTGATGTACTTTGATTAGGTAAAATTGTGTTTGTGCATCTTAATACTTGTATTAATATATGCTTTACTTTTGGCAGTTGAACCTTTTAGATGGTGGATCAATAACACAACCGAATTTAAGCCTTTAATATGGACAAATTATGAATTATCAATTTAGAGATTCAATGCAATAAGATAATATTTTCGGTGTATAGTTGAATGATACTCAGTGTTGTGGTCGAGAATTTTGGTGTTGTTCTTTTAATGTTTTTCTTTTAAAATGATATTGAGCTTTACTTTCTGAATTTTGTGTTGTATTAATGAATTTAAGGTGACACGTTTTATTATTTTTAGTGTTATGGTGTTTATTCAATAGTAATTTTTAGTTTGCAATTACTTTCTGCAATTGTGTCGTTGTAAATAGTCTTAGGTGGCAATGTTAACAAGCATGCGAATAGCATTGACATTAGCACAAAAAGCTAACATCATATATCCAAAAAGCACCAAAATCAAGAATAAATTTTAATGGTAGTAGAGCTTACTATAATATCCAATATGACATAGTATACCAGTTCTTCAAATCTTTTACATTTTTTGTGTTGAGAACCTAACACGTTGTGGAGACCACCTATAAAAACAAAGGACCTAAATTATTTACATGTATGACAAAAAAAACTCATAAGAAAAACCATAGGAACTATTAATGTTATGACACAAGAATTTACCACATTAATTACAAATTTTCTAGGTTTCTAAGACATGAAGTAATATCTAGCTCCCTCAAATTGAAATTCATGGTTCAACAAGAATATGATTTTTACTCATTGCTCTTCCCTATCCTTGTTATTCTTTGATTGTGTGACCAAATGATAACACTTTTTCTTGAGTTCCTCTGTTATTTTCTTTTCTTTTACCGGAGTCTTGAACTTATCAAGGAAGTTCAAACTTAGCTGCACATCTTTATGTTTTTGTTGTGAATTTATCTCCTTAGCATAGTCCAATGCTGCTGCAATTTCAACATCCATCACCTTAACTAAATTTTCTATCTCTTCAACTAACAAATGGCTCTATTGGGTTCTAGTTTTTGGTAATTTTTTCATGTTGGCTAGTGGCTCATCTTCTTATATAATGGTAGGTTCAGTGCTTGATTGACTTATGCCAATGTTAAATGATGATGCAGAAAAGTTAATATCTAGTGCAACATTAGCAACCATCAATAATCTAGCTTTTACATCTTGACCTTGTGGAGGATTACAAGATGATACAGGAAATTGTTTAAAATAACTCAATAATATGAAGCAATACAACAAAGAATAATTGATGGAATAACACTAAAACTAGTAAAAAAAAATAAGTAGAACTTATGCATTAAGATATTCTTCTTGCTGACATTTTTTTGGCAGAGATTTCCTAGAAGCTTGTTGTTGTCTTGTTGATGTTGTGGAGGAATGGAGGTAGAGGTTTCTCCTTATATTCACTCTTGTTGATGATCCTTTGGAGGAACAATTGCTTAAAGTGGCACTCTAATGAAAGCAAACAATAAATAACTTAATATTGAGTAAACATTTAGGTGAGATACTAAACACATTTCAGTGTCAATGAGTAATACTTTAATTCAAAATATCATTAACGCAATAACACTAAATAAAATACGCACATTCACTAGAATAGGAAAGCAAATTAGAAAACTCACATATTCAGGGGTTCACTCTAAGTTTGTTTTTGAACCACAAGCATATGTTCTTCAGGACCAGGCTTACTCCTGAGATTAATAGTTGGGCAATTCATCCAAAACACAAGATTTTTTTCTAAGAAAGATATGAATATGATCTAAATGATACCAAAATTGTGCATTACAAATTTAGAGATTCAATGCAATAAAAATATAAATTTTGAATTTGTATATTCTGATGAAAATATTTAGGTGGGTTACTAAATAAAATTTGGTGTCAATTATTAGAAACATCTTTTTTTTCTATATCAATCAACAAAACTTCAATTGAAAATATCAGTAATTCAATAACATTAAATGAAATATGAATGTTAGAAAGGGTAAGAGATAGCATTAGAGAAAGGGATTATGTATATTCAAGTTGTATCAAATGATACAACAAAGAAGGGTGTTTATAGGTGCTAAGAGAATCAAAATAATAAAGATGCAATATCTTATAATAAATATTCATATATGCTAAATAATGCTAATTGATCTAATTGATCCTAATTATACTCTAACATCCCCCCTCAAACTCAAGTGACAACTTGAGTTTGAAACTTATTAAAACAACGAAATAAAAAAATGATAATAGAAGGGTAAGAGACAGAAATAGAAAAAGAATTTGCGTATATTCAAGTTGTATCAAATGATACAATATAGAAGGGTATTTATAGGTGCTAAGAGAATCGAAATAATAAAGACGTAATATCTTATAATAAATATTCAGATATGCTAAATAATACTAATCGATCTAATCGATCCTAATTATACTCGAACATCCCCCTTCAAACTCAAGTGACAACTTGAGTTTGAAACTTATTTAAAATAACGAAATAAAAAATGCATAAACTGAAAGAACAAGTGCAGATGAAACTGCCGAAAAGAAGCGCAGACGGAACTGCCACAAGAAAGCGCAAACGGAACTGCCACAAGGAAACGCATACGAAATTGTCACAAAGAATACAGACAGAACTGCCAGAAGGAAACGCAAATGGAACTGCCATGAGAAAACACAGACGGAACTGACGAAAGAGAGCGAAAACTATATGGTTTCTCCATGAGAATATGTAAGCAGCGGATGACAATGGTGTTTGATCATTCGACTTGGAAGACACAAGACGGAGAGAGGCTAGTCGATGAGGTGAAAAAGCATCAAAGAAGGGACAAAAGACAAGAAAATGGAATAGATGAAAAATATGAAAAATATGGTGATTTTACCAAAAGAAAAATATAACATATCCTCTTTAAGGATGATACCATGTCTCTGATACTATGTTAGAAAGGGTAAGAGAGAACAGTAGAGAAAAGGATTATATACATTCAAGTTGTATCAAATGATACAATATAGAAGGATATTTATAGGTGCTAAGAGAATCGAAATAATAAAGACGTAATATCTTATAATAAATATTCAGATATACTAAATAATGCTAATTGATCTAATTCCTCCTAATTATACTCTAACAATGAACATTCATTAACTAAAAGAATAATTTACTTACTTGTCAGATTCTGGTGCATCTTCCATTCTTGCTTTCACCTGGACTTCTTTCTTGGTGGGTATGTTCTTCCTCCATTCTTACTTCTTCAACCTGAACATCTTCCTCCATAGCGTTAGCTTTCTCTAGTCTCTCTTCATGCATTTTTAACCTGAAAAGCACTAAAATTATGTCAATACAGCACCACAACTATTGAATCAAAATACATAAATTTTGTTAGAGTAAAAGATAAATAGGTCCCTGACCTTTTAAAACGCGGACATTTTCGTCCCTCAAGATTAAAAAATACATTTCGATCCCTCACGTTTTAAAATGGCAGACAATTATACCCCTCCGTCCGTTTTGGGCCAAAAAGGGCAACGGAGCCAGCTGACATAGAGAGGTAGAGAATGACGTGTCCGTTACACTTGCTGAAGTGGATTGGGACGAATTTTTACTGAACAAATTCGTCCCTTAAGTGCAAAACAATTATTCTTCCCTTATTGCTGAAATTAGCACAGAAACAATTATTCACAAGTTAAATGTGAACATACAATTTAGGATCTAATCCCAATTCTGAATCCTCTTTCTTCAACCTCATAATAAAACATTACTCTTATTAATTCACCCACTCACATAACAAAAGAAAAGCCTATACAATAATCAATGCAAGCCACCAAGAACTGAATAAGTGGGTTGAATCATTGCAAAAAGCACCTTTGACCATCCAAGAGGAAAACAGAACAGATCATGCCACTCAACTCTAAAGGATGAAGGAACAAACCTAAGGTACAAACTCAGAATTTCTAAGAAACAACCAAGTTGAACATTCATAAATACTAAAACACGTAAGAATGGATCCATGTATTCATTTCAAATTTATATTTAAGAGTTCAAATTAAAAATAGAGCACAAAATCATTTTATCAAAACAAAATCAAGCAACTAAGAATCATAAAAGTTACATTACATAAGAAATAGAAGAAAGTATAAAAAAAATCAAGAATAGAAAATCACACAATAATCACCATGAACAACCGAGAGAGAATAAGTAAATACATCTTTCAACTAATGGTGCAATTCATCAAGCATGTTAAACGCAGTCATGTAAAGAAAAAATATATTGACCAAACGCATCAATTTATCATCTCCGTGAATACTACGATAAGATCAAGAGAAACTATAACCAAAAAGAAAACACCTACGACAAGTTAAGAGGAAGAAAGAAGCGAACCAGAGAGGCACAAAGAGAGATAGAGAGGAAAAGCGAGCGGCGACTGAGATGGCATAGCGACGACAGAGACTATGGTGACTGAGGGGCTTAGCATGAGCCACACCTCCCAAAGTGTTTCTAGGTCTTGTGCATGAAGAACCCCCCACTCACCATGGACGATCGCACAAGCAGCAGGCATGGCTTCCACCTTGCATTTTGATGAAATAGGGCTCACTCATGCTTACGGCGTCGTTTTGCACTTAAGGGACGAATTTGTCCACTAAAAATTCTTCCCAATCCACTTCAGCAAGTGTAACGGACACGTCATTCTCTACCCCTCCATGTCAGCTGGCTCCGTTGCCGTTTTTGGCCCAAAACGAACGGAGGGGTATAATTGTCTGCCGTTTTAAAATGTGGGGGATCGAAATGTATTTTTCAATCTTGAGGGACAAAAATGTCCGCATTTTAAAAGGTCAGGGTCCTATTTGTCTTTTACTCATTTTGTTATAATGAGAACTTACAAGGCTGTAAACTCTTTTTTTCTTTTTTTATGCATTTTTTTCTTAAATACATAAATTTCTTGTGTTTTTTTCTTAAGAAAAAAAGATATAAAATTATAGGTTATCAACCAAGATATTCAGATTAAAAGCACATATGCTACATCTAGGGTAGCAGAATAACTTTATATTTAGAAAATAAAGAAATGATAAGAGAAATTATATGGGATCAATTGCTACATTTACAGACCCCTGAACACATACACAATATCATTTTCACTCGCGAAATTTACAGGTGGTATTTTAAGGATAAAATAATTATTATTCAGTAAAATTAGAGAAATTACAACAACTTTTAGGAGATTTTAACAAAGAAAGAAAAATAAAACAATATAAGATATTGAATCTTGCGCTTCTGAAGAATCAAGACGAACTTCTATTAAGTCTTGCCACTTTTTGGTTGTTCAGGCTAAATAATCTTTCTTTTTTCTATATTTTTTTGGAGCATCTTTTTTTGGTTTTCGTCCTAGAAAAGCACAAAAATATTAGATAAATAAACACAATACATATTTATAAATGACACCGAAAAGTAACACTTACTCTTCTGCCGGCTTATCATTTTTTTCTTCATCCTTCTTTTCGGGTTTTTTTTGTTTCTTCTGTATTTCTTCTCTTCTGACAATACAAAAAAAATTGATAAAAAATAAAATATATTTTTAAATAAATAGATAGTTTCTCAATCTTACTCATAAGGAGAATCAATCTCTATTTTTTAAGATGAATCAACTATAACAAGTTTCTTCTTTTCGTACATTTTCTTTTCCTGCTTTTTATCCTTCTTTTCTATCTTATTATTTTCTTCTTTTCCTTGTCTCAACTCTGATTGTTTTTTGAGGCCCTAAACCAGAAAGTTATTTAATTAACAAATAATGACACCAAAAGTTTTTTTTAAGTTACCATTTCATCTTTTGCCTCACGATCACTCCTCTGAACCAATCTCTTCCTTGTCCAAGCAACCAACAATGGTTTGAGTGTTCTATCCACTAGTGTATTAATAAATTTATATTCGTTAAAGTGTACAATCATCAATGCGAAAAGACACCCATCAACTGAGTATTTGTTCTCATTCTTGTGACTTCTGATTGCTTTAATCAGGAAGTTGAGCAGATGAGTAGTCCAATTCTATTCCTGTGTGTTGTCAATAACGAGAATTGCTGGCATGTGAATTGAAAAAACTTTGCTCGCTGTTGTTTGTAAAACCCTAAAATTAATAAATAATTAGCCAATAAATTAATTATTAATCTAAGAAATTAAAAAATGGAATTTTATAGTTTAATGAGGTATAGCTAATTAAAATAAGAATTTTGACACTAATTTTAAAGAATTTGGCGCAAGATTGGGTCGAACGGGTCGAATCGAGTGAGCCGGACCCGTATTGGGCCCAAGGCCCAACTCAAAGCACTAATACCCATTTCCCTTCAGCTCATTTCCCTTCAGCCACACCTTGAAACACGTTGGAAACTTCAAGAGAGGGAAGAAGAGAGTTTCAAAACCTAACCCTCCAATCAAATCCAAATAACTTTTGATTTGGAGCTCCGATCACCGCACCGTTTGTGGCCATGCGACCGCAGCGTCGAGTTCTACAAAGCCCAGTTCTTGATTAGGTATGAAACTCACTTCTAATTTTTAGTTTACTTCTCCCCAATTTTGAAACTCAGTGTGAATGCATGTTAAATTTTGTATGATTTCGGTGTTTAGGTTTGAATTAGCTTGTGGGTTTTGTTGGGTTTAGCTCCCTTGGATGTGAGTAAGGTAAGCTTCTTCAATATCTGGGTGTAATGTTGAGTAAGTGAATTCGATGTTAATTATAGTGGTAATTATGTTGTTAGATTAGAAATTGGTTGAGAAGTGGAATTAATTTGAGGATTTGGAAGTTTGAGATCGATTTTGGAAGCTAGGTTCGTTGGTGAGGAACTGTGTTGATAAGCTTATGGTGTAGGAACACTTGAGGTGTTCCGGGTTTATCGAAGAATCAGCCAAGGTATGGTTTCGATTTCTCGTAACTAAAATATAACGTGTCGTGAAAACTTAGATTAGTTGAGCGTAGGATAAGAATTGAATTATTGATGTTGTTGATAATTGTGATGAATTGATATGTATAAGGATTAGTGAGTTTGAGGTTGTTGTTGGTGCTATAATGGTTGTCATGTTGGTATATGTGTTCGATGGAGATAATTGGTGATGTGTATGATAATGATAATGATGATGATGTATATTGAACTTGAATTGTTGGATATGGCAATGATGATGTATATATTGAGAATGTTGTGTTGAATTGAATGTGGAATAGTTGAGTTGGTTGTTATTTGGCATAAGAAAGTTAATGGGGTTGATGATGTATATATGTATGTGAGTTGTTGATATGGCTTTTGTTGTTGTTAGAAATGAATTATTGTGTGGGAGTGATTATATATGTGAAGTTGGTGTAATGTGGATTAAAAATGCGGTGTATTGAGGAGTGTTTGGAATTGGTTTGATATGGTTTGGTAAGTTTTAAAAAGGGTGGAACTTGGTTTGTTGAAAAATTGAGGTTCAGTAATCTTTGAGATTTTTTATGAAAACTTGATTTTTCGTCGAAATTCGGTGAGCCATAACTCGGCTTCCGAACTTCCAAATAGTTTCAAACTTATTTTATATGAAAATTAGGTTCGTGAAGTTTACGCCGTTCGAAGAACGGATGAAAAATGTTTTCAAACGAGAAAGTTATGTGCATCGAGAATTCGGTGTGCAAAACTAAAATTCTATAATACGCGACACTGCGCACGACGCGACCAACCTTTTGGTTTTGGGAATCTCGCGTATGCAAGCAAGGTGCTTCCGTACGCGAATAGGGAAAACCCACCTATGTGTACGCGTGGCACACGCATACGCATGACCCCTGA
Source organism: Arachis ipaensis (assembly GCF_059453495.1). NCBI lineage: Eukaryota > Viridiplantae > Streptophyta > Magnoliopsida > Fabales > Fabaceae > Arachis > Arachis ipaensis. The sequence goes on along the minus strand of NC_142443.1, from coordinate 118,561,496 downwards.
AAACAGCAAAGTGAGTTTTGTGTTTTAAAATATAATTTTGAACTTTTAAACCTCAATTTTTACTCTTTTAGCTCCTAAACCTTAGTTGTATGTTGAGTGGTGAGAAGAAGGAAGGGAGAAATGAAACCTTAGAGATGAAGAAAGTTTGAAAAAAAATGAAGGAATGAACAAATGAATGTAAGGGAAAATGAAAGAAGAAGCATTACTGAAATATGATTGATGATTAAATGATTAAGATTAATTGAGGAAGCGTGAAAATGTGGCGAGTATGTTGGAGATGCATATATGATTAATGAATGAATGTGGTAAATAAATCATGATGGAAAATTTTGAATGTGAGTATGCTTGTAATTTATCTCTCTGGTTGTAAGGGTGACAGGGCACCGATACCCTCTGATGGTGACAGGGCACAGATACCCTCTGATGGTGACAAGGAACAAATACCCTCTAATGGTGACAGGACACATATTTCCTCTAATTATATTAAGGCGCAATAGAGAGACTGTGCCCGGGTTAGCTACCGGATATGTCAGATTGGCTTTTTAACCAACAGATGAGACTCATCAGCCATAGGACAGGCATGCATCATATGCATCTATGTGTTTGTTTGGTGTGCTTTGTTTGAAATGCCTAACTAATTGCATAAACTACTTTCTACCTATTTATCTGTTGTATCTAAATCTTAATTGTCATTTCCTTGCGTGTAATATCTGTGTTTGAAACAAATGATTCCAGTGGTAGTTGGAAGGTTCGGAGGAGTTAGAAAGGGGAGTATTAGATAGAATGAAGATCCTTAGTTAGTTGCCTAACCTAATTTTGGTTTATCTATGTTTTTATAAGATTAAATCATATGTCGAAAGTTCTAGGATCGCCTTCGGCCTTCCCCACACATTATATGTTGGAGATGTGGGCACTGTTACCATGCTGAGAACCTCTGGTTCTCACCTTATACATATTTTGTGGTTTTCAGATGCAGGACGTGAGGTACCTTGCTGAGGTATTCTGGAAGCTTCTTACAGCGAAGATCTTTTGTATTTTGGACTCTACTTTTAGTTATTATGTTTTTATGTAGACACTTATTATTTTCACCAATTATGTATATGATGTATTACTCCTCTTAGAGGTTACTTTAGAGAATTCGGTTATGAAAACTGTATTTTGTGCAGATTTGGGGACTCTCTCTTGTACATATGTATATATGCTTATGTGCTTTGGCCGGTTTATCTTCACGAACCGAGTCAGAAGCTTTGTTATTTGTATCTTGGAACTCCTTAACATATAACTATGTTCAGCTTACTCTTATCTTGTTTCGGTTACGCTATTGTTGACGTGAATGTTGCGCCTTTTTGATTTAACGCTTTTGCTTTAACTTTTCATCAAAGGCTCCTAAATAAAACTTTTTTCAACTATATATATATATATATATATAATTTTACTTTTAGAGGTCGTAATACCTAACCACCTCTGTTTTATGACTTAAACATAAGACTCTGTGTGGTAGGGTGTTACATTGTTGGCAACAAGATGCACTTCTAGATGAAAAGAATGAATGTTTTCTTGAATATCAGCCGATTTTCATCTCCATCCACACTCATTTTCAACAATTTTTTTTTGTTAAAAATGATAAAAAAAATCGTTGAATCTTTCGATAGTCTCCTTTTGCTCTTCAGTAATATTTTTATTTATAAGTTTTTTTAGAAAACAATCTCCTATAATAGCACCGAAATAGGTTAACAACACCTAAAAATAATAACACAAAAATTTACCATTTGCATTTAAACCCACAACATCCCTTATCTTTGTAGGGATGATCTTGATATTCCCATACTGTGTGTTTAAGAAGATTTTATATAAATCGAAGGAACGAGCTTGTTCCATTAACAGATTGTCGGCGACATTTAAGCTAGGGATATGGCTCAAAGCACCATATCCCATTTTATCCACAAGAGCTTTCTTCTCTACACTTATTTTATTGAATATCTCAAATATTATTCTTGTAGAGCACCACAAATCGTGAGTTTTCTGCAAAGAATTAAAAAGTATGTTATATAATATATTTATGCAAAAACTGAGTTAATATATATATATATATATATATATATATATATATATATATATATATATATATATATATATTGGTGCTACTTTTTTGGATATTCTTTGTGACACCCTACCAGACAGAGCTTTACACTTAGGATGTAAAACAGAGGTGGCAAGGCACTACGACCTCTAAAAGTAAAACATATATATATATATATATATATATATATATATATAGTTAAAAAGGGTTTATATCTAGGAGTCTTTTGAAGGAAAGTTAATCAAAAGCGTTAAATAGAAAAGGGCATCACTCTCGTAAGCGATAAACGTAAACTGAATAGAATACGAGTAAAACGAAACATAAATACATAAAAGAAGCCTTTCAAGGATACAGATAATAAAGCTCTTTGACTCGGCTCGCAAAGTTTAAACCGGCTAAAGCATACATATATATATATATATATATACAAGATAAAACCCCAAAGGCCCAAAAGACAGCTTACAGAACTTGTTTCTCCAAAAATCGACCTCTAGGAGGGATATAACATGATATTTATATACACTGGAGATATTTAACTATGTACATATGTATCTAAACCAAAATGAAACCCCAAACAGGTAGAGTTCTTCACTTGCAGAAAGCTTCCAGTATGCCCCAGCGAGGTGCCTCAGGTCCTGCATCTGAAAACCACAAAATATGTATGGGATAAGAACCGGAGGTTCTCAGCATAGTAACAGTACCCACATAACTAACATATAAGGTCCCGGGAAAGCCAAAGGCGATCCTAGAACTCCGACACTTAGATTATAAAACTTAAAGATTTAACGCGGAAAACCATTAACGGGGGTGGTCCTCTAAGGTTCTAAACTTAATCAAAATGTAATAAAACCCTCAAATCCCCCGCCTTTCTGCCAATCCTCCAACTCCGGTGTACAGACAAGCAAAATAGACGAAACAAGCACATATAGAAAGCATATATAACAAGTAGGCAATTAGCAATTAGCATGAATAAACAACTAAGGAAGCCAAGACAATTCACACTCAAACAACACATACAAATACACATGATGCATACCTTTTCTACTGGTCGTGAGCTCACGCATCGGTTACTTTGCCAGAACTCGATACATCCGGTAGCTAACTCGGATATCGTCCTCTTAAAAACCAGTGGGCGATACACCACCACAAACCCCACTTGGCGGGCAGTACACCACCACAAACCTCGCAAGATCTTCAATTGGGAAAACAACACACATGTGGGTGGTAAACCATCTCAAACCCTACAAAGCATTTTCTTTTAAAAACATGTGGGCGGTAAACCACCACGAACCTCACAAAGCATTTTCATTTAAAAATATGTGGGTGGTAAACCACTATAAACCCCATATAACATTCACTTTGAAAAACACATGCGGGCGGTACACCACCACGAACCCCACATGACATCTCGACACTGGGCAACCGATAAACCACCACGAACCTTGCTAGGTCAATACTCAAAACAATTTCATTTTCAAATTCATTATAACTCATTCATTCATATCATATTCATCACATACATATCACCTTTCTGCACTTCTCATTTCCTAACTCATTATGTCTCAAGCCTTTTTCACTCCCAAGTTACGCTTCCTTTCAAACTTCATTTTGTCACTAAACACACAACCAAGGTTAAGGGGCTAAAAGAGTAAAAATAGAGGTTTAGAAGTTCGATATCATGTTTAAATCACCAAGTACATGTTGCTGAAAAATAGGGTGTGTACGTACGCACACTTGTGTGCATGCGCACACTTGTACAAAGTTTTAAAGGTATGCATACGCACCAGGGTGTGCGGACGCAATCAACAGCAAGCATGTCTATGTGTGTACGTACGCACCATAGTGTGCGTATGCACACTTGCTGAAAACCACAGGGTGTGTGTGGGCACACCACTTGTACGTACGCACAAGCCAAAACACAGCTCATGTTCGGCACGTGCGCATAGCAGTGTGCATACGCACAGAAACCAGAAGTTTTGGTTTTGCTGTAACTTTAAGAAAATCCAATTTTTGTACCCAATTTTCGACGTCCACAACTTCCTCTAAAAATTTCATTTTCAACAAAATTTATACCATTTTAAAGCTCTTAAGACCATCTTTAATTTGAAATAAATTTCATTCCAATCCAAAATTTGAGGCTCCAGTTATGGACCGTCAAAGTTCGTTAAAATCATGTTTTTCACAAAAATTCACAAGGATTTTAAACCTCAATTTTCACTACAATACAATTTCAATCCTGTTCAAAACTTACCAAACCATATCAAACCAAGCCCAAACATTCCTCACACACCAATTTTATCCGATATCACACCAATTTCACATATATAAAAACTCCACACAATAATTTATTTCCAACAACAACATAAAACATGCCTAATACCATCCTATATCATACCCCTCACCTTCATACAAACCAATTAGGTTCAATTCTCTTCCACACCACCCAACAATCATATAACATAACTCATTACTTTTTATCAAACATCATAATTATCATTGTTCAACACATACTCAAAGTCAATTCTCAACATTCCCATTTTCAATCCCAACAATCTAAAATTATGCAACACAAATCATCAATACCTTTGTCAATCATCAAAATCATCAATCATCACACAAGTTCATGATAACTCAACATTTACTTTAAGGTCACTAACCCCTAATCATATATGCATGCTTCAACCTATCTTATGATTATCTAGCCTATGTTTTCATAAGATATTACATTTTAGTTACGAGAAACCAAAACTATACGTTGGCCGATTTCTCGTTAATGCACGGAACACCTCACAATAAACCGCACCACAAGCTTCCAAGATTCCAAAACCTCAACAACGAAACTCAACCTCCAAAACTTGATCTCAAGCTTCCAAATCCTCACTTTGACTCCAAACAATAAGCAATTCTCAATCTAACATCACAATTATCACTATAATCAATATAAAGTTCACTAATTCCACATTTCACAAAGGGTTTGAGGGTGCTTACTGATAAACCACTATTTTATGGTTTATCTTGTGCTCAATTGAGTGGATTTTATCAATCTTTCATATACTTATTCATACTAATTGCATGGTTTTACTTTTTTCTTCCGGATTTTGTGCTATGATTGAAAACATGCTTCTTTGGGCTTTAAATTTGCTATGTTTAATCCTCTCTTATTACCATTTGATGCCTTGATATGTGTGTTAAGTGTTTTCAGAGATTACAGGTCAGGAATGGCTTAGAGTATGGAAAGGAAGCATGCAAAAGTGGAAGGAATACAAGAAGTTGAAGGAATTGCTAAGCTGTCCAGCCTGACCTCTTCGCACTCAAACGGTCATAACTTGAGCTACAGAGGTCCAAATGAGGCAATTTCAGTTGCGTTAGAAAGCTAACATCCGAGGCTTCAAAATGATATATAATTTTCCATAGTTGCTCTGAAAAAAGTGACGCGCACGTGTGGTTTCACGCACACACGTGGATCTGCACAAATCAGCGACTTGCAGTGGCAAAATTCGCCCCCGTCAATTTCTGGGCTATTTCTGGCCCAGTTTCGGCCCAGAAAACACAGATTAGAGGCTATAAAGTGGGGAAATCTATTCATTCATAGAACAACTTTCATAATTCACAATTTTAGGTTTTAGATGTAGTTTCTAGAGAGAGAGGCTCTCTCCTCTCTCTTAGGATTTAGGATTAGGATTTCTCTTAAAGGTTAGGTTTACTTCTTCTTCATTCCAGGTTCAATATTCCTTTAGTTTATGTTCCCTTCTACTTTTATTTATTCTAGTACTTTGGTTTATCTATTTCTCTTGGTAATTACTTATTTAGCCAAATTGTCTTATGAACTCTCCATGTTAGTATTGATTTTCTTAATTGATACATATTGAGGTATTTCAGATTATGATTGCTTTTCTTCTATTTATGTTATTGATGCTTCCAATTTAATTTATATTTTTCCCCTTTGCTTTGGTTAAGTAATTGGTGACACTTGAGTTATCAAACTCAGCTGTTGATTGAAAATTAGAATTTGCTGATTGATTTGGATCCCTTTAAAGCTAGTCTTTCCATAGGAGTTAATTAGGACTTGAGGAATCAAATTGATTAGTCCACTTGACTTTCCTTTATTTAGTAAGGGTTAACTAAGTGGGAGTAATAAACAATTCTTATCACACCTGATAAGGATAACTAGGATGGGATTTCCAGTTCTTATACCTTGCACTGGTGTTCATGATAATTAATTTACTTCATTATTAATTTATTTCCTTGTTCCCTATTTCAAAAAACCCAAAAATATACCTTTTCCCATAACCAATAATAAACACACTTTCCTGCAATTCCTTGAGAGACGACCCGAGGTTTTAATACTTCGGTTATCAATTTTATTGGGTTTGCTTAAGTGACAACCAAAACTTTTGTACGAAAGGATTCTCTGTTAGTTTAGAAGCTATACTTACAATGTGATTATTTTTATAAAATTCTTTACTGGCAGAAGTCCATTGGTCACTTACCTTTCTCACGCATCAAGGGAGCAAAATCCAATAATTTTCTCAAGTTATTTCAAGCCTATAACATCAAAGAATAAAAAATCTCAACACCCACATATTGAATTTTCGAAATTGGGGGGACAAAATTTGAAACTAAAAATGTAACCTCCATACCAAATTACTTACTAGGATTTGTAAAGGATTTGGAGACGATTGCGTGGCTGCTGACGGCTCGTCAATCGAAGTTCTGGATCAAAAGATATGTGAGATTGAAGGTGAGATTAGGTTTTTGAGCTCTTGCCCCTTCCCTTTCATGGAGTTTAGCGTGTTTTTGTTTTGAGGAGGAGGAAGAAGAGCTGAGCTTTCTTCATTAAATGAGAATTGGTTGGGTCTTGGGCCCATTATGGGCCCGGTTCCCTCGATTCGGCCCGTTCGGCCCAATCTTGGGCCAAATTCTTTAAAATTAGTGTCAAAATTTTTATTTTAATTAGCTCTATCTCATTAAACTATAAAATTCCATTTTCTAATTTTTCTAATTAATAATTAATTTATTAGCTAATTATTTACTAATTTTACAGGTTTTACATCTTACCCACCTAATTTAGAATTTTGTCCCCAAAATTTAACTACTTACGAATAAGTGCGGTTAGTCCTTCCTCATCCCAATTCAAATCCTCCGATATGCTCCTCCATTCTGACTTGACTCTCATGTCACTTTTACTAATGAAACCTCTTATCTTCGGAGTTCCTAAATATTGACACTGTCAATCCTAATTGAAGTCATTTGAAACAATATATCTTTTTTAATTAAACTGGTTCAAGTTCCAGGACATAAGTTGCATGGGGAAATATACTTCTGAATCTGCGAGGCAAGGAATACGTTGCGTAGGTTCAAAAGATAAGGTATTAAAATTGCTTGGTATACCACTAGTTCAATTTGTTCTAACACATCAGATGGCCCAACGCACCTCGGGTTAAGCTTTCATTAGGTTGATTGCTCATTTGTTATCAGTCATCGAAGTAGTTTTCAAGAATACATAGTTTTACCCCTTTTTGACTCTCTAGGTTCTCCCTTTTTCGTATTCGCATAACTTATCTATTGGCTTTGTACAATTATAATCTCAACTTGATTTTGCCTAATCTTTTCTTCGTTGTCTCGGCTCTCGACTTGGGACTTAGAATACTTATCCCTCATCTTCTAACATGTCAGATATCCAGTCACACGCGCTGCCATGTCATTCATCATTCCGGACCACTCAAACATATCTAATTAAAATCATAATACATCTTAATAATTCTTGGATGAATCGAAATCCACTCTTGATAGCCTCAGATAATGGTTTACGCCTCCGTTTTTGGCACTAGGCATATTAATCTTTTCTTATACTTCCAAATCCGTTTCCTCATTCTTCCAAGTTTCCTTCTTTGTCTCTCTCAATCTCTTCTTGATTCCTCTTTGTTTACCAGACTTCAACATCCTTGGTAGCTTTCTATCGTCATGTTACACTTTCCATATCTCATTTTTACTACATTTCTTAGTTGCAATGGATTTAGTCCGACACCTCCAGCTACACTCTCAATATCTAGCTTAGGCTCCAACTTACCTAGCATCCCTTCCTCCGGAATTTACATTCATGAATTTCTCAGAAATTTCTTGCTTAGGGCGTCCGCTACTACCTCCCGATGTTGCATCAGTACGCATCTTAAGTCCTCCAATAACACATCGCACTAATTTCCTAAATAGTTGATTAGGTTCAAGTGATACAAGCATTGGCAGTAAGGTTAATATTCCTTTCATTGTTTAAAAGCCCTCATCGCATTCAAACGTCCTTAAAAAAGGTACATCCTAACGTGTGAATTTAACCACAGGTAATACGGTCGGTAAGAACTAAAGCTCTAAAACTCCTCTTGATGCGCATATTTACACTCCTCATCTCTCATGTTCCGAATTCTTGATCTAAGGAACTAGCATCATGATGATTATATCAAGGAATTATACGAGGTGTCAACTAATTTCGAGTTGATTTCGAAAAGGATTTTAATCTTAAAAGTGATCAAATAACGCAATGGTGTTTACTAGATGGTGCACGAAATTGTGATCATCAATGGCGCCAACAACTTGGTACGCACAATTGTAATCTCAACTCTTTATCACAACTCCGCACAACTAACCAGCAAGTGCACTGGGTCGTCCAAGTAATACCTTACGTGAGTAAGGGTCGATCCCACGGAGACTGTCAGCTTGAAGCAAGCTATGGTCATCTTGTAAATCTCAGTCAGGCGGATTTAAATGGTTATGGAGGATTGATAATTAAAAGATGAATAAAACATAAAATAAAGATAGAGATACTTATGTAATTCATTGGTGAGAATTTTAGATAAGCGTATGAAGATGCTTTGTTCCTTCTGAACCTCTGCTTTCCTATTGCCTTCTTCCAATCATTCATACTCCCTTCCATGGCAAGCTTTATGTTGGGCATCACCGTTGTCAATGGCTACTTCCCGTCCTCTCAGTGAAAATGTTCTACGCACGCTGTCACCGCACGGCTAATCATCTGTCGGTTCTCGATCATGTTGGAATAGGATCCATTGATCCTTTTGCGTCTGTCACACGCCCAACACTCGCGAGTTTGAATCTCGTTACAGTCATCTCTTCCCAGATCCTACTCAGAATACCACAGACAAGGTTTAGACGTTTCAGATCTCAGGAATGGCCGCCAATAATTCTAGCCTATACCACGAAGGTTCTAATCTTAGATTAGAAACCCAAGAGATACACATTCAAACTTGTTTGCATGTAGAACGGAAGTGGTTGTCAGGCACGCGTTCATAGGTGAGAATGGTGATGAGTGTCACATAATCATCACATTCATCATGTTCTTGTGTGCGAATGAATATCTTAGAGAAGAAGTAGGCGTGAATTGAATAGAAAAACAGTAGTACTTTGTATTAATTCATGAAGAACAGCAGAGCTCCACACCTTAATCTATAGTGTGTAGAAACTCCACCGTTGAAAATACAAAAGTGATAATGGTGGTCATTGGCTTCGGCCCCAGAGAGGGAACCTGAAGAACCAAGATTGATCCGAAGATGAAAATACAATAGCAAAAGGTCCTATTTATAGAAAACTAGTAGCCTAGGGTTACAGAAATAAGTAATTAATGCAGAAATCTTCTTCCGGGCCCACTTGGTATGTGCTTGGGCTGAGCATTGAAGCTTCCATGTATAGAGACTTTTCTTGGAGTTAAACGCCAGCTTTTGTGCCAGTTTGGGCGTTTAACTCCAACTTTTGAGCCAGTTCTGGCGTTTTGACGCCAGAATTCTTAAGCTAACTTGGAACGCCGGTTTGGGCCATCAAATCTTGAGCAAAGTATGGACTATTATATATTTCTGGAAAGCCCAGGATGTCTACTTTACAACACAATTGAGAGCGCGCCAATTGGGCTTTTGTATCTCCAGAAAATCTACTTCGAGTTCAGGGAGGTCAGAATCCAACAGCATTTGCAGTCCTTTTTCAGCCTCTGAATCAGATTTTTGCTCAGGTCCCTCAATTTCAGCTAGAAAATACCTGAAATCACAGAAAAATACACAAACTCATTGTAAAGTCCAGACATGTGATTTTTAAATAAAAACTAATAAAAACATAATAAAAACTAGCTAAAACATACTAAAAATATACTAAAAACAATGCCAAAAAGTGTATAAATTATCCGCTCATCACAACACCAAACTTAAATTGTTGCTCGTCCCCAAGCAACTGAAAATCAAATAGGATAAAAAGAAGAGAATATACAATGAATTCCAAAAATATCTATGAAGATCAGTATTAATTAGATGAGTGGGGCTTTTAGCTTTTTGCTTCTGAACAGTTTTGACATCTCACTTTATCCTTTGGAGTTCAGAATGATTGGCTTCTATAGGAACTCAGAATCCAGATAGTGTTATTGATTCTCTTAGTTAAGTATGTTGATTCTTGAACACAGCTACTTTATGAGTCTTAGCCGTGACCCTAAGCATTTTGTTTTCCAGTATTACCACCAGATACATAAATGCCACAGACACATAACTGGGTGAACATTTTCTGATTGTGACTCAGCTTTGCTAGAGTCCCCAATTAGAGGTGTCCAGAGCTCTTAAGCACACTCTTTTTGATTTGGACCACGACTTTAACCGCTCCGTCTCAAGTTTTCACTTGACACCTTCACGCCACAAGCACATGGTTAGGGACAGCTTGGTTTAGCCGCTTAGGCCAGGATTTCATTCCTGTGGGCCCTCCTATCCACTTATGCTCAAAGCCTTGGATCCTTTTTATTTTACCCTTGCCTTTTGATTTAAAGGGCTATTGGCTTTTTTTGCTTGCTTTTTCTCTCTCTTTTTTTTTGTATTCACTGCTTTTTCTTACTTCAAGAACCAATTTGATGATTTTTCAGATTATCAAATAACATTTCTCCTTTTTCTATCATTCTTTCAAGAGCCAACAATTTTAACATTCATGAATCAACAATATCAAAAATATGCACTGTTCAAGCATTCATTCAGAAAGACTGAAGTATTGCCACCACATCAAAATAATTAATCTGTTATAAAATTCGAAATTTATGCACTTCTTTTTCTTTTTCATTAAAAACATTTTTCATTTAAGAAAGGTGATGGATTCATTTTTATTGCTTTAAAGCATAGACACTTAGACACTAGTGATTATGTAATAAAGACACAAACATAACTAAGCATAAAAAATTAGAAAAACAGAAAATAAAGAACAAGGAGATTAAAGAACGGGTCCACCTTAGTGATGGCGGCTTGTTCTTCCTCTTGAAGATCTAATGGAGTGCTTGAGCTCTTCAATGTCTCTTCTTTGCCTTTGTTGCTCCTCTCTCATGACTCTTTGGTCTTCTGGTGTTGTTGCCGGACCAAAAACATGGCACTGTTGTTGCCAAAAACAAAGAAGATGATAATTTATCCCCGGCAATGGCGCCAAAAACTTGGTATGCGAAATTGTTACTCAGGTTGTAAAATTTGTTGTTCGTTCTCTCCCTGGCAATGGCTCCAAAAACGTGTGCACAATACCATGGTCCAAACATAACTTCACAACTTCGCGCAACTAACCAGCAAGTGCACTGGGTCGTCCAAGTAATAAAACCTTACATGAGTAAGGGTCGATCCCACAGAGATTGTTGGTATGAAGCAAGCTATGGTCACCTTGTAAATCTCAGTCAGGCAGATAATAATTGATTATGGAGTTTTCGAAAATAAATAATAAATAAATAGAAAATAAAGATAGAAATACTTATGTAATTCATTGGTGGGAATTTCAGATAAGCGTATAGAGATGCTTTCGTTCTTCTAAACTTCTGCTTTCCTGCTGTCTTCATCCAATCAGTCCTACTCCTTTCCATGGCAAACTTTATGTAAGGGCATCACCGTTGTCAATGGCTACATCCCATCCTCTTGTGAAAAAGGTCCAAATGCTCTGTCACAGCACGGCTAATCATCTGAGGTTCTCGATCATACTAGAATAGGATTCACCCTCCTTTTGCATCTGTCACTACGCCCAGCACTCGCGAGTTTGAAGTTCGTCACAGTCATTCAATCCCTGAATCCTACACGGAATACCACAGACAAGGTTTAGACTTTTCGGATTCTCATGAATGCCGCCATCAATTTAGCTTATACCACGAAGATTCTGATTAAGAGATCCAAGAGATACTCATTCAATCTAAGGTGGAACGGAAGTGGTTGTCAGGCACGCGTTCGTGGGAGAATGATGATGATTGTCACGTTTATCACATTCATATTGAAGTACGAATGAATATCTTAGAAGCGGAATAAGTTGAATTGAATAGAAAAACAGTAGTACTTTGCATTAATTCATGAGGAACAGCAGAGCTCCACACCTTAATCTATGGAGTGTAGAAACTCTACCGTTGAAAATACATAAGTGATGAAGGTTCGGACATGGCTGAGAGGCCAGCCCCCAACGTTATCAATATGATCCTAAAGATGAACTAAAAATCATAAGATGCTCAAAAAGACTAGTAAAAAGTTCTATTTATACTAAACTAGTTACTAGGGTTTACAGAAATAAGTAATTGATGTATAAATCCACTTCCGGGGCCCACTTGGTGTGTGCTTGGGCTGAGCTTGAAGTTTACACGTGCAGAGGCTTCTTCTGGAATTGAACGCCAAGTTGTAACGTGTTTTTGGCGTTCAACTCTGGTTCGTGACGTGTTTCTGGCGTTTAACTCCAGACTGCAGCGCAGAACTGGCGTTCAACGCCCTTTTGCATCGTCTAAACTCGGCCAAAGTATAGACTATTATATATTTCTGGAAAGCCCTGGATGTCTACTTTCCAACGCAATTGGAAGCGCGCCATTTGGAGTTTTGTAGCTCCATAAAATCCACTTTGAGTGCAGGGAGGTCAGAATCCAACAGCATCAGCAGTCCTTCTTCAACCTCTGAATCTGATTTTTGCTCAAGTCCCTCAATTTCAGCCAGAAAATACCTGAAATCATAGAAAAACACACAAACTCATAGTAAAGTCTAGAAATGTGAATTTAACATGAAAACTAATAAAAACATCCCTAAAAGTAACTAGATCCTACTAAAAACATACTAAAAACAATGCCAAAAAGCGTATAAATTATCCGCTTATCATCTTCTCTAATTTCATGAAGGAGGATAGAATGTTCTTGGTGCTCCACCCTTAGTTGTCCCATGTTGGAACTTAATTCTCCTAGGGAGGTGTTGATTTTCTCCCAATAGTTTTGTGGAGGAAAATGCATCCCTTGAGGCATCTCAGGGATTTCATGGTGAGGAATTTCCTCATGTCCATGAGTGGGATCTCTTGTTTGCTCCATCCTTTTCTTAGTGATGGGCTTATCCTCATCAATGAGGATGTCTTCCTCTATGTCAATTCTAGCTGAATTGCAGAGGTGACAAATGAGATGAGGGAAGGCTAACGTTGCCAAAGTAGAGGACTTGTCCGCTACCTTGTAGAGTTCTTGGGATATAACTTCATGAACTTCTACTTCCTCCCTAATCATGATGCTATGGATCATGATAGCTCGGTCTATAGTAACTTCAGACCGGTTGCTAGTGGGAATGATTGAGCGTTGGATGAACTCCAACCATCCCCTAGCCATGGGCTTGAGGTCATGCCTTCTTAGTTGAACCGGCTTCCCTCTTGAATCTCTTTTCCATTGAGCGCCCTCTTCACAGATGTCTATGAGGACTTGGTCCAACTATTGATCAAAGTTGACCCTTCTAGTGTAGGGGTGTGCATCTCCTTGCATCATGGGCAAGTTGAATGCCACCCTTACATTCTCCAGACTAAAATCTAAGCATTTCCTCCGAACCATTGTAAGCCAATTCTTTGGGTCTGGGTTCACACTTTAATCATGGTTCTTGGTGATCCATGCATTGGCATAGAACTCTTGAACCATTAAGATTCTGACTTGTTGAATGAGGTTGGTGAGAACTTCCCAACCTCTTCTTCGAATCTCATGTCGGATCTCCGGATATTCACCCTTTTTGAGTTTGAAAGGGACCTCGGGGATCATCTTCTTCTTGGCCACAACTTCATAGAAGTGGTTTTGATGCACCCTTGAGAGGAATCTCTCCATCTTCCATGACTCAGAGGTGGAAGCTTTTGCCTTCCCTTTCCTCTTTCTAGAGGTTTCTCCGGCCTTAGGCGCCATAAATGGTTATGGAAAAACAAAAAGCAATGCTTTTACCACACCAAACTTAGAAGGTCTGCTCATCCTCGAGCAAAAGAAGAAAGAAGAGAGTAGAAGAAGAAGAAATAGAGGAGATGGAGGGGGCTTAGTGTTTCGGCCAAGGGGGTGAAGTGGTATGTATGTTGTGTGAAAATGAAGGAGTGAAAATGGGTTTATATAGGAGTGGAGAGGGGGGTATGGTTCGGCTATTAGGGGTGGGTTTGGGTGGAAAAGTGGTTTGAATTTGAATGGTGAGGTAGGTGGGGTTTTATGAAGGATGGATGTGAGTGGTGAAGAGAATGGTGGGATTTGATAGGTGAGGGGTTTTTGGGGAAGAGGTATTGAGGTGATTGGTGAATGGGTGAAGAAGAGAGAGAGAGGTGGGGTAGGTAGGGATCTTATAGGGTCCACAGATCCTGAGGTGTCAAGGATATCTCATCCCTGCACCAAGTGGCGTGCAAAAATGCCCTTTTCTGCCAATCCTGGCATTAAACGCTAGGCTGCTGCCCATTTTTGGCATTTAACACCAGCTTCTTGCCCATTCCTGGCGTTAAACGCCAGTCTGGTGCCCATTTCTGGCATTAAACGCCTAGAATGGTGCCAGACTGGGCGTTTAACACCCATTCTGCTACCCTCACTGGCGTTTAACGCGTATATTTACACTCCTCATCTCTCATGTTCCGAATTCTTGCTCTAAGGAACTAGCATCATGATGATTATATCAAGGAATTATACGAGGTGTCAACTAATTTCGAGTTGATTTCGAAAAGGATTTTAATCTTAAAAGTGATCAAATAACGCAATGGTGTTTACTAGATGGTTCACGAAATTGTGATCATCAATGGCGCCAACAACTTGGTACGCACAATTTTAATCTCAACTCTTTATCACAACTCCACACAACTAACCAGCAAGTGCACTGGGTCGTCCAAGTAATACCTTACGTGAGTAAGGGTCGATCCCACGGAGACTGTCGGCTTGAAGCAAGCTATGGTCATCTTGTAAATCTCAGTCAGGCGGATTCAAATGGTTATGGAGGATTGATAATTAAAAGATGAATAAAACATAAAATAAAGATAGAGATACTTATGTAATTCATTGGTGAGAATTTCAGATAAGCGTATGAAGATGCTTTGTTCCTCCTGAACCTCTGCTTTCCCATTGCCTTCTTCCAATCATTCATACTCCCTTCCATGGCAAGCTTTATGTTGGGCATCACCGTTGTCAATGGCTATTTCCCGTCCTCTCAGTGAAAATGTTCTACGTACGCTGTCACTGCATGGCTAATTATCTGTCGGTTCTCGATCATGTTGGAATAGGATCCATTGATCCTTTTGCGTCTGTCACACGCCCAACACTCGCGAGTTTGAAACTCGTCACAGTCATCCCTTCCCAGATCCTACTCAGAATACCACAGACAAGGTTTAGACGTTCCGGATCTCAGGAATAGCTGCCAATAATTCTAGCCTATACCACGAAGGTTCTAATCTTAGATTAGAAACCCAAGAGATACACATTCAAGCTTGTTTGCATGTAGAACGGAAGTGGTTGTCAGGCACGCATTCATAGGTGAGAATGGTGATGAGTGTCACATAATCATCACATTCATAATGTTCTTGTGTGCGAATGAATATCTTAGAGAAGAAGTAGGCGTGAATTGAATAGAAAAACAGTAGTACTTTGTATTAATTCATGAAGAACAGCAGAGCTCCACACCTTAATCTATGGTGTGTAGAAACTCCACCGTTGAAAATACAAAAGTGATAATGGTGGTCATTGTCTTCAGCCCCAGAGAGGGAACCTGAAGAACCAAGATTGATCCAAAGATGAAAATACAATAGAAAAAGGTCCTATTTATAGAAAACTAGTAGCTTAGGGTTACATAAATAAGTAATTAATGCAAAAATCTTCTTCCGGGCCCACTTGGTGTGTGCTTAGGCTGAGCATTGAAGCTTCCATGTGTAGAGACTTTTCTTGGAGTTAAACGCCAGCTTTTGTGCCAGTTTGGGCATTTAACTCCAGCTTTTGAGCCAGTTCTGGCGTTTTGACGCCAGAATTCTTAAGCTAACTTGGAACGCCAGTTTGGGCCATCAAATCTTGGGCAAAGTATGAACTATTATATATTGCTGGAAAGCCCAGGATGTCTACTTTCCAACGCAATTGAGAGCGCGCGAATTGGGCTTCTGTAGCTCCAAAAAATCTACTTTGAGTGCAGGGAGGTCCGAATCCAACAGCATCTGCAGTCCTTTTTCAGCCTCTGAATCAGGTTTTTGCTCAGGTCCCTCAATTTCAGCCAGAAAATACCTGAAATCACAGAAAAACACACAAACTCATAGTAAATTCCAGAAATGTGATTTTTAAATAAAAACTAATAAAAACATAATAAAAACTAACTAAAACATACTAAAAATATACTAAAAATAATGCCAAAAAGCGTATAAATTATCCGCTCATCACTAGAAAGCAAGGTTACGAAGAAGAGCACTAAACTCACAGTAAGTTTTAAAAATTCATGGATCATTTTGTTCATATCGCAACTTGGTCAAGCTCACCTCTGAAGGGACAGATTCATGTGCATTAGGAATGAAATTCAGAGAATGATCAAACCATCGTTCAGGAATAAATCTGAAATAGCACCCTGACACAACTTCTAGAAAAAGGGATGGGTTGAGTCATGAAGATTTATTGACACAAAGTCTATTGTAAAAATTAATTTGAACATTTAAAACAACCCAGTGATACGTGGTACGTTGATAGCCCGTACAAACCACCCCACGGCAAGGAAAGGGAATTTCAAGTTTAACCGCTATAAGTTAAGAAATTAGTATCTGCGCATTCTAGTCATTAGTAAAGCCTGACACTTTTAGCTCAAACTCCTCATCTCCGTCATAAGCTAAAACTAATTGCGGCATCCCAGTATCATAATAAGCAATTAAATATAATTTAGATTAGCAATTTCATGATTACCTCCACCTGGTGATTATGCCCAATCAGCGTCTTGAGTTCTTCTGTGGGAATAGTCCCTAGAGATATGACCTGGCATCCCACACTTGTAACACAGTCCTAAACCCTTTCGGCATGGCCCATTCGGGTGGAAACTTCCACACCTTTGACACCTAATATCCTCTGAGTAATTAGTTACTTGCTTCCCTCTATCATTCCCTCGGTAGCTACCACTCTTCTTAAACTCTTGGCCCCTCGGTGGAAAGTTTCTACCCTGATCCCTCCTAACAAAGGCTTAATGGTCATCCTTATCCAAAGCTACCTTTCTCACACAATCCTCAGCAACTCGGCTCTTGTTTACCAATTCAGAGAAAGTTTGAATCTCCATAGGCCTAACTGAGCTTAGAATGTCACTCCGGAGTCTTCCTTCATATTTGATACATTTCCACTCCTCAAAGTCTCTCGGAGCACCCTAAAAGATTTGGAAAAACTGGCATAATTCTTCAAATTTATTTGTGTATTCCGCAACAGACATTTGACCTTGTTTTAACTGCAGCAGCTCAAGATCTTTAGCATTTTTAACTGAATTAGGAAAGTATTTTTTGTAGAACTCGGTCCAAAACACACCCCAAGATATCGCAGCGCTGTCTGGTGGTAGAATACGTCATGTCCCCTGCCACCAATATTGGGCTTCACCCTGTAATTGGTAGGTCGCGAACTCCACCTATTGTTCCTCGGAAACCTGCTGAGCTTGCAAGGCCCATCCATTGCTTGGAGCCAATTATCAGTCTCAGTAGGGTTTGTGGTCCCCCTGAAGGTTGGAGGATGCACCTTCAGAAAAGTAGCAAGCGTCATTGATGAGGCGCAGAAGTTGGTGAATTAAAAATTATTAAAATAGTTACGTTGCAAGTATAGTTCTTAACTCACCGAAAATCTGCCTATCAATTTAGAAATATGTCACAGAGAGTTTAAATTAAAAATTACTGGGAGTTGGAGTTCCAGGTCGTCTCCCAATGAGTTGCAGAAAAGTGTGCTATTTTATTAATCAGATGTTCCAAGAAGTTGAGTTAAGTAGAGGGAAAATTAAATTGAGGAAATTTAAATAATATGAATAAAAGCCTTGACTGGGAGTTGATTAGTTGGAATCTCTATTGTTGATGGGATGATTTCAAGATTAATTTATAATTAATGGTTGTTCTGTTTAGTTATCCTTTACTAAGTAAAGGAAAGTTAAACAAGTTGGAATGCTAGATCTGTTCACGAGTTGCAACCCACTTAGTTCAAAGGAATTGGTGTTAGTGATTAGATAACAATCCAACAGTTAACCCAATTACAATTTTTCTTTCAATCCTTCCAACTCAAGAGTTCCTTTCAATCAACTCCCCATCAAGTGAGGGAACTACTCACTCATTGTAAATAATAAATCCATAACACATGAAAGGGAATTAAAAGAAGACATGATTATTGGAATGGAAAATAAATTAAAATGGAAGAAATAATCCTTGTATTAAATAATCATGAAAGTATTCAAATAACAAAATTGAACAAAGCAAAGAACATGGAAGAATAAAACCAAGTTAAGAGAACGAACTAGAATGACGAAGTCTTGATGAGGAAATAACTCTTCTCAATGTTCCAATGCTAAGACCAATTGAAAATTCAAATTCTAAAACCTAGAGAGAGAAACCTAAAGGAGTAAAACTAGATCTAAAAACTGTCTACTGTGTAGAATGAATGCTCTCTTTTGTTTCTGCATATTCTCTGGCTCTAGTCTGCTGTTCCGGGCCGAAAACTGGGTCGAAAATAAGGTCCAAAATCGCCCCCAGCGAATTCTGCAGATTATGCAGATCGCACATGTTACGCGATCGCGTCATCCATGCGGACGCGTCATTCGCGCTTTTCCTTGCCACGCGTTCGCGTCGTCCACGCTACCGCGTCGTCTGAGCTTTTCCAATCCGCGCGGCCGCGTGAGCCATGCGGCCGCGTCACTGCAATTTGCTCTCCTTTGCGCGGTTGCGTGAGTCATGCGACCGCGTCACTTCTCGCTGGTTATCTCCTCAAATTCTTGTGTTCCTTCAATTTTTGCTAGCTTCCTTTCCAATCTCCAACTCATTCATGCCCTATAAAGTCTGAAACACTCAACACACAGATCACGGCATCGAATGGAATAAAGGAGAATTAAAAATACATAATTAAAGTCTCTAGGAAGCAGTTTTCAAACATGTTATAAATTCAGGAAGGAATTATAATTTCATGCTAATTTAATGAATAAGCGGGTAAGGATCATGATAAAACCACACAATTAAACACAATATAAACCATAAAATAGTGGTTTATCAGTCATCGGCCCCTCTTCACCGTTGTTCCTATTCCCAGAATTCATTTAATTTCCCAACGCTTTAGCTGTCGCCTGCATAGCCGCAGCCATGTTTCCCAAGGCAGCCATAAAGTCCACAAAGTCATTTCCCTCAATTTCAGGGTTCGCATTACCTATTCTACCTCTACCTCACCCCTGACCGCGGTCGTGAGTCGCCATCTGGTCCTGTTCACACCAAACAAGTGTTATCAAGGTGATCAATCTCAATATCGCAAGTCTAGAGCTTTAAAGTTCCAAATGCAAGCTCATGAACATTCATGCCCCATATATCAGTTAGATATCCTAATTTAGCATGTATACACACATATAGAGTATGCATAGAAGCATAGTCAAATATATATATATATATATATATATAGTTGGAAAGGGTTTATATCTAGGAGCCTTTTGAAGGAAAGTTAATCAAAAGCGTTAAATAGAAAAGCGCATCACTCTTGTAAGCGATAAACGTAAATCGGATAGGATACGAGTAAAACAAAAGATAAATACATAAAAGAAGCCTTCCAAAGATATAGATAACAAAGCTCTTGACTCGGCTCACGATTTTTAAACCGGCCAGAGCATATATATATATATACAAGATAAAACCCCAAAGGCCGAAAAGATAGCTTACAGAACCTATTTCTCCAAAAATCGTCCTTTAGGAGGGACATAACATGATATTTATGTACACTGAAGATATATAACTATGTACATATGCATCTAAACCGAAATGAAACCCCAAACAGGTAGAGTTCTTCACTTGCAGAAAGCTTACAGTATGCCTCAGCGAGATGCCTCACATCCTGCGTCTGAAAACCACAAAATATGTATGGGATGAGAACTGGAGGTTCTCAGCATAGTAACGGTGCCCACATAACTAACATATAAGGTCCTGGAAAAGCCGAAGGCGATCCTAGAACTCCGACATATAAATTATAAAACTTAAAGATTTAAAGCAGAAAACCGTTAACGGGGTGGTCCTCTAAGGTTCTAAACTTAATCAAAATGTACTAAAACCCTCAAATCCTCCGCCTTTCCTCTAATCCTCTAACTCCGGTGCACAGACAAGCAAAACAGACGAATCAAGCACATACAAAAAGCATATATAACAAGTAGGCAATTAGCAATTAGCATGAATAAACAACTAAGCAAGCCAAGACAATGCACACTCAAACAAAATATACAAATGCATATGATGCAAGCCTTTCCTACTGGCCGTGAGCTCACGTGTCGGTTACTTTGCAAGAACCCGACACATTCGATAGTTAACTCGGATATCGACCTCTTGAAAACCAGTGGGGGGTACACCACCACGAACCATACCTGACGGGCGGTACACCACCACGAACCTCGCAAGATCTGCAACTGGAAAAACAACACACATGTGGGCGGTAAACCACCTCGAACCCCACAAAGCATTTTCATTTAAAAATATTCGGGCGGTAAACCACCACAAACCCCACATAACATTCTCCTTTAAAAACACATGTGGGTGGTACACCACCACGAACCACATGATATCTCGACACCGGGCAAGCGGTAAACCACCATGAACCTTGCCAGGTCAATGCTCAAAACAATTTCATTTTCAAATTCATTATAACTCATTCATATCATATCATATTCATCATATACATATCACCTTTTTGCACTTCTCATTTCCTAACTCTTTATGTCTCAAGCCTTTTTCACTCCCAAGTTACCCTTCCTTCCAAACTTCATTTTATCACTAAACATACAACTAAAATTTAGGGGCTAAAAGAGTAAAAATATAGGTTTAGAAGTTTGAAACTATGTTTAAATCACCAAGTACATGTTGCTAAAAAACAGGGTGTGTGCGTACGCACACTTGTGTGCGTGCGCACACTTGTACAAACTTTTAAAGGTATGCATATGCACCAGGGTGCGCGGACGCAATCAACAGCAAGCATGTCTATGTGTGTGCATACGCACCATAGTGTGCGTAGGCACACTTGCTGAAAACCACAGGGTGTACGTGTGCACACTGCTTGTGCGTACACATAAGCTAAAACACAGCTCCTGTTCGGCGCGTGCGCATAGTAGTGTGTGTATGCACACAAACCAAAAGTTCTGGTTTTGCTGTAACTTTGTGAAAATCCAATTTTTGTACCCAATTTCTTACGTCCATAACTTCCTCTACAAAATAAATTTATACCCCATTTTGAAGCTCTTAAGACCATCTTTAATTTGAAACAAATTTTATTCCAATCCAAAATTTGAGGCTCCAGCTATGGACTGGCAAAGTTCGTTAAAATCAAGTTTTTCACCAAAATTCACAAGGATTTTAAACCTCAATTTCACTACAATACAATTTCAATCCTTTGTAAAACTTACCAAACCATATCAGACCAATCCCAAACATTCCTCACAGATGAATTTTACCCGATATCACACCAATTTCACATATATAATAACTCCCACACAATAATTCATTTCCAACAACAACATAAAACATGCCTAATACCATCTTATATCATACCCCTTACCTCGATACAAACCAATTATGTTCAATTCTCTTCCACACCACCCAACTATCATATAACATAACTCATTACTTTTTATCAAACAATAAAAAATTATGCAACACAAATCACCAATACCTTTGTGAATCATCAAAATCATCAATCATCACCCAAGTTCATGATAACTCAACATTTACTTTAAGGTCACTAACCCCTAATCATACATGCATGCTTCAACCTATCTTATGATTATCTAGCCTATGTTTTCACAGGACATTACATTTTAGTTACGAGAAATCGAAACTATACTTTGGCCGATTCCTCGTTAATGCACAGAACACCTCACAATAAACCGCACCGCAAGCTTCCAAGATTCCAAAACCTCACCAACAAAACCTAGCCTCCAAAACTTGATCTCAAGCTTCCAAATCATCACTTTGACTCCAAACAATAATCAATTCTCAATCTAACATCATAATTATCACTATAATCAATATGAAGTTCACTAATTCCACATTTCACAAAGAGTTTGAGAGTGGTTACCTTTTTCATGCATCAAGGGAGAAAAACCCAATAATTTCCTCAAGTTAGTTCAAGCCTATAACATCAAAGAATAAAAAATCTCAACACCCACACATTGAATTTTTGAAATTGGAAGGAGGAAATTCGAAACTAAAAATGTAACCTCCATACCAAATTACTTAATGAGCTTTGTAGAGGATTCTGAGAGAAATGTATGGCCGCTGACGGTTCGTCAATCGGAGCTCCGAATCAAAAGATGCTCCGAATAAAAAGATATGTGAGATTGAAGGTGAGGTTAGGTTTTTGAGCTCTTGCCCCTTCCCTTTCATGGAGTTTAGCGTGTTTTTATTTTGAGGAAGAAGAAATGAGCTCTTTTCATTAAATGAGAATTGGTTGGGCCTTGGGCCCACTATGGGCCCGGTTCCTTTGATTTGGCCCGTTCGACCCAATTTTGGGCCAAATTTTTTAAAATTAGTGTTAAAATTCTTATTTTAATTAGCTCTATCTTATTAAACTATAAAATTCTATTTTCTAATTTTCTTATTAAAATTAATTTATTAGCTAATTATTTACTAATTTTGCGAATTTTACATTCTTTTTAGTAATTTTTGTCATTATCATTTTTGCTGTAAAGAATAAAAAATTTAGTTAATAGATAATATCATAAAATTTAAATAATAATGACACCGAAAATACTTAATGATAGAACAACATAAACTCAATTCAAAATAAGTACACAAACAAGACTCAATCAACCACAAAAATATCCAAATCAATTTTGGATAAGGAAAAGTCATCATTATGCCTTATTATAACAAATCCAAGTCAATGAGATCAAGTACAATACATTTAACAAAGAATAACACCGAAAACACTTAATGATGATATCACACAAATTCAATTCAAAACAAGCATACACACAAGACTCAATCAATTACAAAACATATCCAAATCAATTTTGGATAAAAAAAGTCATCAATATACCATAAATGACACCAAAATAACTACAACTGTCTTATATGACCTAATTATAACAAATCTAAGTCAATGAGACAAAGTACACCACATTTAACTCAGAATGACACCAAAAGCACTTAATCATAACAACATACAAACTCAATTCAACACAAGCACACAAACAAGACCCAATCAACCACAAAAACATATCCAAATTAATTTTGGATAAAAAAAAGTCATCAATATGCCTTAAATGATATCAAAACCACTACAACTATCTTATATGACCTAATTATAACAAATCAAAGTCAATGAGACCAAGTATACCATATTTAACTCAGAATGACACTAAAAGCACTTAATGATAACGACACATAAACTCAATTTAAAACAAGCATACAAAAAAATATAATCAACCACAAAAATACATCCAAATTAATTTTGGATAAGAAAAAGTCATTATTAATCTTAAATGACACCAGAACCACTATAACTATCTTATATGACCTAGTTATAACAAATTCAAGTCAATGATACAAAGTACACTATGTTTAACTTAGAATAACACCGAAAGAACTTAATAATGACAATATACAAACTCTTATAAAAAAATAATAATATACAAACTCAATTCAAAACAAGTATATAAACAAGACCCAATCAACCATAACAACACATCTAAATCAATTTTGGATAAGGAAAATTCATCAATATGCCTTAAATGATACCAGAACTACTACAACTATCTTATATGACTTAACGATAACAAATCCAAGTCAACGAGACAAGTACATCATGTTTAACTCAAAATAACACCGAAAGCACTTACTGATGACAACACACAAATGCAATTCAAAACAAGCACACACACAAGACTCAATCAACCACAAAAATACATGCATGTAAATTATAAATCCAAAAAAAGTCATCAATATAAGTTAGCTAACACCGAACTAGCACAGTTATTACATAATCAACACTATAAAGAAAACTACTTTTCATAGCTTCTCTTTTTTCACTAGAACACAAATTGAATATACTAAATGCTCATAGAAAAACAAGTTCGTAGACATGAATCAATCAACCAAAAAATATATGCATGTCAATTTTAAATCCAAAAAACTCATCAATATGCATTAGATAACACCGAAATAGTATAGTTATCACAAAATCAACATTATAAAGAGAATTATTGTTCATAATTTCTACTTTATAACGAGAACATGAGATATGAATCTTCTAAATACATAGAAATATAAATATCTAGTATTTTGCGAGAGAATACGTGAGAGAGTAAAAAGTAAACAAAAATCAATTATTTAAATTCTCATTATATATAATAATACTTTTTTGGGTGTTTCTTGTTGAAGATTTGAAATCTATCACAAAGAATTTCTCTAAATTTTTATTGAGATTTTGAGAATGATTTAAAGTTTTTGTATTGGAGTGAACGATTTAAGAAACTATTGTTTTTGGAATATATTCATATTAAAGAGTATAATGTGTGAAACGTTTGCATCAATGGCAGGATGATTAATATTAAAACAAATAAAATATTTAACGATTAATGCATCCTAGAAGGATAAAACCAAAGACATTATCTTCCTTCGTCGTCATCTTGACAAAGTATTAAAAAATAAATATCTCACAATAAAAGATCCTGCATATCTATGGATGAACTTTAAAGAAAGGTATAATCATTAAAACATAGTGATACTTCCTCAAACCCGAGTGGACGCACTTGCGTCTACAGGATTTTAAATTCATAAATGAATACAATTAAGCAATTGTTCATACCCTGGCCCAAATATAAGGCCAGGCCCAATAAGGATAACAGGGCCAACCTTAAAAGGTGGCCCTCCATCCCCTACCCGACCTCTTTGAAGAGGTCGGGCACCAACTAAGGAACCCGGCTTCCCTTATCCGACACAGCAAGGTCACTGCTTCTAGAAAGTAGTATCTAATTCTCTACCTCTACCTAAACGATAGGCTCCAACAAACTCCTAAGACATAAGATAAGATAGAACTACCGCCACTAGGGAAGTCATCAAACTCTACTATAAATATACTGGCACCCCCAGGTATAACTTACGTTCTACTCTACTAAAAACCTGCTCAAAGCCCTTGCTGACTTAAGTATCAGAGTCTCTTGCAGGTACCACCCACAACCTCCTCACGAGGAATTCGAACAAGCGGCACCTCAGCATCACAAGTCGGATGCTGCCACTCTAAGGGACCTGGACCTCACGTTCAGGCCTAAACTGACGTTTTAGGTAACCCTTGGAACATTGACGCCGTTGCCGGGGACCTGGAATCCATCCAACAACGATGGCGGACAACTAACATGATTATGGCCATACGATATCGAATCTGAAGGTGAGCCCCAACCTGAGGGCAACACTATTATACTACCACCACCACCTCAACCACAGAGTCCACAAGGAGAAAGACTAGCAACCAACCTTCGACCAAGGCAAGTGCATTCGAAAGTTTGTTTTTGTGAGGAAGAAGAACCACCCCCCAGACGGCCAAAATACTGGGCCTCGTTTGGGGTCGGCGAAACCGACTAGAGCAACTTGAGTACCAGGCAGAAAGGTAGCAAGAGGCTGAACGAGAGCTGCAGAGAGAGGTAAAGCAACAAAAGGAACTAGAGGAAAAGCTCTAGAAGTTGGAAATCGATCTCCGAAACCGAACTAGTTGGTCAGACCGGGACAACAGTCTCCTAGGAGAAGAAGACCCATTCTTTGAAAGAGATCATGCAAGCCAGAGTCCCAAGAAACTTCAAAATCCCCGACATGAACCTCTACGATGGGACAACTGACGCCAGGCACCATCTCAGCATCTTTAAGAGCAGAATGTACCTAGCAGGTGCCTCGGATGCCACCGTTGTAAAGCGTTTCCGACCACTCTAACCAAAGCGGCCATGAAGTGGTTCGACATTTTATCCCCCAGATCGGTAACTAGCTTTGACGACCTATCCTGAAAGTTCTTAACTAGGTTCTTTATTCAGAAAGATAAACCCAAACACACACCTAGCCTATTAGAAGTCAAACAAGAGGTCAGAAAAACTCTCCGCAACTACATAGAAAGATTCAACAAGGCATGCCTAAAAATCCCGAGCCTGCCCAAGAAAGCTATAATCATGGGGTTGGTCAACGACCTCAAAGAAGGCCCCTTCTGCTAATCAATTTCCAAGCGACATCCAGGTTTTCTGAATGATATTCAAGAAAGGGCGGAGGAGTACATTAAAATGGAGGAGAATTCCCGACTCAAGGAACCTCTAGCCCGACCAAACCCGCCTGACCAATCCCACAAAAAAGATAAAGAACCTAAGAGGAAAGAAGAGCAGAGCACAGAGAAGCCCTGGAAATACCACAATTACACCCCCTTAGAGTCTCCCTAGTAGACGTTTATCGAGAGGGATGCCACACAGAGAAGCTTCCCCTCCACGTCCGATCAAACACAAAAAGGGAGGGAGTCGAACAGAGTAATACGAATACCACAAGCTCTATGGACACCTAGCCAACGAAAGCTGCAACGTAAAAACGTCATGGAAAAGCTGGTAAGAGAAGGTCGATAAGACATATACCTAACTAACAGATCGGATGATCCAAGGAAGAGAAGGAGGGATGAAGAGGAAGGATGACAAGAACATTCACCTCAAACCCCAGAGTGACATGTGCACATGATCAATGGAGGGTTTGCTGGGGGAAGGATGTCAAAGTCTTCCCGGAAAAGGCACCTTAAGAAGGTCTATCAAGTCCGGGAAGGAATTAAATCTCCCGACTTGCCGACCATTTCATTCACCAAGCAAGACGCCGAAGGAATAACACCTGGACACGACGACCCAGTGGTGATAACAATAATCCTAGCAAACGCCAAACTCCACAGGACCCTCATCGACCAGGGAAGCTCAGCGAATATTTTATTTAAATCCGCTTTCGACAAACTCGGGCTGGAAGTAAGGGATCTAACGGCCTACCCAGACAGCTTGTTCAGGTTAAAGGACACACCAATCCAACCCCTCGAGTACATCCCCCTGTATACCACCTTTGAGAAGAGCACGAGGTCAAAGACACTGATCATAGATTACATCATTGTCAATGATAACTCGGCATACAATGCTCTCATAGGTCAGACCACTCTGAATCGACTTGCGGTTGTTGTCTCAACACCTCACCTCTGTATGAAGTTCCCCACAACAGAAGGAGTTGCCACCATCAAGGGAAACCAAAGGCTAGCACGAAAGTGCTATAACGAAAGCCTCAACCTGAAAGGGAGCCCAAGGGGCAAGGAGATCAACACAATCGAGTTGGGAGGAATCCGAACTCGGGAAGATCTCTGCCCCCAACCTGGAGGCAAGACGGAAGAAATACAGATCAGGGACTACCCAAGCAAAACCACCAATATAGGGGTCAACCTGGAGGGAGACCTTAAGAAATAGCTCGTGGATCTTCTTAGGAAAAATACCAACCTCTTCGCATGGAAGGCCTCGAACATGCCAGGTATAGATCCTGACCTGATGTCCCACAGATTGGCAGTATACCCGGGCTCCCGACCTGTCCAGCAAAAATGTTGGAAGCTCGGGCCCGAAAGGACACAGGCCGTAGAAGAGAAAGTACAGGCCCTACTAGAGGCAGGGTTCATAAGAGAAGTGAAATACCAGCTATGGCTAGCCAACATCGTTTTGGTGAAAAAGAAAAACAGGAAATGGAGGATGTGTGTCGACTACATGACCTACCTCAACAAGCTTTGCCCCAAAGATCCTTACCCCCTTCCCAGCATCGACGCTCTGGTTGACTCAGCCTCAGGCTGTAGATATCTATCCTTTATGGATGTATATTCGGGATACAACCAAATCCCAATGCACAAACCAGATCAAGAAAAAACCTCGTTCATAACCCCAAAGGTAAACTATTGCTACATAGTAATGCCTTTTGGATTGAAGAACACAGGGGCTACATACCAGGGACTGATGAATAAAGTATTTTCCTCCCACATAGGAAAACTCATGGAGGTCTACGTAGATGACATGCTCGTCAAAACCAAAGAGAGCGCAACACTGCTATCTGACCTCTCTGAGGTTTTCGACACCATAAGAAAGCACGTAATGAGGATGAACCTTTGAAATGCACCTTTGCGGTAGAAGCCGGGAAGTTCTTAGGCTTCATGCTCACCCAAAGGGACATCGAGGCAAACCCAGACAAATGCCAAGCCATTCTCAACATGAAGATCCTGACCTGTGTCAAAGAAGTCCAGCAGCTAAACGGTAGATTAGCAGCTCTGTCTAGGTTCCTAGCAGGATCAGCCCTGAAATCACTTCCCCTCTACTCCATCTTAAGGAAGGACAAGCAATTTGAGTGGATTCCAGAATGTGAATAAGCCTTCCAAGACTTCAAAGCCTTCCTGGGATAACCACCTATTCTTGCCTGACCTATAAAAGGGGAAGAGCTCGTCCTATACCTTGCAGTAGCAAGTCAGGCCATAGCCTTAGCCCTGGTACGAGAAGAAGATAAGGGACAACAACTTTTCTATTTCATCAGCAAAGCCTTACAGGTGGCAGAGCTAAACTACCAAAAGATAGAAAAGTTTTCTTATGCCCTCATCCTTACATCTCGGAGGCTCTGACCCCACTTTCAGGCATACACCATCAAAATCCTCACCAACCAGCTAATGAAGCACATCCTGCAAAAGACAAACTTAGCAGGTCAGATGTTACAATGGGTAGTGGAGCTGTCTGAGTTCGACCTAAAATATGAGACTCGGATAGCAATCAAGTCGTAATACCTTGCTAACTTTATTGTTGAATACACTGAAAGCCCAGGAGACCCGACCACACAGAGCCTATACGTAGACGGGTCATCAAACAAAGCGGGAAGTAGGGCTGGCGTCATTCTAGAAAGTGACCCAGGAACTTAGATAGAGTTATCCTTAAGGTTCGACTTTCCTGCCTCCAACAACCAAGCAGAGTATGAAACCTTACTCGCTGGCCTGAAGCTGGCTAAAGAAGTGGGAGCTGAAAAGCTAGTAGTGTTCAACGATTCACAGGTAATCACCTCCCAAATCAACAGAACCTACCAAGCCAAAGACCCCACCATGAACAAGTATTTAGAAATAACCTGAGAATAACTGGCGTACTTCGAAAAGAGCGACATTAAGCACATAAATTGGGAATTCAACTCCTGGGCTGATACCCTCTCAAAATTAGCTAGCACCAAGTCAAGGAGCAACAACAAGAGTCTCGTCTAAGAAACCTTACAAACACCATCAATCTTGAAAGAGGAGGACAATTCAGAACCAGAGGCGTTAGCCATATCCAATCAAAATTTAGGGTGGATGACCCCATAGTCAATTACCTCAAATTTGACACATTGCCCGAGAACGAAAAGGAAGCTAGAAGACTTATCAAAGAGGCACAAAACTATACGCTAGTCCATAATGTTTTATACAAATGAGGAATCTCAACACCTCTCTTAAAATATGTACCAACCCCTAACACAAAAGAAGTATTGGAGGAGGTACACAGTGACATCTGCGGCAACCACCTGATAGCTCGGTCACTAGCTAAAAAGGTGATTTGAGCCGATTTCTTTGGCCAACCTCACAGAGGGAAGCGATCGAGTTCGTCAAAAGGTGCCCACCTCGTCAAAAACACGCCAACTTTCATGTCGCTCCGCCCGAGGAGCTAATTAGTATAACCTCACCATGGCCATTTGCGAAATGGAGGGTCTCGATCTACTCGGATCATTCCCACAAGCCCCAGGATAAGTCAAATACCTCATAGTAGGGATTGACTATTTCACTAAATGTATCGAGGCGAAACCCCTAGCAACCATCATTGCCCAAAGAAGTCAAAAATTCCTGTACAAGAATATTGTCACAAGGTTCGGAGTCTCCCACTCCATCACCATGGACAACAGAACCCAATTCACTAACTCCACCTTCCGAAACCTGGTGGCCGACTTAAAAATCAAACGCCAATTCACTTCAGTAGAACACCCTCAGGCTAATGGACAGGCTAAAGCAGCCAACAAAGTCATATTGGCCAGATTGAAGTGCCGACTACAAGATGCCAAGGGAGCTTGGGCTGACGAGCTCCCTTAAGTCTTATGGGCATACTAGACTACCCCACACACTCCACGATAGGGGAATCACCTTTCCAACTTGCTTAAGGAATGGAGGCCATGATTCCAATAGAAGTTACCGAAGAATCACCTAAGGTAATATAATGAAGGAGCCAACACCCAGGCACAAAAAGATGAGCTCAACTTCCTCACAGAAGTTCGAGAAAGAGCTCGGATTAGGGAGGAAGCTCTAAAGCAAAGGATGGCTCTAAGATACAACTAAAAGGTGGTCAAAAGGAACTTCAGCACCAACAACCTCATCCTAATCTGGAATGAATTAGGGTGCAAAAGTCGGGGGAATGAAAGTTGGCCGCTAATTGGAAAGGACCTTACAAGATAACAGAGGTCCTAGGCAAAGGTTACTACAAAGTGTCCGACCTCCAAGGGGTAGGAGCTCACGAGGTCTTGGCACGCATGTAACCTAAGAAGGTAGTATAGTTAGAAAGCGAACCTCATGTGAAGGTGTACTCTTCTTTCCCATTTTAGGATTTTTAATGAGGCACCAGCACAAGGGCTAGCGGTACCCAACCCCCAGATTCCTGTAAAGAAGCTCTCTACCTTCTAATAAAAGACCTATCTTATTTTTTCCATCTCTACTCCTTTAAAAAGTTTCCTGTCTGAAGACGCATTAATTTAAGCTTGACAAACTGCAAAAATCATTGTCGGACCTAAAGAAGGTCGACAAGATAAAGCGACGAGGTCTAAATTAATGTAAGAAGTTAAATAAATAGCTCGTATAAAGCAATATCAATGAGA
Source organism: Arachis ipaensis (assembly GCF_059453495.1). Classification (NCBI taxonomy): domain Eukaryota; kingdom Viridiplantae; phylum Streptophyta; class Magnoliopsida; order Fabales; family Fabaceae; genus Arachis; species Arachis ipaensis. The sequence goes on along the minus strand of NC_142443.1, from coordinate 118,530,091 downwards.
TCGGATGAAAAACAAGCAGTAAAATTAACTTACTAAAGGCCAACCACTTGAGGTCGGACCTATGAAAGGAAATTGTTCCGAGGGTTACCTGAAACTGTAGGTCGATCCCGGACGAGATCTGAGTTGGTGGTTGGAGCTGACGTGTCCAACTTGTTGGATTTTGTGATGATATTGATCCTTCGTCACCGGTGGGTGGTAGTAACTGCAAGAGACTCCGATGCTTAAGTTAGCACGTGCTTTAGGCAGGTTTTTAGTAGAATCAGAGTATGAGTTATACTTGGGTGCTCCAGTGTATTTATAATGGTGTAAGATAGTTATCTTATCTTATCTTTGAGTGGGGTCATCTTATCTTTAAGGGGAACCGCCTTTATCTTTCTAGGCTTTAATTGCCTTTAGATTTGGGCTGGGTTCCTTCATTTGGGCCCTCTTTGGGCTCTTCTGGCGATTTGGCCGAGCTCTTTCAGAAGAGGTCGGGTAACCCCGACCTGAAGAGGTCGGTCGACTTGTCTCCAATCAGCTCGAGTCGTACAGCTCGACCCAAGGCAGGAACAGTGCCCTTGCTTGAGCTCGGTCTTTCTTTTGAGGTCATGTTTTTGCTAGAGTTTGACCCCTTCTTTTGGAAAAGTCGAGCTCGAGCATTTTGTCGATTTTGCCGTAGAGTCTTCATTTAGTAGCTTGAATGCGGACCGTTTTCTCACTTCTTTTAACTGCATCGTGCGTTGCGCTTTCCTAGGGAATGTGTGAAGGCTTTTAAGGGCTCATTAATTCCTTTTCACCTTCTTCCCTCTTTCTTATTTCATTTTTGAATTTTCAGTTTCTCCCTTCTTCACCTTTTATCGTAACTTCCTCCTTCTCTTAGACCTTCGTGCTCCTTTTTCTTTCCTCGAAAGGGTGCTTGTTGGCTTTTGTTCTAGCCATTACTTCCATCTTCGATCGGTTATCGTTCCTCCTCCACTGCAGGTTGGTCTGTTTTTTCCTCTCTTTTTTGCTTTTCACGCTATTTCTGCTTATGTTGTTTTTGGCTTTAAGAAGTTTTGATATTGTTTGAATTCATAGAAGGTTTACATCTTTCTCTGTGTTTGTTTGCGTCTGATTTACCGCTATACTATGTGCTCTGAGGGTTTTCTCGATTTGCATGAGTCGCCATTTTGTCTGAAAAGGATTTTTCGATCTTTTTCTGTTTGAAGCTTGAAGTAGTGAACTGTTGATTTAAAAAAGGTTGAATCTTTGATGATTTCTTGCAGGGTCTATTTGATGTTTGATGGTTTGCTTGTCTTGTATGGCCTGGGTGATTTCTTTTATATTTGACAAAAAATCCTTTTGTTGATAGTCTGTAAAAAGGTCGTAGCTTTTGAAGACTTTGTTGTGAATTTGTGACTTTCTTGTGGAGTGTCGCTGTCAAAGGAGGTTTGTTTTCTTGTTTGAGAGATTTCAGGTTATAGACTGTAGATTTTCCTTTTTCTCGTGGGCTCTTACTTTCTTGTTGCCTCCAAAGGGTGCCCTTGGACCTTAAACCCTAAACCCTTGGACCTTAAACCCTAAACCCTTGTTGCCTCCATGTTATTGCTTGAGTTACCTTCCATATTTGTCCGAGCTGCTCCCCTATTTGCCCGAGTTTGTTTGGTTAGTAACCTGTTTTTCTTTTTTCTTTTTGTAGGACTAGTTGACCCATGTCTTCTCGCAAAAATATTATCGAGACGTCCTCTAAAGTCCCTGAGGGCATGTCTGACTGGCTGGACTCCCTCGTCTTGATGTGCGTTTCGGTGGTTAATTCTGAATACTGCGTGCAGCTTAGGAAACATCACAGGATTTGTAGTAGTAGAGATCAGGAGAAGAACTACGAGTTGGTAGCGCCTGACCTCGATGAGAGGGTTTGTTTTCCTTCTTTGACCCAGGGGGAACGCCCCTTCTTTTTTGCTTATGACTACTTTTTTAGCCAAATGAACATTACCCTTCCCTTTACCTCCTTCGAGATAGATTTGTTGTGGTCGTGTAATATAGCTCCCTCCCAGCTTCATCCGAATTCATGGGGCTTCATTAAGATCTTTCAGTTGTTGTGTTAAGAATTTGATGTCAAGCCTTCTCAAACTCCCTTTCTTTACCTCTTTGTTTTGACTAAGCCTGGGATTTCTACAAAAAAGAAGGCTTCGTGGGTTTCTTTCTGATCTGCCCAAGGAAAGAAAGTGTTTTCTATGTATGATGAGTCCTTTAGGGATTTTAAGAACTATTATTTCAAGGTCCGAGCTGTTGAGGGAGCTCGGCCTTTTTTCTTAGAGTCGAATAATGAACGTGCCTTCCCTTTATGCTGGCAGAAGAATGTTGTAGTATCTAGGTATTCGTGGGAGATGCTAGATGAGATCGAGCAGGCCTTTGTGAATGTGCTGGAGGAGAATTGGGGGCAGCCTCCCCATCTCGACACAAAGAAGTTTTTAGGGAACCCCTCACTTCTCCGAGTTGAACTGGGTAGTTTGCCAATTTCTTTTGAGTTCTTCTTTGTTTATTTGTTTGTTTTGTCGACCTGTACCTTTCTTTTTTGTGACTTTGATTTTGCTGATTTCCCTTTCAGAGATGTTGAAGAATACAGACTCTATGAAGGCCTTTAAGAAGGCAAGGAAAGCAACCGCGGCTCAGAACATCTCGGCCCAGGCTGTGGGGGAAGGTTCTTCTCAGGTTCCCCCTAAGAAACCGTCCTCCAGCGGTCCTGGGCCAAGGAAGGTTATCCCTACTCCTCAGGTCTATTTGGCTGATCCTCCCCGATCAACTTCTGGTGCTACCTCTTCTCCCACTACTGGCCCTCCTCCAAAAAGACAGAGAGCTGTTAAACCCTTTGATTTGGATGCCCCAGATTTTGATGCTGTGGGTTTTGTCGATCATCAAATTGCTCCTTATAGTGTTATTCCTACGGATGATGTATCCATTCTCCACCATCTGGACTTCATTACCCGAAGTAGCATTAAGATGGCGCACATGGGAGCAGCCTTATTCCAAACTGCCCAGGATGCTCTGGTTCATGCGACAAAGGCTTTTATGGACGAGGCCAAGTTGGAGTACGATAGGATCAAAGGTTTGAAGGAGGAACTTGAGGTAAAGGTGGTCAAGCTGGAGAAAGATTTGGAGAATAAGAAGAATCGGGCTACTACTGCGGTGGCTTCTGCAAATTTGGCTGAGGAGATGGTGCAGCAGCATAAGGAGAGCTATGTCCAGACTTATGGTGAGCTGATTGAGGTCAGGGAGAGGTTGGAATCTGCTCAGGCTGATTATACCGAGCTTCCGGGCCATCTCATGGGCAGTGTGACTACTGCTTATGAGAATTTGAAGGCTCAGTTCCGAGTTCTCGCTCTCGAGCTCGACCTGGCTCTCTTCAGTTTGGACAATATTGTGGAGAATGGTAAGATCGTCCCTGCCCCAGATGAAGATGATGACGACGTAATCCCTCCTCCTGCGCCAACAGTCAAAGCTTCTGTTGCCCCGACTTCTCCATCTCCTGCAGCTGAGGTCAACCATCCCGAGTCGGATCCTGATGTTCAGATCCTGAACCGGCTGGATAGAACCGTTGATGCCGTCCCGCTTGCGACTCATCCTCCTTCACCTCGAGATGCCGCCACTGGGGAGTCTTTGCATCCTTTGTAGTTTCTGTTTTGTTTTTGTATCTTTTATAACCCGGCTTGTGGGTCTTTGAACTCTAGTCTCTGTAGCTCGTAGTTGTTTGACTTTGACATTTTAGTTGCTTTTCTTAGCAACTTTATTTAGGAAAACAAATGCTTTTGAACTCTTGGGGTCGTCTTTCGGGTGACCTTCTGAGCCTTTACTATAGTAGCTTTTCTTCTTGATATGTTTGTTCGTAGCTTTTCGGCATTTTCAGGAATTTTTAGAGCGTTGGGGTCTTGCTGTCCGACCTCTTTTGTGTTTGTTTATTTCCTGCTTTGGTCAAAGTGACCTTTTGAGGCTAGCTTTGTTCGACTATTCTTTTTAGTATTCTCATAGAACACTTTGTGAATTGATTTTGGTGAGGTCGTGGCCTTCTTTGGGTCGAGTTGTGTTCCTTCTAGCGCATGCCTTCTATTGGTCAACTTCTTTCGTCGAGTTATTTCTAGTAATCCATTTTTAATTGAGCCTATCGGGGTCTCTTTTTACGGATTTACTTGTCGCTTTAATCTGATTGGTCCGATTTTTTCACGTCGGTCCTTTTCGAGTTATTTTTAGTAATCTATTTTTAGTTGGACCTCACTGGGTTTCTTTTTATGGATTACTTTTTATAACTTTGTAGCTTTAATCGGCTTGGGCCGACTTCTTCATGTCGGTCCCTTCTAAGTTATTTCTAGTACTCCATTTTTAGAGCTGGTCATGCCTCTTTTCTATGGATTACTTTTTTTATAACTTGTGTCACTTTAATTAGTCTGGTCTGACTTCTTTTATGTCGGTTCATCCTAAGTTATTTTTAGCAATCCATTTTTTCTCAGACCTCGTCAAGCCTCTTTCTATGGATCGCTTTTCATAACTTTTTGTCGCTTTGGTCGATTGGTCCGACTTCTTCATGTCGGTCCGTCCCAAGTTATTTTTAGTAATCTATTTTAATGGGTTACTTTTTATAACTTCTTGCATTGATCTGTTTTTATCGCTTTTTCATCTTGCCGATTTTGTAGAAATCGGGCGGTGAGTTTGATTCTCACTTGGCCGATCTTGTCGAAGTCGGGCGATGAATTTGATTTTCATCGTGATCGGGTGGTGAATTTGGTTTTCACCTTGCTGACCTGTAGCTTTATAATCGGGCGATGAATTTTTTGCGTTCAGATTAATGCGTCTTGATAGTAGGATTTTGTAGAGAATCTGAAAAGTTTTATTCAAATAGAAAAATAGACATTTTCCAAAAAATATATACATGTGGGTGCTTACCCTTTTAAGTCAGGTAATTTTGCAGATCTTGGTTTGGCACCTCGTTAAAAAACCTTTTTAGGAAAAAGAGTGCACCTTGTCCTAAGATCTTTTTATTAGCTCCTAACTGTAATACCTTCTTAGGTTGCAGGCGTGCCATGACCTTGGTAGCTCTCGCCCTTCAAGTTCGGACACCCTGTAGTACCCTTTTCCCAGTACCTCTGTGACTCGGTAGGGTCCTTTCCAGTTAGCTGCTAACTTTCCTTCTCCTGGTCGACCTGTTCCGATGTTATTTCGGATTAGGATGAGATCGTTATTGGCGAAACTTCGCCGAAATACTTTCTGGTTGTATTTGGAGGCCATTCGATGTTTTAAAGGTTCCTCCCTGATCCGAGCTCTCTCTCGGATTTCTGGAAGTAGGTCGAGCTCTTTCCTTTGATTTTGGGAGTTGACCTCTTCGTTGTAGTGGATCATTCTGGGGGATCCTTCCTCGACCTCTACTGGGATCATTGCCTCCACTCCATAAGCCAATCGAAAGGGTGATTCCCCAGTTGTAGAGTGTGGGGTTGTCCGATATGCCCATAAGACTTGTGGGAGCTCTTCAGCCCATGCTCCTTTTGCATCCTATAGTCTCCGTTTTAACCCGGCTAGTATGACTTTATTGGCAGCTTCTGCTTGTCCATTAGCCTAGGGGTGTTCTACGGATGTGAATTAGTATTTTATTTTCAAGTCAGCCACCAACTTCCTAAAACCCGCATCTGTGAATTGTGTGCCATTGTCTGTGGTGATGGAATGGAAAACCCCAAATCTTGTGATAATGTTTCTGTATAAGAATTTCCGACTTCTCTGAGCTGTGGCATTAGCTAGGGGCTCTGCCTCAATCCACTTTGTGAAATAATCTACCCCTACGATGAGGAACTTGACCTGTCCCGATCCTTGGGAGAAGGGTCTGAGGAGGTCGAGTCCCCATTTTGCAAATGGCCAAGGTGATGTTATGCTGATGAGTTCCTCTGGTGGGGCGATGTGGAAGTTGGCATGTTTCTGATATGGTGGGCATGTCTTAACGAAATCATTGGCTTCTTTTTGTAACGTCGGCCAAAAGAATTCGGCTCGGAGTACTTTTTTGGTGAGAGCTCGTGCTCCGAGATGGTTGCCACATATGCCACTGTGTTTCTCTTCCAAGACCTCTTTTGTGTTAGAGGTCGGCACAAATTTTAATAGGGGTGTTGAAATCTCTCTCTTGTATAGGATGTTGTTTATGATGGTGTAGTATTGTTCTTCTTGTCTTAGTCTCCTTGCCTCCTTCTTATCTGTAGGGAGTGTCTCCGACTTGAGGTAGTTGATTATGGGTGTCATCCATCCAGGATCTTGTCCTGATATGGCTAGGACCTTTTCTTCCCCCGAGATTGATGGGCTTTGCAGTACTTCCTGGATGAGACTTCTATTATTGCCCCCTGGTTTGGTACTGGCTAATTTTGAGAGTGCATCAGCTCGGTCATTCTGTTCTCGAGGTCTGTAGCGGACCTCATACTCCCCGAGCTGTCCGAGCTGTTCCCTGGTTTTGTCCAGGTATTTTTTCATGATAGAGTCCTTAGCTTGGTAGCTCCCTTCTATTTGTGAGGTGACGACTTGCGAATCGCTGAAGATGATAAGCTTTTGAACTCCAACCTCCTTAGCTAGCCTCAAACCAGCTAGCAATGCTTCGTATTTGGCCTGGTTGTTTGATGCAGGGAACTCAAATTTTAGGGAGAGTTCGATTTGGTTTCCCTGATCACTTTCTATTATCACACCTACACCACTCCTAGTTTTGTTTGAAGAGCCGTCTACAAAAAGATTCCATTTTGTAGGAATTTCAGGGGTGTCAGTGTACTCAGCAATGAAGTCAGCCAAATATTGAGACTTGATTGCCATTCGAGCTTCATAACGAAGATCAAACTCGGATAGCTCGATTGCCCACTGCAGGATTCTTCCAGCTAAGTCTGTCTTCTATAGAATGCCTTTTATGGGCTGGTTGGTCCAGACCTTGATGGTGTGAGCTTGAAAATATGGACGGAGTCGTCGAGAGGTTAGTATGAGAGCATAGGCAAACTTTTCTATTTTTTGGTAGTTCAGTTCGGACCCTTGTAGGGCTTTGCTGATGAAGTAGATGGGTTGTTGTCCACTTTTGTCCTCTCTGACTAGTGCTGAGGCTATTGCCCGATTTCCTACTGCGAGGTATAATACAAGTGGTTCTCCTTCCCATGGTCGAGTTAGAATATATGGTTGTCCCAGGAACCTTTTGAAATCCTGAAAAGCCTCGCACTCCGTTGTCCATTCAAACCTCTTTCCTTTCCTTAAGGTGGCATGGAAGGGGAGAGATCTTATGGCCAATCTAGCCAGAAATCTGGACAAGGCTGCCAGTCTTTCATTGAGTTGTTGTACCTCTTTGACGCAGGTCGGACTCTTCATGTCCAATATGGCCCGGCATTTATCCGGGTTTGCCTCAATTCCTCGTTGTGTTAACATGAAACCCAGGAATTTGCCAGCTTCTACTGCAAAGGTACATTTTGCAGGGTTAAGTCGCATGCCATGCCTTCTTATGGTACCGAAGACTTGGGCGAGGTCGGCCAGTAATGACTCCTCACTTTGTGTTTTTACCAACATGTCATCCACATATACCTCCATGAGTTCCCCGATATGGTCTGTGAAGACTTTGTTCATTAATCTTTGGTAGGTAGCTCCTGCATTTTTTAGTCTAAATGGCATGACCACATAACAGTAGTTTGCTTTTGGGGTTAGGAATGAGGTCTTTTCTTGATCAGGTGGATACATTGGGATTTGATTGTATCCTGAATAAGCGTCCATGAACGAGAGGTACTTGTATCCGGAGGAGGCATCCACTAGAGTGTCGATATTTGGGAGTGGATAGGGATCTTTTGGGCAGGCTTTGTTGAGATCGGTGTAGTCGGTGCACATCCGTCACTTCCCATTTGATTTTTTCACCAAGACAACATTAGCTAGCCATAGCGGGTATTTGACTTCTCTTATGAATCCTGCCTCCAGTGAAGTTCGTACCTGTTCTTCCACAGCTTGGGATCTTTCAGGTTCGAGTTTTCTACGTTTCTATTGTACTGGCTGAGATCCTGGGTATACTGCCAGCTTGTGGCACATTAGTTTGGGGTCTATTCCCGGCATGTCTGCTGTCTTCCATTCGTAGAGGTCGGCATTATCCCTTAAAAACTGAATCAGAGGCTCCTTTACATCTCCATTTAAGGTTGCCCCAATATTTGTTGTTTTGTCTAGGGCATCTCTAACGATTAGATTCTGGCCAGTAAAGAATTTTATAAAAATAATCACGTTGTAGGTATAGCTTCTAAACCAACAGAGAATCCTTTTGTACAAAAACTTTGGTTGTCACTTAAGCAAACCCAATAAAATTTATAACCGAAGTATTTAAACCTCAGGTTGTCTCTCAAGGAATTGTAGGGAAGTATGATTTATTATTGGTTATGAAAAAAGTATCTTTTTGGGTTTTTGAAATAGGGAATAGGAAAATAAATTGGCAAGGAAGTAAATTAATACTAGAAAAACTCTTGGCAAGGTATGAGAACTGGAAATCCCATCCTAGTTATCCTTATCAGGTGTGATGAGAATTGTTATTGCTCCCACTTAGTTAACCCTTACTAAATAAAGGAAAGTCGAGTGGACTAATCAACTTGATTCCTCAAGTCCTAGTCAACTCCTATGGAAAGACTAGCTTTAGAGGAATCCAAATCAATCAGCAAATTCCAATTTTCAATCAACAGCTGAGTTTGATAACTCAAGTGTCACCAATTACTCAACCAAAGCAAAAAGGGAAAAAGCTAAATTATTTATATCATAAATGGAAGAAAATAATCATAAATCTGAAATACCTCAAATTGCATTTAAACATAAATTCAAATCTAACATTGGAAGGTTCATAAGCCAATTTGGCAACATAAGTAATTAACAAGTAAAAGCATTAGAATAAATAAAAGTAGAAGAGAAACATAAGTTAAAGGAACATTGAACCTGGAATTGGAGAAAACGAAGGAATCCTAATCCTAAAATCTAAGAGAAATCCTAATCCTAAATCCTAAGAGAGAGGAGAGAGCCTTTCTCTCTAGAAACTACATCTAAAACTTAAAATTGTGAATATGAAAGTTGTATGAATGAATGAATTGATTCCCCCACTTTATAGCCTCTAATCTGTGTTTTCTGGGCCGAAAACTGGGTCAAGAATAGCCCAAAAGTTGCCGGGGCGATTTCTGATAAGTCCAGCACGCGGCAAAGTAACGCGTGAGCGTCGTCCACGCGTGAGCGTGGATTGGATTTTTGCCAGGTCACGCGTGCGCGTGATCCACGCATTCGTGGCGCCTATCTTCAGGGCAGATATGGCAAATTATATATCCTTGTGAAGCTCTGGTCTTTTCAACGCAACTAAAACCGCCTCATTTGGACCTCTGTAGCTCAAGTTATAATTGTTTGAGTGCGAAGAGGTCAGGCTGGACAGCTTTAGCAATTCCTTCAGCTTCTTGTATTCCTTCCACTTTTGCATGCTTCCTTTCCATCCTCTGAGCCATTCCTGCCCTGTAAACCCTGAAATCACTTAACACACATATCATGGCATCGAATGGTAATAATAGAGGATTAATATTAGCAAATATAAGGCCAAAGAAGCATGTTTTCAATCATAGCACAAAATCAGGAAGGAAAACGTAAAACATGCAAATTGTATGAATAAGTATGAGAATAATGGATAAAATCCACTAGATTAAGTACAGGATAAACCCTAAAAATGGGGTTTATCAATCTCTGATCTGGACTTTTTCTATCTCGCCCTCAGGTTGTGGACGAAGTTCTTCCCGACCTCGAACTCCACCGAGCTCGATGGTGTGGATTTCTTCTCTTTTGCCCCTGAGGTTCAGACTTTCGTTGTAACAGCATCGCGCTATTTTCTGGTCTCCTGTTATCGTAGCGATCCCCTCTGGAGTTGGAAATTTCATGCATAGATGTGGAGTCGAAACTACTGCGGCGAGCTGATTCAGTGTTGTCCGACCTATCAGGGCGTTGTAGGCTGAGCTTACGTCGACTACGATGTAGTCTATATTGAGTGTCCTTGATCAGGTTCCCTTTCCGAAAGTTGTGTGTAGCGAGATATATCCAAGTGGTTGGATTGGAGTGTCTCCTAGTCCAAACAATATGTTCAGATATGCTCTGACCTCTTTTTCTTGTAGGCCAAGTTTGTCGAAGGCAGATTTAAACAAGATATCCACCGAGCTTCCTTGGTCTACCAGTGTGCGGTGGAGATTAGCTTTGGCCAATATGATAGTAATAACCATGGGATCGTCATGTCCCGGGATGATGCCTGCTGTGTTTTCTTGGGTAAAAGTAATAGTAGGGAGGTCGGATGATTCTTCTCATTCTCCAACGTGATATACTTCTTTAAGGTGCCTTTTGCGAGATAATTTTGAGATCCCGCCGCCTGCGAATCCTCCGTTTATCATATGAACGTGCCTTTTCGGGGTGTGGGGTGGTCGTTCAGTTCGTCCGACCTCTTTGTCCCTTCTTCTCTTTCTGGGCTCATCCGATTTGTTGGCTAAGTATCGATCTAGTCGTCCCTCTCTTACCAGTTTTTCTATGACATTTTTAAGTCGAAGTATACGTTGGTAGGATGTCCATAGATTCGGTGGTATTCACAGTATTCTGTTCGATTTCCTCCGCATTTTTTTCTTTTGATTGGGCGAGGTGGCGGGATCTTCTCGGTGTGGCACACTTCTCTGTAAACATCCACAAGAGACACCCGAAAAGGGGTGTAATTGTGGTATTTTTTGAGCTTCTCTCCATGTTGATTTTCTTTTTTCTTGGACTCTTTATCCTTATCTCGAGAGGAGTAGGAGAATCCAGATTTTGAAGTCTCTCCTAGTCGAGAGTTTTCCTCCATGATGATATACTTCTCTGCCCGTTCTTGCACTTCATTTAAAGATGTTGGATGCTTTTTTTATATGGAGTAACTAAAAGGTCCTTCTTGTAGTCCATTAATGAGACCCATGATGGCTGCTTCTGTTGGTAGACTTTGTATGTCCAAGCATGCTTTGTTGAATCTTTCCATGTAGTTTCGAAGACTTTCCCGATCTCCTTGTTTGATTCCTAATAGGCTCGGAGCGTGTTTGGCTTTGTCCTTCTAGATGGAGAATCTAGCAAGAAACTTTTTGGCTAAGTCATCAAAATTTGTGATCGATCTGGGAGGCAGAGTGTCGAACCACTTAATTGCTGTCTTTGTTAGGGTGGTCGAGAAGGCTTTACAACAAATCACGTCCGAGGCGTCGGTGAGATACATTCTACTTCTGAAATTGCTGACATGATGGCTTGGGTCTGATGTGCCATCGTATGGGGTCATGTCGGGGGCTTTGAAGTCCTTTGGGACTTTGGCTTTCATGATCTCTTTGGTGAATGGGTCTTGATCTTTGTGGGGGCTATCTTCATGACTGGATCGAGTAGTCTTAGTTTTGAGATTGGCTTCGAGTTTTAGGAGCTTGTCCTCTAACTCTTGGTGTCGCCTTGGTTCCCTTCGAAGATCCTTCTCGGCCTCTCGTTGATGCTCGGCTTCTTTTTCGAGTTGTTTAAGGCGGTCTTGAGCTTGTAGTGCCTCCGCAATTTCTGTACTTGGTGAGTTTTTGTCTTTATTTGGTTGAGGTGTATCTTTTGGTGTGGTGTCCGTGTTTTTGTGCGGCATCCTATTCTCTAGATCAGAGTCGTGATCGTTGTCAAGGTTGTCCGCCATGATGATGGGATGACTTCCAGGTCCCCCGCAACGGCGCCAATGTTCCGAGGGTTACCTGAAACTGTAGGTCGATCCCGGACGAGATCTGAGTTGGTGGTCGGAGCTGACGTATCCGACTTGTTGGATTTGGTGATGATACTGATTCTTCGTCACCGGTGGGTGGTGGTACCTGCAAGAGACTCCGATGCTTAAGTTAGCACGTGCTTTAGGCAGGTTTTTAGTAGAATCAGAGTATGAGTTATACCTGGGTGCTCCAGTGTATTTATAATGGTGTGGAGTGACCTTTTCTGGAGATAAGATAGTTATCTTATCTTATCTTTGAGTGGGGTCATCTTATCTTTAAGGGGAACCGCCTTTATCTTTCTAGGCTTTAATTGCCTTTAGATTTGGGCTGGGTTCCTTCATTTGGGCCCTCTTTGGGCTCTTCTGGCGATTTGGCCAAGCTCTTTCAAAAGAGGTCGGGTAACCTCGACCTGAAGAAGCCGGTCGACTTGTCTCCAATCAGCCCGGGTTGTACAGCTCGACCCAGGGTAGGAACAGAAATTCAACGACTTAATAAACAAAAAACAAAAACCTAGCTACGTCTTAAAAAGCAAAAAGGTTTAAATCAAGCACTATTTACAAAAGTTGCAAATGATAGTCGATAATAAAGAGTTCAAATCGAACACCAACTATTACAAAATTAAAGTGTCAAAAGACCCACAAGTCGGGACATTCCGAAAAGATAAACTAAAGGAAAATCAAACGGGGTTGAGGTTCTCGCCCGTCACAGCATCCTTGGCAGGGGGAGAGGGGGGGAAGAACAGTAACCGAAACAACCTCGATGATCTCAGGAGATGAAGGGGAAGCTTCCATGTTGACGACCTCAGGCTAAGGCTTAGCTCGGACCTCGGACGCAGAAGGAGCCTGGTGCACGAAATTGTGATCTCAGACAACGGCGCCAGGAACTCTGTACGCACGTCTTAATAAATCGTTTTTCATTCACAACTTCGATACAACTAACCAGCAAGTGCACTGGGTCGTCCAAGTAATAAACCTTACGTGAGTAAGGGTCGATCCCATGGAGATTGTTGGTATGAAGCAAGCTATGGTCACCTTGTAAATCTCAGTCAGACGGATATCAAATAGTTATGGAGTTTTCGAATATTAATAATAAATAGAAAATAAGGATAGAAATACTTATGTAATTCATTAGTTAGAATTTCAGATAAGCGTATAGAGATGCATTCGTTCCTCTGAACATCTGCTTTCCTGCTGTCTTCATCCAATAAATCTTACTCCTTTCCATGGCTGGCTTTATTTAAGGACATCACCGTTGTCAATGGCTACATCCCATCCTCTTGTGAAAATGGTCCAAATGCTCTGTCACAGCACGGCTAATCATCTGAGGTTCTCGATCATACTGGAATAGGATTCACCCTCCTTTTGCGTCTGTCACTACGCCCAGCACTCGCGAGTTTGAAGCTCGTCACAGTCATTCAATCCCTGAATCCTACTCGGAATACCACAGACAAGGTTTAGACTTTCCGGATTCTCATGAATGCCGCCATCAATCTAGCTTACACCACGAAGATTCTGATTAAGAGATCTAAGAGATACTCATTCAATCTAAGGTAGAACGGAAGTGGTTGTCAGGCACGCGTTCATAGGGAATGATGATGATTGTCACGTTCATCACATTCATGTTGAAGTGCGAATGAATATCTTAGAAGCGGAATAAGTTGAATTGAATAGAAAACAGTAGTACTTTGCATTAATTCATGAGGAACAGCAGAGCTCCACACCTTAATCTATGGAGTGTAGAAACTCTACCGTTGAAAATACATAAGTGAAAGGTTCAGACATGGCCGAATGGCCAGCCCCCAAAACGTGATCACAGGATCAAAAATACAATCCAGGATGTCTAATACAATAGTAAACAGTCCTATTTATACTAAACTAGTTACTAGGGTTTACAGAAGTAAGTAATTGATGCATAAATCCACTTCCGGGGCCCACTTGGTGTGTGCTTGGGCTGAGCTTGAATGTTACATGTGTAGAGGCTCTTTCTGGAGTTGAATGCCAGGTTGTAACGTATTTCTGGCATTCAACTCTGGTTTGTGACTTGTTTCTGGCGTTTAACTCCAGACAGCAGCGTAGAACTGGCGTTCAACGCCCTTTTACGTCATCTAAACTCGGCCAAAGTATGGACTATTATACATTGCTGGAAAGCCCTGGATGTCTACTTTCCAACGCAATTGGAAACGCACCATTTTGAGTTCTATAGCTCCATAAAATCTACTTTGAGTGCAGGGAGGTCAGAATCCAACAGCATCAGCAGTCCTTCTTCAACCTCTGAGTCTGATTTTTGCTCAAGTCCCTCAATTTCAGCCAGAAAATACCTGAAATCACAGAAAAACACACAAACTCATAGTAAAGTCCAGAAATGTGAATTTAACATAAAAACTAATAAAAGCATCCCTAAAAGTAACTAGATTCTACTAAAAACATACTAAAAACAATGCCAAAAAGCGTATAAATTATCCGCTCATCAGAGCCTAACCAGCCTTAGGGTCGGACATGGGCACCTTCTCATCCTCGTCCGGGGCTGGAACAATCTTCCCGTCCACAATGACATTGTCAATACTAAACAAAGAAAGGTCAAGGTCGGGGGTTAGGACAGGAACTTGGGCCTTTAATTCTCATACATTTCAGCCACACCCCCAACCACATGCTCCTGAAGCTCGGCATAATCATCCTGGGCTGCCTTCATATCCTCAGGCATATCGATCAACTCCCCGTAAACCCGAGAATAACTCTCCTTGGCCTTTTCCTTCATCTCCTCCGCCTTGGCTGCTCGAGAACGGGCCATCTCCAAGTCCGACTCCAACTTAGCATTTTTCTCCTCCAACTCGGCCTTCAACCCATTCAACCTCTCCACATTAGCTCGAGTAGAGTTCAAAAAGGCCTGAGAAGCGTGAAGAGGAGACCTTTTCAGCTCTTTTGCCAAAGCAGTATTCACCCCTACCATATGAATGCAGTTACGTGTCATATGCAGGAGGTGGTTCAAAATAGACACATCATCCATTGATATCTGACTGTTAGACAGGATATGCTTCTCGCTCCAAGCAAAGCCGTTGAAGTCCTTATGATTAATACTCAACTCCCTAGTGGTCTTCTGCCTCTTAGGGGTTGGCTCGGATGGAGACAGGGACAACGGCACGCCCGAACTCTCTAACAGCGTATCAGGAGAGACTAAATAAACATGGGGAATCGGAATGACTTTCCTTTGAAAGGGCAAACCAGAACTCGGTTTCTTAGGAGGAGGTCGGGAAGAGGAGTCCTCAGTCTCTTGGCTCTGGAGATTGTGGGCGGTAATCGAATTTTTCGTGTTACGCAGGAATCTCATAGAGGAAGATTTCGAAGCCATGTCTGAAAAGAGAAAAGATTCACAAATACATGAGTTATGATCACAAACATATAGCATCAACATAATCAGAAAATCCAGAGGTCGGAAACTACATAACTCGAACCGGAGAAGATTGGGGTCCCCTAAGAATCTCTTCGTGTCTAAATGAGGAGCTCGATCCCAGCACTCTTCCAAAACACCAACAAAAGCTTGTTTGACCTCATCTAAGCTATCTATACTATATTTTGTCACTACAAGGTTCTCTTGCCAAAAAAGGGGAAAGGAAGGTTCATCGCTCTCATCCAAGAAAAAAGGTCGGACATCCTCCACTGCCTGAACCTTAAAGTAATAGTTCTTAAAGTCATGAAAGGACTCATCAAAATTAGAAAAGACGTTCTTACCATGAACAGCACGGAAGGAGACCCAAGAAGCCTTCCCCTTCTGCGACCCATGCTTGGTCAAGACGAACAAATAAAGGAAAATGCTAACAGAAGGTCGAACATCCAACTCCCGACAAAGGAGCTGGAAAATCTCCAAAAATGCCCAAGAATTAGGGTGAAGCTGGGAAGGGGCTACGTTATAAGACCAGAGGATCTCCGTCTCAAAATTGGTAAAAGGAAGAGTGATACCCAGTGACGATCCGAACTTTCTGCCGGTAAAGAAATTTATAAAATTAATCGCGTTGCAAGTATAGTTTCTAAACCAATAGAGAATCCTTTCGTACAAAAGTTTGGTTGTCATAAGTAACAAAACCCAATAAAATTTATAACCGAAGTATTTAAACCTCAAGTCGTATCTCAAGGAATCGCAGGGAAGTATGATTTATTATTGGTTATGGAAAATAAATGTATATTTTTGGGTTTTTGAAATAGAGAACAAGTAATTTAAATGACAAAAAAATAAATTAATAATTATAAAGACTCTTGGCAAGGTATGAGAACTGGAAATCCCATCCTAGTTATCCTTATCAGGTGTGATGAGAATTGTTGTTTCTCCCACTTAGTTAACCCTTACTAAATAAAGGAAAGTCAAGTGGACCAATTAACTTGATTCCTCAAGGCCTAGTCAACTCCTGTGAAAAGACTAGCTTTAGAGGGATCCAAATCAATCAGCAGTTTCCAATTCTCAATCAACTGCTGAGTTTGACAACTCAAGTGTTACTAATTACTTAACCAAAGCCAAAAGGGAAAAATCTAAATTATTTATATCATAAATAGAATAAAACAATCATAAATCTAAAATACCTCAAATTGTATTAAATAGAATATTCAAATCTAACATAAAGAGTTCATAAGCCAATTTGGCAACATAAGTAATTAACAAGTAAACGCATTAGAATAATTAAAAGTAGAAGAGAATATAAAATTAAAGTAAGGGAACATTGAACCTGGAATGAAGAAATAACCATAAACTAAGAGAAATCCTAATTCTAAAACCTAAGAGAGAGGAGAGAGCTTCTCTCTCTAAAAAACTACATCTAAAACCTAAAATTGTGAATTATGAAAGTTGTATAAACTGTGTCTATTGATTCCCCCATTCTCCAGCTTCTATTCTGTGTTTCTGGGCTTGGATTTGGGCCGAAAAAGAGTCCAGAAATCGCTGGGGTCGACTTCTGCAATTTTCTGCATGTGGCGTTCGTCACGCATGCGCGTGGGTCATGCATGCGCGTCATTTAGAGATTTTCCTTGTCACGGGTACGCGTCAGTCACACGTACGCGTCGCTTGCGTTTTGTGTTAGGCACGCGTCCGCGTCGTCCATGCGTGCGCGTCGCTTCCATTTTCTTTAAAACTCCATTTTGTGCATTCCTTCCATTTTTGCGTGTTTCCTTTCTGTCCTCTAAGCCATTCCTATCCTATGAAGCCTGAAATTACTTAATACACAGATCACGGTATCGAATGGTAATAAATGATAATTAAAATAAATATTTTCAAAGCATAGAAAACATGTTTTTACACATATCATAGAATAAGGAAGGAATTATAAAACCATGCAATTTATATGAATAAGTGGGTGAAAAATTGATAAAAATACTCAATTGAGTACAAGATAAATCATAAAATAGTGGTTTATCACCCAGTCTGACGAAAAAACAATCATAAGCATAGAAAAAAGGGCGCTCCGAGCTGTCCAAAGGAGGGAAGCAAACCCTCTCTTCAGAGTCGGGAATGACTAGCTCGTAATTCTTCTCATCCTCCCTATTGACACATATTCTATGATGCCTACGAAACTCGTCACAGAACTCCCTATCCACTATGGTTACACAAGAAAGAACTACAGTATCTACCCAGTTACGGAGGCCAGGAGGAACCTTAGTGGACATTTTCGTTAGAACCTTACGAGACATAAAGGTACACCTACAAATACAATAGCAAAAGAGATCGTTACTACAAACAACCGGAACAGGGGCAAAGAGGTCGGGCAAAACCCTAAAAAATCAAAGACAACCTCTTTTAAAAGAGAAACATGTTCAAACCAAAAGGTGCCCCTCTCATGCAAACATCACAGCATTATAGTGACCTTTGGGGACAACACAGACAATCAAAGTAAACCAGCCACTTCTCAAAGTTCATAGAAAGCCAAAGCAAAGGGACCTTTTTTTTAAATAGTAATCAAACGAAAATAGAACCTCCAAAAGGCAGCAAGTCAAAACAAAAAACTTCTTCAGAAGATGCAGTGAATCACCATAAAAAAAACAAGCACATCAAAACCACTACCAACATTCACCAAAATCATTCAAAGTAATAAATAAAGCAAGCAAAAAATGTGAAAACCATTAAAACACTAACCTGGAAAGAAGATGAAAAAGGGTGTGTCAAACAACGATATCGCGAACGCTCCTCTTCAAGAAGAAGGGCACGTCAAGCAGCGGTATCACGAACGTACCTCTCCAAGAAGGAAGCTTCTGAGGAACCCAAGAAAGAGAAAATCTTGGAAGCAAAGATAATCAAAAGGCAAAAAAGTTCTTTCACAAAGGAAAATGGGAAGAGAGAAAGAGTCGCAGAAATGGAGAAAAGAAGAAGAAGAAGATACACCAAGTTTTTATAAGGACAGCAAGGAATAACGAGCCCAATAACTGAGCTTTAAAATTGTATGCAAGAATCAAGAAAACTCTCGCACCAATCTATCCCCTCATTTAAAGCGAGGCAACGTTTAAATTTTCAAACCAACAAATAGCCGGCTGCCTGACCTCCGCGAAAATAAAAAAAGTCTGATGTATCCAACAGAAGTCACGAAATGCTTGAGCATGACTTTACAAAAGATCGGGACTCAGGCAGGAGCACTGTTCATATCCTGGCCCAAACATAAGGTCAGGCCCAATAAGAATAAAAGGGTCAACCTTAGAAGGTGACCCTCCATCCCCTACCCGACCTCTTTGAAGAGGTCGGGCACCAACTAGGGAGCACATCTCCCTTTATCTGAAACGGCAAGGTCACTGCTTCTAGAAACCAGTAACTAAATCTCTATCTCTACCTAAAAGATAAGCTCCAACAAACTCCTAAGACATAAGATAAGATAGAACTACTGCCACCAGAGAAGTCATCAAACTCTACTATAAATACACTGGCACTCCCAGGTATAACTCACGTTCTACCCTACTAAAAAACTACTTAAAGTCCTTGCTGACTTAAGCATCAGAGTTTCTTGCAGGTACCACCCCCAACCTCCTCACGAGAAATTTGGACAAGTGGCACCTCAGCATCACAAGTCGGACGCTGCCACTCTAAGGGACCTGGACCTCACGTTCAGGCCCAAATCGATGTTTCGGGTATTTCGAATTACCTCACGAATGAAATTATGTAGAAAAAAAGATAACTAATAATGACATGTTAGAGAAAACTTTCTTAACCTTCCATACCTCGAATGTGCTCCTACAGCAGCAGTATCAAAAAAAAAAAATTTTAAAAATATTCTGATTTAATTCCGTGCTTTCTTGTTGTTGAACGTAACAATGAAGTACTTTTAATAAATCATGAAGCGCGCTCAACTGGCACCGCACCATTTTCTGAAGCAAATGCGGCAAATCATAATCCTAGAAGAGATAAATGGCAAGGTTTTCGTAACCAAAAAAATTATGGAAGGAAGAAAAATTATGTTCACAAGAAAGGATCTTACCAGAAGTGGGATAAAGAAAGAAATAATGGGCAAAGTAAATCAACAGAGGATAAAATGTTTCCATTGTAGTGGAAAGGGCCATTGGTCGCAAACCTATCGTACCCCAAGGCACCTAGTTGATCTTTATCAAGCATCCTTGAAAAAGGATGATAAAGGAAAGGAGACGAATTTTGTTTCAAAGGATGTTGCTGAAAATTACACCATTCATTATGAAGTATCTGATTTTCTTTAAGGATCTTGAATGAAATATTGGTTATTTGATCAATGATGGAAAATTTTAATATTTAGGTTTGTTATGTATTTATGTAAATAAATAAAATATAAAAAATTTCTTGTTAAGTTTTATTCCCTATGTATTTGAATTTCAAGTATGATGTATATAAATAATGTTTAATAAAATATTTATATTTATGTTTATAAATTTTAAAATCACTAAATGTGTCAAGTTCTAAAATAATAATAATAATAGTAATAATAATAATAATAATAATAATAATAATAATAATAATAATAAAATTTTAGTATATGAACTATTTTTATGTACAGTACCTTTTAGAAAAATAATTAGGAATACAATTTTACTGCACATGTACTGCTACTCATTTGATTATTATTATTTGTCTTTCAAGAAAATGGCAAGGACATATAATGAAGATGTTTGCCTTGCGGATAGTGTAAGTTCGCATACCATTCTCAAAAGTAATAAATATTTTACTCATCTTGTACCAAAAGAAGAATATGTTAATACTATTATTGGCTCAGACAATGTGATAGATGGCTTCGGAAGAGCTATAATTTTATTTCCCAGAGGAACAAAATTCATAATAAATAATGCACTATTGTCTACTAAATCTCTAAGAAACTTGTTGAGTTTTAAAGATAATCACCGAAATTGATGTCATATTGAAACAATGAATGAGAAAAATCATGAGTACTTATGTATCACAACTCATGATTCAAATAAAAAAGTTATATTAAAAAAGTTATCCTCACTTTTTTCTAGGTTATATTATACTAAAATTAGTGCAATTGAATTACATGCCATTGTAAATCAGAAGTTTACTAGCCCAAATGAATTTATAATTTGGCATGATTGATTGAGATATCCTAGAACAACCATGATGCGGAGAATTATTGAAAATTTTCATGGACTTTCACTGAAGAACTAGAAGATTCTTAAATCCAGTGAAATTTGTTGTGCTGCATGTTTTAGGAAAAGTTAATTTTAAGGCCATCACCAGTAAATATTGGATTTAAGTCTCTGCTTGGGGAGCTTGTCATTTTACATGCTGCAGCACTTATTCGATTGAGGCCAACAAGTTACCATCAATTCTCTCCTCTGCAATTAGCTTTTGGCCAGCAACCAAAAATGGGACCCCAAAGAAAATTGAAATATTATGCTGGATATAATTCTCCCTCTATAGTAAGGTATTTTGAGATATAAATAGGAGATATGTTTAAAGCTTGATTTGCAGATTGTCATTTTGATTAAGCAAAATTTCTAACATTAGGGGAAGAGAACAAGCTTCTTGAAAAAGAACTTAGTTGGAATACATCATCCTTGATGCATTTAAATTCTCGATCAGGGCAATGTGAACTAGAAGTTCAAAAGATTATATATTTACAAAGAATAGTAAATGAATTTCTTGATGCATTTTTTGATACGAAAAGGATAACCAAATCCTACATACCAGCTAAAAATGCTCCAATTTGAATTGGTGTCCCAGTCGAACATATCAGAAGCGTGGTGGATTTGTTGGTTTTAAAGACAAAAATCCTCCAAAAAAAGAGGTAAATACTATTCCTATTGAAAAATATAAAGACATAGTAAAGACACCTACAGTTGTCTAAAATTCTGATATAATTTTGACACCAGAAGACGTTTAGGTACCTGAAAATTCTGAAAATTATGAAAATAACGTGATTTCAATAAATTATGGCTTTAAGGAGAAAAATGGAACCGAAATAAAATAATTATCAATGAAATATTTGCATATAATGTGGCATTACACATTATGCATGAAAGTAAGGATCTTGAACCAAGAATAGCCGAAGAATGTCGACAAAGGAATGATTGGCCGAAATGGAAAGAAGCCATGAAGGCTGAGTTAGACTCACTTGCAAAGCGTGAAGTCTTTGGACCTGTAGTCCGTACACCAGAAGATGTAAAACCTGTTGGATACAGATGAGTATTTGTGAGAAAATGTAATGAGAAAAATGAAGTTATACGCTACAAAGCTCGACTTGTGGCACAAGGTTTTTCACAAAGGCCCAATATAGATTACGAAGAAACATATTCTCCCGTAGTAGATGTAATAACATTGCGTTATTTGGTCAGTTTATCCGCATACCATAAGCTACATCATATGCATCTAATGGATGTAGTGACAGCTTATTTATACGAATCATTAGATCTTGATATCTATTTGAAAATATTTGAAGAACTAAAGATATTTAAACCATCCAATGAATATTTGCAGGGGTTGTACTCAGTCAAATTGCAAATATCTTTATATGGTCTAAAGCAATCTGGACGAATGTGGTATAATTGTCTTGCTGAGTATTTGGCAAAAAATGAATTCAAGAATGATGATATCTGCCCATGTGTTTTCATAAAGAAATCT
Organism: Arachis ipaensis; assembly: GCF_059453495.1. NCBI lineage: Eukaryota > Viridiplantae > Streptophyta > Magnoliopsida > Fabales > Fabaceae > Arachis > Arachis ipaensis. The sequence continues at coordinate 118,508,309 of NC_142443.1, read as the reverse complement.
GCATCTGGATTCATTATAATTGCTGTATACGTTGATGATTTAAATATTATTGGAATCCTTGAAGAGATTCCAACAATTATAAAATCTCTAAAAAAAGAGTTTGAGATAAAAGATTTTGGAAAGACTAAATTTTGTCTCAGCCTACAGATCAAGCATACAAAAAATGGGATTTTTATTCATCAAACAACATACATAGAAAAGATCTTTAAGAGATTTTATATGGATAAGTCACATCCATTAAGTATCCCAATGATTGTAAGGTCTTTGGATGTGAAAAATGATCAATTCCGTCCTAAAGAAGAAAATGAAGATATCCTTGATCTTGAAGCACCATATTTCAATACAGTTGGAGCACTAATATATCTTGCTAATAATACTCGACCTGATATATTATTTATTGTGAATTTACTAGCAATGTCTAGTTCCTCTCCAACCAGAAGATATTGGAATGAAATTAAACAAGTTTTTTTATATCTTCATGGAACAGTTGATATGTGTTTATTTTATCCATATGAATCCAAGTCACAATTAGTTGGCTATGCCGATGCAGGATACTTATCTGATCCACACAAAAGAAGATCTCAAACAGGATACCTATTCATATATGGTGATACAGTTATATCATGGAGGTCCACGAAACAGACGATAGCAGTGACATCCTCTAATCATGTTGAAATACTAGCGATACATGAAGCAAGTCGAGAGTGCTTTTGGCTAAGGAGTTTAATCCAATATATTCTATCATCTTGTGGACTGACTGATAGAAAAATAGCTCCAACTATTCGATTTGAAAATAATACAACATGCATTACTCAACTTAAGGGTGGATACATCAAAGGTGATAGAACAAAGTATATTTCTCCGAAATTCTTCTTCACTCATGATCTTCAAAATCAAGGAACAATTGATGTCCAACAGATCCGCTCAAGCGATAATCTGACAGATTCATTTACAAAGTCACTTCCAAAATCCTCCTTTAGAAAATTGGTACATCAAATTAGGATGTGCCGATTTCGAGATATTAAATAATGTCGTCAAGAGGGGAGACTATACTCTTTTTTCCTTGGTCAGGTTTTTTTCCATTGGAATTTTTCTTGACAAGATTTTTAATGAGACAGTCTTATCACAAAGGATATTGTATTCTTTTTTCTCCACTAAAGTTTTTTTTCCATTGAATTTTTCTTTAGTAAGATTTTAATGAGACATAATCCTAAATAGACATCCAAAGGAAGTGTTGTGATAAGAATAGTTATTTGAATGCTCATTTATGATTGGTGATTCCATATTCTCAAGATATAATAAATTTAATAAAATTTGAAAATGTAACCTTTTATACGTATATAAATAGGAGGTTAAATCTCAGTTAATAACACATAGCAACAACAACAAAACACTCGTCTCTCTCTCTATGTTGCCCTATATAATCATATAATATATATATGAATCATCTATATTATATTGAGATAATAACATTAGTGAATATTAACACTAAATTTTTTTATTTATACCTCTTTATTTTATAATTATTTTCTCTTTTTTATTTATTTATTTTACAATATTAACAACTTTTTTGTGCGATAAACTAGTTTATTTCTCAAAACAAAAAATGTTTTTGTCATTTTTAATCAAAAGGTACTTACACCTGAAATCCTTCAACATGATTACTTCGAGCAACCTACCACGTAAGGCCACGTGATCATATGACAAATCAAACTGACATACTTACAAACACAAGATAGGAAATAAAGAAAGAACATGACCTTGGTAGGTTGCTGGTACCATTTCGAAGCTAAAACAAAACATAGTCTCTCTTTCTATCTATGCAGTATTTACCATCCATCCAAATCCTAGCTTCAAGCCTCCAATCTCTGCTCATATTTCTATTCCTATATCTTTATTGTTCCCACCACCCATCCAACACAACACCACCCCTTTAATTAATCAATTAATTCATTTTTTGAGTGGCTGCAAAACCCCACGTGCTTTCCCTCCTTACTTTTTGCCCCGCCCCTTATTCTTCTTTCCACCTCTTTTCTCAATCCGTAGTAATCACCTTCGAGGTTTAGGGTTTTGTTCCTCAACATCACGTTTCGCTCAATTTTCAAACATATATTTATTTTTTTATTTTTCTGTCTCCGCCATGTCTAGGAGGTGGGATATCGATTATCACTGTCTCTATATGGTCAATTGATTATGAATTTTCATCTGAAGTTCGTTGATTCGATTGTTTTGCTTTGGTTATTGTTATTGATTGAATGATTGTTGTTATAATCTATTTTTCTTGATGGGTAAAAGTTTTGTTTATATGGGGTCAGTTCATAATAGATACATAAACTCTTTTGGTTGTTGCGACAAAAATATAAAATTTTTCTGTACCTGAGACAGAAAATTTTGTACCATTTTCTGTCTCTCCCTCTTATATTTTGTCTTCCCAATCATCAGAATTAAGGAAACAAGAGTACAAGGTACAATCATGGAGTTTTTTTATTTTGACTTTTGTTGGATTCAATTCATTAAGTGGGGACTAAACAAGTTATGATTTTTTAGCCTGTCATTCAGTAGAGAATCAATAAAAGTAAATTTGTTCGGAGGTGTTAGTTTAGCTTTGTGTTTGTTTCAATCAAGGTGTGATTAGTGATCATGATGATTTTCGTTACCTTGGTATGTACGGGCTCTGTTTCTTGTTAATTTGCTGTCTTTTTTATGCCTATGCAACTTGGTGACTCTTATAATTTCTGTAACTTCCTATCTTTTGAAATCCTCTAGGGTTCTTTGTAAATTCTTTGCTCATGGAGCATGTCTGAAAGGGGAGCATTGTGAATATTCTCATGACTGGAATGATCCTCCGAATTTGGTGATACAAGCTCTCCTTTTGTGATACAATGATCCTCCAGTTCATGGTGGTTGATTTATTTTTGTCTGATCATTTGTGCTTGTTTTCTTATTGTGACAGATATGCACATTTTATCAGAAAGGAGTCTGTGCTTATGGTAGTCGTTGCAGATATGATCATGTCAAAGTTTCTCGACCACAATCCTCGACGGCTTCTTCCTCAATAACTGAACAACGGCCCCTGGTTTCAGATGATGTTGTATTTGGTAATATTGGAATTACATCAAATGGTATTGCTGCAGCTCCTGAGTTTTCTCCTTCCAGAAGTCCTTCCCTTATTCCCAGCATACCTGCTTGGAATCAAGAACAGCAGCAGTATCATGAATTTGTAGGGGACGATGATGTTCGTCAATCTAGAATTACTTCACCTGCTGAGATTCCAATCTGTTCATTTGCTGCGGCTGGCAACTGTCCACGAGGGGAAACTTGTCCTCATATCCATGGAGATTTGTGTAGTACTTGTGGAAAAAACTGCTTGCATCCTTTTCGACCTGAGGAAAGAGCAGAACATATGAAGAGTTGTGAAAATAAGCAAAAGCATCTTGAGGCATTGAAACGTAGTCAAGAAATTGAATGCAGTGTGTGCCTTGAGCGTGTTCTTTCAAAGCCTACTGCAGCAGAACGAAAGTTTGGGCTGTTATCTGAATGTGACCATCCGTTCTGCATATCATGTATTAGAAATTGGCGTAGTAGCAACCCAACATTGGGGATGGATGTCAATAGTACATTGAGGGCATGTCCTATCTGTCGCAAGCTATCTTACTTTGTCATTCCAAGTGTCATTTGGTATTCTACACATGAAGAAAAAATGGAAATCGTTGACAGCTACAAGGCAAAGCTCAAGTAATTTCCTAATCACTTGCCAAAGTTTCTTATATCTTGTTTTTCTTTTCTATTTCAATTGTAACATGATATAATCATGACTTGGAATTCATGCATAGAGCCTGCTGAAGATGGCCGTAATACTTACCTCTATATCTTCACTATCAAACAATTAAAAAAAAAATGAAAAACAAAAGTAAGCTGAGTGGAGAACCATAGTTTTTCTAATATTTCTATGTTTTTGGTTGTGATTTGCAGGTCCATAGATTGCAAACATTTTGACTTTGGCGATGGGAACTGTCCTTTTGGAACCAGTTGTTTCTACAAGGTGATACATGAATATAAATACACTCTTATTTTGAGTGAACTACTAGGCTCGTTTTAGTTTCTCAAAAACAAAAAAGAACTCTCATTTCAGTCTACAGTATATTTGAAACATTATTTGATCTTTGGACATTATTACATGAAATTGGTACATGAATGCAAATTTTTTGAACTCAAAATAGTTGAAAAGGTACTGCTTTTACAACCATGTTAAAATTGATGCTTGATTGGTGAGTAAAAGGCATCTTTTAAAAATTGGCAGCAGCCTAATTGTGTTTTATGTCTCAATTACAGCATGCATATAGAGATGGTCGGCTTGAGGAGGTAGTTCTGCGACATCTTGGAGCTGCAGATGGCGATACAGTGATTGCCAAAGATATCAGGTTGCTTTTGTGCTCCTTTATTGTTCTATAGTTTATGGCCTTCTTCTTTCTGACTTTAGATTCCTTTCTGTTATGTTTTTGTTCATTTACTAACTAAATACATGATGATATCAGGCTGTCAGATTTCCTAGCTAGCATGCATTTACAATGAAGGTGGTGCTCATATGTTTTAGGGTAAGTTACTAACTTCTGATTCCTTTTGCTTAAAACTTTTGTATGTGGATCCATACTAATTTTTGTTAGTGTCTTTGGTTCATTGTGGCGAATATTTCGATAAAGTTTATATTCCTAGTTTAGTCATGTTATTTAAGGGAATAAGGTCTCAACTTGTTTCCTTTCTTTATGATAGATTCTAGTTCTGAGGAGGATGATTTTTGTTATTTGAAGAAAAAGTAGAAACACCATACTACAATAAGCTCTTATTGAGACCTGCTCCCTCCCAAACTTCCTTCATTACAAGATATTCAACTCCTCACTTTAAATAACAACACCCACATGCATTTTATTCATTACTATGAGAAACTACCAACATATGGAAGCCACCCCAAAACTGCACACATGCTTCAATGTTAATCCCATTTTACTGTCCTGCTTATCTCCTATTCTTTCCTATCTCTACTAATTTTAACATTTGTAATAGGCGAATGCCCATCAGTTTATTTCCTTGAAATATAATTTTCTTGGTACTAGAAGGCTTACAATGAGGTTAATACCTTTGACTATGGTAGTTGTCCAGTTAACACCTGCTACCAAACTCCAAAAGAACCCATCATCATTAAATTATTATGATTGTGTCTTTATCTCCATAATAATTCTTCATTGCATCTTTGTGCTATTGCTTTTCCATGATTCTCTTTCCAGAATTCCAGCAAATGCTTTCCAATTTTCTAGTATGCTCTTTTAGGATTTCATCTTTGATGAAACTCTTATGTATATTGTATTATTTTCAAATGATGAGAGTGCAAATGATAAAGCTAGATCTCTCACCCCCAATAAGTAATTATGCATCGTACAATCATACTGCTGGTAACATATCTTCATACAATCAGTAATTCCAGTGGTGACATCTCATTCCTCTGGCAATCATCTGGCATTATTATCTCTTACTACAATTATTCTGCCTTTGTGCTGATGACTATTCTGGTAGTGAAATCCCTACCCTACCATTCTGGTTATCATTTGTCATTGACAATGACCCTAGGTTGCTTGATAACTCAAATATCAGCCACCCCTTGCTCCACAAAAAGCACAATGCCAGTTTCCATTTTCTTTTCCAATGTTATTTATTTTCTTATAATATTTTCAACCAAACATGAGAGCTAAAATACAATGACATAATACTAGAAGCGAAAATCTATGATTGGGTTTCAATATAAAATATGATGGTTTAGGATCAGGGGAGGAGAAGAGAGGGACTATAAGAGGAGGGATTATAAATTACAGAGAGATATTGAAGTGGTGTGTAATAATTGTGATATAAATGTCTTAAAACACATTTAATCATGTGGTACTGTACTAGTAGTAGTACATGCTTAAGTTCACTATGGTAATAGCCCAATTTAAACAAGTAAACAGTAAACACATCTGTAAATATAATGGAATAAAGAAACTGTTGCTCATTGTTTTCTCAATTAGACGACTAATTGATTTCACAATGTAATCTAAAGATGTTCTGTAGTAATCTTGTTATAATTTCTACCTCAAACAGAAGACACACTTGCAGACATATCACTTCCTTTCATTGTTCTTTCATTTTTTATTTTCCAAACTCCTTGATGACTCTCAAATACCTTGCTCAAATGTTATGAACACTTAGCAGTGTGGATAGAAATGTTGTCAGGTATATATATTATTCTCCTTTTGTTGTTTTAATTGCCTCTGCTTCTGCTCTATTATGTCTGCAGGATACTTGCATAAAAATGGCATGCTTCAATGTCAAAGGTTTTTTAGTGTTGCAAGTCGAACAACTTTTGTTCTATGGTAGGTACTGTGGTTAACCCGAGTTTTCCTGATTAGAAATCGTGTTGAGTGCTTGAACTTTATTTTAGATTTATCATGATGTTTGTTTGGTGGCTAAAGTATATGCAGCTAAGTATGATTCTTGCTTATATTCTGATAATATCAGGTATTATGCACATTTTTTCTCTTTGATGCCCTTACCACAAGCAAACACTCCAAGAATAGATAAATCCCTGAAAACTTGTTTCTTTTTAGTGTGTTGTGGTTCTGTTGCCATTTTCATCATACACTATGTGTTAGGAACTTGGGTATTATGGGGTGCCCAAAGTCCCAACATTGGATAGCATGAGATGCTTGAGGTTGTATTTAAGGAGTGTGGTACTTCCTCTTGACAACTAGCTTTTAAGGTGTGGTTTTCTACTTTCCTTAGATGCTTAACAATGGTATTAGAACCCTGAAAAGGGCTACCTATAGGCTTGGATTAAGATAAATACCGAATGCTGATAGCCAATAGCGTGAAGCCGCTGTGGATGTCGGCTCTCCAAGGGCAGTGTATTTTTAGGAACTTCGGTATTATGGGGTGGATGTTGTATTTAAGGAGAGTGGTTCTCCCTTAACTAGCTTTTGAGTGTGGTTTTTCACTTTCCTTAGATACTTAACACTATATCAATATTGGTATTATTGAGTGTGGTTTTTCACTCTCCTTAGATACTTAACACTATATCAATATTGGTATTATTTACGGATTGAGAAAGTATCATGGCTGCATTGGTAGCCTGCTAAGTTGATTGCAATACATGAATGCTAGGTTCTTCTGCTATGCTAAATATTGCAGAAATGAGGATATTGTGTCAGACAAGGGGACACAAATAACAAGACAGGATGGTATGAATGCATTCCTTCCATGAAAAAGATAGTAGTCACTCACTAGATGATTTGGACATTTCTAGAAAAGGTTTATAGAAGCCTCATTAAGGAGAGCGGCTTAGATAGAAGCGTAATCCAATAGCTAGTGGGAGATAGATCTACGAAAATCATAAGGAAAATTATCAAAACACATCTAGGATTTAATCATGTAATGCGGTACATGATAGGGTATTGTGGCATCATTTGATAAATATAGCTGACCTCTTCCAGTGGGCAAAGCTTAGTTGTGTTTTAACAAAATAGAATAGTAGGTTTTAGTAGTCCAAAGTAACCAAAGAAGTTACAAGCTTAATGGAGTCTTAATTCCATTATATAATCTGATACATATCTTGTTGATAATAAAAAAATAGAGAAAAAAAGAGGGTAAAAAATTCAGGTATTCAAGCTTGCTGCAGATTAATGAGAGAGTTCTGTTGCATGAAAAGTTTGTTTTAAACCGAAACAAGACTCGATCTGACTGTTGGCTATGTAGAAGTTGCAATAGTAATTGCACTGAATGACTGAATTTTCTTGAAAGTTCATGTATGTCTTGGTTCAAAGCAGTGAATCAGTTATCATACAACCTGTTGGGATTCTAGGCCTTCACATGATTGCTATTCTAATATTATTTGATTCCCAAATTATGGTTAAGAGCAGGCCTATGGTGAGTCACATGTAGCTTGGGAAAATTGCATTGTGTTTCTACTTGTCATATTAAATGTTTTACAGCTTTTACTGTTGGGTTTGATAATTTCCTGGGACTGGTATGTGTATATTGCATAGTAGCTTCAGAAAGGTTGTATTTAGGAGAATTTAAGGGTGTAGAATTTTCATTTTCAGTGTTATTTTCGTGCAACCTGTCTTCTCTTTTCTTCAATATCAAGATTGGGATTGGGGTTTCTCACCCAAACCCTTTGTTTAATTTTGGTTCTTAGTTTCTCGTCGTGGTTGTAATAATATTGTCATAACATAAATGTTGCTAAAAGTTATTTTTTGTGTAATTTCAGTGAAGTACCTGATAAAAAGGCGGTGGTGCATTCTTTGTTGTAATAAAGGCATATGTTAAATGATATATGGACATACATGCTTTTACAAGGGTGTAGTCTTCAACATTATAAATCAAAGTATGTATTGATGGGGTTATACATTATGCATTGTGATGAGGTTTCCCTGTCATCATTATTGAGATGATGAGATGTGTATTGCATAATGGATTTTCCTCCTGGGTGACATTGCACCAAGTGCCTTGGGAAAAGGGATATATGGTTTCATTTGAATTTTAGAATTAAAACTGTAATATTTATAATAATTTTGATTTTGTTTTCAATTTCAATTATTTTAAAATTGGAATGCATTTAGCACCTAAATTGAGTATATTACATAATTAGAACTGTAAATATCAGATTTAATTACTGAAATGTGTGATTTTAACTCATATAAGCACTAATCCATGTCAATTTATTTGTGGCGTTATAATATTAACACATAGAAGGTGGACTGAAAGAAAGTAAATAATGGTAGATGAATTCCAAAGAATAAAGATTGTCACTAGCAAAAAAGAAAACCCGAGTGAAGAGTAGAATAAAGTTGGAATATAATGTGCAGCGAAGCACTGGTAGGAAAATGCAAATGGAAGTGAAGTGACATGCATAATTTATAGGCTGTATTGCGTCTTTCTCGTTTAAGGCTGAGTTTGATTTAGGGTGTTTAACGTTTTTTGAAACATTTCCTTTTTGTATTGGTTATTTTTTCCCTCTCTAAATGCACATCTTAAAACCACGTCTATGTGAAGCTTGAAGTTTTATCTTCAGCATTTATTTTATGGTGCATTCTATGGTGTAGAAATGAAATTGTTTCTACATGTGTAGAAGGATATGTGTCAATACATTAGTAGTTCATGTTGATGGCTCTTGGATAGGGAAGAATTAATTAGACTACACAATTGTTGATTCATTAGACCCACAAAAAAAAGAGAGTGTATGACATTGTATTTGTGCCATAGAGACAATTTATTAGATTTTTTTATTTTAATAAATTGAATAAATATTTTATTTATTAAAATAAATAATTTAAAAAATTATTACCATGTAGACGAGATATATGTATTTATAAATATAAAAATATATTTTATAAAAATAATAAAAAATATTAATAATTTAAATTAGACCAAATTCTTAAAAATAGAACATTTCAATTAATATAGAAGGTGGACGATCTTAACCGTACTACTTCCATCCACTGACGTTTTTTATTAGAATTTACACTAAATCAATTCAAATAATAACAAGGCGGGATTCGAACCCCCACTTGCTTAAGCAAATTAGTGAGCTAACCACTAGACCAAGTTCATTAATTAGTTAGTTAAAACCGACTATTTCTTCTGTTATTTTGAAACTGCTCATCTTTTCTATTATTTGAAACTACTTATCTTTCTTATTATTTGAAATATTCTATTTTTAAGAGTTTGATTTAATTTAAATTATTAATATTTTTTATTATTTTCAAAAATTATATTTTTATATTTATAAATACACATATCTCGTTTACACTATAAACGAGATAATTTTTTATGTATCTCGTTTACAGTAAGGAGATATATGAAAATTGAAAAAAATACACATATCTCGATACGGGTAAAATTATCTCGTTTACAGTATAAACAAGATAAGAGATGCTGATGTATTTCCTAATAATTTTTAAAATTATTTATTTCAGAAAATAAAATATTTATTTAATTTATTAAAATAAAAAATTCCCACATATTATTTGATTTATTGTTAATAAATATGTGTATCACTAATCAAATTAGAATTAAGTCCATTAGATGAAAAAAATTTTGAAAAAAAAATAATATTTTTTTAATATTAACCAAAATATTTTTTATAGAATTTAAAAAAGAAAAAGATCTGGAGACTAACTTACTTTCACTCTTAAAATTATTACTATTAAAAACAAAAGAATGTATAATTTAAGTAATAGGTAATTACTATTCATTTACTGTGGTTAACAAATTTAATTTGTTTTTATAATTTATATGTCCTAAATATATTACTAATTATTTTTATATTTTTAATATTTTACATGTTTTAATTTATAAATTGAATTGATAATTTACTATTATTAAAGGTATTCCATTTTTTTAGAAGAAAATATTTAACTTTGAACAAAAGACTAAATTAGAACGATATAAAATATTTTAGACAAAAATAAAATATTACAATCGAAAACGTTAAAGATAAAATTAAATAAAATAAAAAATTAGAGATAGTTTAAAACAAATTACAGACATCAAAGACAAAAGTATATTTTACCTTATTATTAAATATTTGAAAATAAATAACAATTTACAATTGAAAAAATATTATTTTGGTCCATAATATTTGAACTAAGTTCTAATTTTATCCTTAATATTTGAAATATTTTATTTTTATCTAAAATATTTTATATCGTTCTAATTTAGTCTTTTGTTCAAAGTTAAATATTTTCTTCTAAAAAAATGGGATACCTTTAATAATAGTAAATTATCAATTCAATTTATAAATTAAAACATGTAAAATATTATAAATATAAAAATAATTAGTAATATATTTAGGACATATAAATTATAAAAACAAATTAAATTTGTTAACCACGGTAAATGAATAGTAATTACTTATTACTTAAATTATACATTCTTTCGTTTTTAATAGTAATAATTTTAAGAGTGAAAGTAAGTTAGTCTCCAGATCTTTTTCTTTTTTAAATTCTATAAAAAATATTTTGATTAATATTAAAAAAATATTATTTTTTTTTCAAAATTTTTTTCATCTAATGGACTTATTAATTCTAATTTGATTAGTGACACATATTTATTAACAATAAATCAAATAATATGTGAGAATTTTTTATTTTAATAAATTAAATAAATATTTTATTTTCTGAAATAAATAATTTTAAAAATTATTAGAAAAATACATCAGCATCTCTTATCTTGTTTATACTATAAACGAGATAATTTTACTCGTATCGAGATATGTGTATTTTTTCAATTTTCATATATCTCCTTACTGTAAACGAGATATATAAAAAATTATCTCGTTTATAGTGTAAACGAGATATGTGTATTTATAAATATAAAAATATAATTTTTGAAAATAATAAAAAATATTAATAATTTAAATTAAATCAAACTCTTAAAAATAGAATATTTCAAATAATAAGAAAGATAAGCAGTTTCAAATAATAGAAAAGATGAACAGTTTCAAAATAACAGAAGAAATAGGCGGTTTTAACTAACTAATTAATGAACTTGGTCTAGTGGTTAGCTCACTAGTTTTCTTAAACAAGTGTTGGGGGTTCGAATCCAGCCTTGTTATTATTTGAATTGATTTAGTGTAAATTCTAATGAAAAACGTCAGTAGATGGAAGTAGTACGGTTAAGATCGTCCACCTTCTATATTAATTGAAATGTTCTATTTTTAAAAATTTGGTCTAATTTAAATTATTAATATTTTTTATTATTTTTATAAAATATATTTTTATATTTATAAATACATGTATCTCGTCTACATGGTAATAATTTTTTAAATTATTTATTTTAATAAATAAAATATTTATTCAATTTATTAAAAATAAAAAAATCTAATAGGTTGTCTCTATGGCACAAATACAATGTCACACACTCTCTTTCTTTTTGTGGGTCCAATGAATCAACAATTGTGTAGTCTAATTAATTCTTCCCTATCAAAGAACCATCAATATGAACTACTAATATATTGACACATATCCTTCTACACATGTAGAAACAATTTCATTTCTACACCATAGAATGCACCTTATTTTATTATTGTTAGACAATTAGTTAAAAAAAATTATTTCTTCTTCTACTAATTTTGTCCTTTATATATTCTTTTTCTAAAAAAGAGCACAAAAAATAATTTACCTTCACATTTGTCCTTTATTTTCGTATAATATATGTTATTTTTTTTATGTTGTAATCTCTTTAATACTCAGATATTTCATATATATAATTGTATTTTTTTTATAAAATTATTATTGTTTCATGTTTATATGAGTTCTTTTCTTTTATTTTTTATTGTACTTTATGAAATTTTTTTATATTTTGCTTGAAAATATATAAAATTTGTAATTGTAATTTTTATATATTATGCTTATTATTATAATTTTGTTATAATATGAATTATTGATTCCGTCAAAAAGGATAAAGTAAACAAAAAATTAACTATAACTAACAATAGAGTCATAAGTAATGAAAATTTATAGTCTAAAATAATACTAAATAAAAGCACACTGAGAATATTAAAAAAATTATGGAATCTTTTCTTTTTTTATTTTGGAAAATTTGTCATTGTAATTTTTGTGCATTGTTTATCATTGTAATTTTTTATAATATAAATTATTAATCCTATTATAAAAGACAAATTAAATAAAAAATTAACCATAAGTAATAAGTTGAAGTTCAAAATAGTATTAAGAATAAGAGTATTGAGAATATATGTAAAATATTAATAATATTTATTTAAATATCTAAAATAAAATGATAGGATAATAGAAAAAAGATATTTAATTCATGTCTCTTTTAAGTATTTTTTTTATCTAAAAATAATTTTAGGTATTGTAATCCAAACAACATTTATTTTAGGGTTAAGTACTTTTTCATCCCTAAAGTCTTAGGTCAAAATCAAAATTGTCCTTAACCTTTTTTTCTTATTAATTTCATTCTCTACGTTAGAAATCGTTTTAAAATTATTCTTTTCACAAAAAAATAATAATTCTTAGACGATTTTATCCTTAAACAAAAATAAAAAAAAGTAACTATACATCCAAGTCTTTTTATAAACAAAGTCCACTCAATTTAAACAATAATACTTAAAATAATGCTAGTCATAATTGATTTTTGTTGTATTAAACTAACTTTGTTGAACTTAAAAAGACTTGGGAATAAAAAATTCCTCTCCCACCACCCTCTCTCTCTCTCTCTCTCTCTCTCTCTCTCTCTCTCTCTCTCTCTCTCTCTCTCTCTCTCTCTCTCTCTCTCTCTCTCTCTCTCTCTCTCTCTCTCTCTCTCTCTCTCTCTCTCTCTCTCTCTCTCTCTCTCTCTCATCACAACACCAACTACCCCTTTATCTAAACAACAACAACAATTGTAATATCCAAAAGAGGGAGAGAAAAAAAAAGAAGTAGGGGTGAGCACGGGTAGCGGGTATCCGATTACCCGTCCGAGCCCGAACCAAACCAATTAAATTGGTTCTGAAACTAACGGGTAATCGGGTCCAACCCGAACCAAATCGATGGCTTATGTTAGTGATTGGTTCGGGTATCGATTTTGGGAGTGCGAAACCCGAACCAACTCGCGAATCCGATCATATATTAATTAAATAAAAAATAAAAATATATATATGACTTTTCCATTAGACAATGATTATTCATTATTAATATGTTTGGATTTTAATGAGTTTAGTTTTTAATGTATTTGGTGTTTAATATGTTTGGATTATTTCTATTGATGTTACATGTTTATTGTACCTGTTGAATTTTTAAGATAAAAATTTGGTTTTTTTTATGATTTTCAAAGTCATCGGGTACCCAATTACCCGAACTGAACCAATCCGTTCTTAATCGGTTTGGTTTGGTTCGGGTACATGTACAAGAAAATGTAAATCCGAACTAAACCGAACCAATTATATTTTGATCGGTTCGGTTCTAATTTTACCATAAACCCGGACCAAACCGACCCGTGCTCACCCCTAAGAAGAAGGAAGGGGTTAGCAAATCGCATGATTTTCACGTGACCCCTCCCCCATTAAATTAATTTTCCTTCCTCCCAAAACCTTTGTAACACCCTAATTAGCCTAAACTTTACCTCACGTCGTAAAGCAAAGGTTAATCAGAGATTACGACAGTTCTAAGCTCATACATAATATATATATATATATATATATATATATATATATATATATATATATATATATATATTGAGCTTGTAGGGGTTGATCTTGTATTGGTTGATCTTGTATTGGTAAAGAAGGATCTTGTAAAGGCTGAGGGTCAGGTTGTATTGTTTGGATATTTATTACTTGTATTTGTGATTGTATAGCATGTAGACGTATCATACTTTGAACATGAAAATAATGTATCCTTCTAACATGATGAATACGTTTATTCTTAATATTTTCTCTAAGGGTTTTTATCGATTTTATGGTTTTGGTTTGTTGTAGTAACTTTATAGTTTTAATAATTCTCTTGTTTATCTTCTTTATTTCTACGTTTAATTCTGAAGATTCATTTATTAATTCTCTTATTTTCCCTCTTATTGCCATGACTCTTGTTTTCATTCTTCTTCTAACAAGCTTTAAAGAATTTAGCCTTTTTTGAAACTCTTTCATGTTATAAGAATAGAAATAATAACTAAGAGAATAAAGAAATTATAAGAAAAGAAAGCATAAGATAGTAAGCTTACAGAGATGAACTTGTACTATTATTGCTTGCAAAGTTGATACAAACTTGATAATGATTACAAATATTGAGAGAATATATGAAGTAAGAAGATTTAAGAGTAGAGAGAATCCTTGAGCTTTCAAGTATGTGATGATCATGAATGAAGGAGACCTTTGGTATTTATAGACCCCAAGTGATCACTGTTTGGGTACTATTTGCCGACAGTACTGTTTGCTTTTACTATTTGCCGACATTTACTGTTTTGCCGACTGTTTGCTTTTACTGTTTGCCGACATTTACTGTTTTACTTTTACTTTTTACTTTTATACTTTTTTTTTTACAGAGATCATCTTTCTTTTATGATTGGGCTTTTACATGGATTTCATATAGTTCTTACTACATTTCAAATGGATCTTGAAAATCTTGATAATAGTGGGCTGAGCTGGACTGTACCTCTTCGTCTTCTCCAAGAGGTACTGTTTGTATTGCTTGTAGAGAGCTTTGAATATCTTCTTCCGAGGTTGCCGCTGCTAGGGCTGCCATAATTTGTCGCTTCTGTGCTAAGAATTGAGTTTCTTTTTTATATGCTATTTGTTCATTGGTGGCGCTTGAGGCTGTTGTTGCTGGACGCTTTTGTGATGTTGATAACCATTGATCAATAGCTCTTTTACTCAGCAGATTTATATCATATTTATTCCACCATTTTATTTTTATTATTCTTACCAAATATTGTATGCTTGAACATTCTTCATATGCTGCTGAATCATATTCCCAGGTCATAATCCAGCTTATTCCCATGGCTGCTATAAATGAAATGAATTTATACTCTTGTAAGAATGATGACTTGCTTTTAAAATATTCATACGCCATACTGGCTTCTTTTGGGAAGAAGGCTTCTATTGGTCCAAAATTCTGGAACCATGATTGGAACCATTTGGAAAATTGTAATGAGATCCCTTTTCTGAACCATATGAACCAAGAATGGGGACTTGGTGATAGGAATAAGATATGGTTCCATGCTTCTTGGTAATCATAATAGGTATAGTTCTGAGGTTCGAATTTCAGAGAGAAGCTTTTAGACTGATATGGGGGTATTTCCCACTCTTGTAGAGATAGTATTTTCATGATTTTTATTTTTGAATAAACGGGCTGTTTTGTATTAGAGTCTCTATAATGTGTTAATTCAATAGATCCGGTGTCTACTAATATGAATTTATAGAATTTTTGGGTTTTTTGTGGGTTAATAGGAATGTAATGAAAGGTATTTGGGAAAATAGTCTTGTATAGGGTTTTTCTATCTTTTTTGAACCATTCTTTTTCAATGGTTAATATTTTAATAGGATTGGGCTTTTCATAGTAAGGAAACTGTTCTTTCAAGGGTTGAGTGTTATAGAGATCTGATGGTTGTAATAATGTGAATTTGTTATTAGTAGTAATTAAAGAGCTCTTAGAAGGTAATGATGATGATGATGATGCTTTTACAACCTGTGACATAGTCATAGGTCTTAATGATAATGGTTTTGCTGGTACAGGGGTAATAGGTAATTTTGTTTCTTTTACTTAGTCAAAAGGTTGACCATAATCTTCACTGGAGGCTGGTTTTTGTTCCATCTTTTTCCTGCAAAAACTCTCTAGTAAGAAAGTCAGGAAGTGAATTTAATTCTCCTTTTATATGTTCAATAGTAAAATCAAAACATGATAGAATAGCTTGCCATCTAGCAAATATTTGTTTTGAAACCAGATTTTTGACATCATTTTCTAAAACATTTGGGGCTGCTTTACAATCAGTTCTGATTAAGAATGTTTTGTTAAATAAATCTTCTTGAAATTTTGAAACACATAATACTATGGCAAGTATTTCTTTTTTGACTGTTGGGTAATTCTTTTGAGCCTGGTTCCAAATTCCCGAATGATACTTTACTATTTGCTCTTTCGAACTGTTAGGAGGTAATTGTTTAAGAATTTCTCCATATCCTAATTCTGATGCATCTGTTTCTACAATTAATTTAGCCGATGGATCTAATATATTTATACAAGGTATTTCTTTTATTGCATTTTTTATCTTTATTATTATGGAAGTCATTTCTTTTGTCCATGGAGGTGGATTTTTTCTTAATCTCTTATAAAGGGGCTCGCATGTGACTCTTATTCCAGGTAGGAATTCTGCTACATAATTTAAACATCCCAAAAATCTTTGGAGTTGTTTTTTGTCAATTATTTCATTTGGAAATTTGTTTGCAAATTCTATAGCTCTTTTAATAGGTACTATGGTTCCTTGATAAATTTCATATCCTAAAAACCTTACTCTAGTTGTAAAAATTTTCATTTTCTTTTCTGATAAAACTAATCCTTGTTCTTTTATAATATTCATAAATTTTTCTAGATGATATATATGCTGCTTTATTCCTTTTGAGTATACTAATACGTCATCAAGATATACTATGGTAAAGTCTATATGTGGGTAAAATATATTATTCATTATTTCTTGGAATTCGCTTGGAGCATTTTTTAATCCTTGAGGCATTACATTCCATTCATAATGTCCAAAGGGTACTATAAAAGCTGTTTTATATCTATCTTCCTCTTTTACAGCGATTTGATAATATCCTGATTTTAAATCAAATTTTGAAAAGATATTTGCTTTATTTAATCTTTTAATTAAATCACTTTTATTTGGTAAGGGATATCTAATCCATTTTAATACCTTGTTTAGAGGTTTATAATTGATAACTAACCTTGGAGCACCTCTTTCTATTTCAGATGCTTTCATCACATAAAAGCCTGTACAGCTCCAGGGTGATTTTGAAGGTCTTATTAGTCCCTTATCTAGATATTCTTGTATTTCTTTTTTACAATATTCTAGATACTCTTTGTTCATATGTATTGGTTTTGCCTTTGTTGGTATATCTTTTTCATTAAACCCATCCTCATATGGTAAAGATATTTCATGTAATTTTCTATGTTGAAAAGCTGTAGGGTTTAGACTACATAATTCTTTCTTAATTTTTCCTTCAATTGCTTTTATTTTATCTTGTATTTCTGGAGTTTGTAATTGTTCTTCTATTCTTTTATGTATAACTTCCTGGTTTAAATAGTTAATTTGTCTTGTCTTTCTTTCTATAATATTAATTTGGAGTGGTAGATTTAGAATTTCTTCTTGGCTTAAACAATTAACTTGTTTTGTTTCTGTTTCCATAACTCTAACTTGTGTAGATAGGTGTTGTAACATATTGAGCTCATGTTGTTTTGGTCTAGTGAGAAATTCGAAATGAACAGGATGATTTGGGATTCGTGTACAGGTTATTCCGTCGATATCGACATTAAAGAGATATAATAATAAAGTAAAAGGATTTCCTAATATAACTTGATGAGATATATTTCTTGCCAGAAAAAATGTAGTGGCAAAACATACTCTATTTTTACAAATTTTTGCTTTAGATAATTTATAATCTATAGTCATCGTATCATTTTCAGCCATTAGGACTCTTTCTGTAGTTTTTTCATAATATTTTGTAGGTATTAATCCTTCTTGTATACAATTAACATCAGCTCCTGAATCTACCATAGCTATAAAATCAAATTTTTCTTCTCCTGCTATTAATGTTATCGTAGTAAACCATTTTTGTCTTACTAATAAAGTTAGTACATTTATGTAATTTTCTGTACCTAAGTTAATATAATTCTCGGGAATTGTTATGTTACTAATTTCCTCTGGTTTTTTATCATTATTTTGTAAAGTTTGTTCTTGGATTTTTATTATATTTTCTCCTTCTATTTTTAGTAATCTATAATCCATATTAATATTTTGTTGTTTTAATTCTGAAACTTCTCTTTTTAACTTTTTTATTTCCTCTTTGAGAGAATTAAGGGAAACTTTTTCCTGCGGGTTTTTAAACCGATCATAAATTTCTTTTATTTCTGTTGGTCTTATTTCTTGTTTACTTTCTTCTTCTTTTTTAACTAATTCAGCTAATTGTTTTATGAAATCATCTCTTAATGGAGTATCTTCTAACCTGTCTATTATTTTGACTAGTGTAGAGGTTTGTTCCCTAGTTAAAATATTTACAGATTTTTCACAATTTCTACAGTTACATAATCCTATTCCTAAACAATTATTTTGTTCTTCTTTTCCACTATTTCCTTCTGAGCTTTCTTCTTCTGTCATAAGATCTAATTGTTGTATAAAATAATCTTCAGTTTCAGAAGAATCTTCATAAATTGATTCTTCTTCTGATTCTGAATTGATTAATATTGCTGTCAATGCATGTTTAATCTCTTTATTTTCTATTTTATTTATTTTCTGTTCTGTTGTACACTTATTAGCATAATGCCCTTGTTTTTTACATTTCCAACATGTCACTTGTTTTTTCTTGTTAGAAGATTTAGGTTTTCCTTTAGGAGTTTTATGGAATTTTTTATAATATTTTTGTTCATAATAAAGGGGTTTGTCTATATTATATTTAGATTTTTTATAAAATTTTTTCTTTTTAATTTTATGCTGTCCACTAGGTGCTTTTTCAGGAGTTATTCCATATTGATAACAAAAAGTGCCAAGCTCTCTTTTTCCCGTGATACTTTCTTGTTTTATTTTCTGTTGTATCTTGGTATCTGTGCATATTTCTATACCTATTTGTACTATTATATTATGCAATTGTCCAAAAGTTAATGATTCATAAGGAATCTGGGTCCCAAACTGTATTTGTAATTTTTGTAAAACTTTTTCAGAAAATAATTTTGGTAAGGCTGCTACGAATCTTTCTTTCCAGAAAGGTGCATGCGCATCATCTCTTATCATAACTTTTGACATAAAGATATCTTTATACCATCTATAATCAGACATAGTTGGACATCTTAAATTCATTAGTTGAGTTCCTATCCTATCTTTAAAAGTACTCGGATCTCCTACAAAATTCTTAATAATGGTATATATTAAAGCGGATGTAGCATCTGGTGACTGATCTTCTTGTTTAACACTATTAATAATTAATTTTTTTTCTTGGATGCTGAGAAAATTATCCCACCAACCTTTTAATTGTCCTGTAAATCCTTGAGTTATCATAATTGCTGCTTCTTTATCAGAAGCTTTTCTCATTTTATAGGCAGTTACAGCCATAGTCATATTACACATTTGGTCCAAGATAGTTTGCTCACTTAATCCATCTATATTCCATTCTACTAAGTCTGATCCTGTGAAGCTATTTTGCACTAACTGTGTTCTTTCTTCTAGGCCTACATCTACTGGCGATGGTCTAGAGTAATAATTTCTTGTTTTAGGATAATCTCTTTTATGGGATATTTTATTTAATTCTAATTCTTCTTCTTTTTGTAATGTATTAACTGTTAATTTTCCTAGACTAATACTTCTAAGTTTTTCTTTTAGTTCTTCAACTTCTGCTTCTACCTTAGATTTTAAACTAATATTATCTAAACTTTGTAACTTATATATAGGTTTTTCTATAGGTTTTTCTACCTTAGTGACTTTTTCCATATTTTCCATTCTTCCTAATTGGTTTTTCATTATATCTAACTTGGTATTAGTAAAGTTTAATTGTTGATGTAATTTCTTAATATCTCTTTTTTCTATATTTCCTTCTGCATTGCTATCTTTATAAGGTATTGCTTCAACTTCTAAGTCTTTTCCAATTGGTATTTTGATAGTTTCTTTAGGAGGATATTCAGATTCTATTACTGATCCTGAGCTTGTTTTCCAAACAACAGTTGGTTTTGTTAAAGGACATAATTTCTTATCGGGTTTAGAGTAATAATTAACATACCAATCAAAGAAGTATAAACTAATTCTATTTTCTTTCATAAAATCATAGAACAGTTCTCTTAGTCTAATGACTTCATTTTCTGAATGATTGGTAAAATACCAATCTCTTAGTGGTTTATTATAATCAGCATTAAAATCTTGTTTTATCCATTCTTTATCAATATCAAATGGTTCTTCCTTAATAATTACTGATAAAACTTGTGATTCTCTTGGATCAAATTCTGAAGGTGATTTGTATACAGCAGTGGCTATATGTGGCCTTCTGTTGTCAATTCCTATGATATCATCCATATTTCCTATTGATGAGTTATCTATGGAATTTCTATGACTAATAGTTTCAACATTATCAGGAATTCTTAATGATTGAGATCTATTCATTCTAATTCTGATATCTGGTCCTTCTCTTATTATTTCTCTTATTCTAGTGTTTTGTATTTGTGGTTCTTCAATACCATCGGGTATTACCCATTCTTCAGGCATTAAATGTGTAGTTAATTTTTAATTCTTTATAAATGTTATCAGATACCTTCCCCTTGGGTTGATAACAAAAAGTGCCAAGCTCTCTGATAATATTTATAAAGAATTAATTTTTTTTTGGATTTTTACTACAAATTTGTTCTATAAACTAAAATTTTATAGTTAAAACTTTGAAGTAGCAGTGAGAACTATTAATACGTTGGTCAGCCCAGATTGTAGTCTCGGTTGTAAGTCCTAACTAAGGCAGTGAATCCGTTGGTTACCGAGGGTGGTCCCGTAACTCACAAAGTTCTAACCATAAAATGGCTAGTTTGTTGAGAACGATGAGTAGTTTAAATCTAGGGAAAAATAATTCTTTAGTAATAAAAACAGATAATGATGAAGCATCCACCTCTGGAACTAAGAATGAATTAGAAATAGCTAAGTTAGAAGAAAGTTTTCATAATTGGAATATACCTATAATAGATAAAGATAAAGTATATAAAAAGAGAAACTTTTGGGAAGGAAAAAATTATGAAATTCATATGTTAGAATATTGTAAACCAGGAACAAGTAGTAATAAAATTATTACAATCTTAGAAGAAGATAAGTTGAAAGAACATAGCAGTAAAGGATATAACTTCATTCATATAGGATTAATACAAGTAGCCGTAAAACCTAATTTTAGAATAGGAATTAATCTGCCTATATTATTAACATTAAGAGATACCAGATTCCAAAATTTCAGTGATTCATTAATAGGAATATTAGAAAGTAACTGTCATGATGGTCCAGTTTTTTTTAATTGTTACCCAAATTATGCTATGAATTTAAAAAATGAATATACATGGCAAGCCTTGAAATTACAAGTAAGATCTGATGAGACAATTATAAATGAGAAATATGATCCATTCGAAATAATCTATAGAATATATTATAAAATTACTAAGGTTAATTATGATTTTAAAGCATTAAGACAATCCTCAAAAGAAGAAACGATAATTATGCATGCAAATCTTAAAAGATCTAATATACAAACCCCTAGAAGATTAAGACATGAAGAATTAAAAAGCAGAATGCCTGAAGAATGGGTAATACCCGATGGTATTGAAGAACCACAAATACAAAACACTAGAATAAGAGAAATAATAAGAGAAGGACCAGATATCAGAATTAGAATGAATAGATCTCAATCATTAAGAATTCCTGATAATGTTGAAACTATTAGTCATAGAAATTCCATAGATAACTCATAAATAGGAAATATGGATGATATCATAGGAATTGACAACAGAAGGCCACATATAGCCACTGCTGTATACAAATCACCTTCAGAATTTGATCCAAGAGAATCACAAGTTTTATCAGTAATTATTAAGGAAGAACCATTTGATATTGATAAAGAATGGATAAAACAAGATTTTAATGCTGATTATAATAAACCACTAAGAGATTGGTATTTTACCAATCATTCAGAAAATGAAGTTATTAGACTAAGAGAACTGTTCTATGATTTTATGAAAGAAAATAGAAATAGTTTATACTTCTTTGATTGGTATGTTAATTATTACTCTAAACCCGATAAGAAATTATGTCCTTTAACAAAACCAACTGTTGTTTGGAAAACAAGCTCAGGATCAGTAATAGAATCTGAATATCCTCCTAAAGAAACTATCAAAATACCAATTGGAAAAGACTTAGAAGTTGAAGCAATACCTTATAAAGATAGCAATGCAGAAGGAAATATAGAAAAAAGAGATATTAAGAAATTACATCAACAATTAAACTTTACTAATACCATGTTAGATATAATGAAAAACCAATTAGGAAGAATGGAAAATATGAAAAAAGTTACTAAGGTAGAAAAACCTATAGAAAAACCTATATATAAGTTACAAAGTTTAGATAATATTAGTTTAAAATCTAAGGTAGAAGCAGAAGTTGAAGAACTAAAAGAAAAATTTAGAAGTATTAGTCTAGGAAAATTAACAGTTAATACATTGCAAAGAGAAGAAGAATTAGAATTAAATAAAATATCCCATAAAAGAGATTATCCTAAAACAAGAAATTATTACTCTAGACCATCACCAGTAGATGTAGGCCTAGAAGAAAGAACACAGTTAGTGCAAAATAGCTTCACAGGATCAGACTTAATAGAATGGAATATAGATGGATTAAGTGAGCAAACCATCTTAGACCAAATGTGTAATATGACTATGGCTGCAACTGCCTATAAAATGAGAAAAGCTTCCGATAAAGAAGCAGCAATTATGATAACTCAAGGATTTACAGGACAATTAAAAGGTTGGTGGGATAATTTTCTCAGCATCCAGGAAAAAGAATTAATTATTAATAGTGTTAAACAAGAAGATCAGTCACCAGATGCTACATCCACTTTAATATATACCATTATTAAGAACTTTGTAGGAGATCCAAGTACTTTTAAAGATAGAATAGGAACTCAACTAATGAATTTAAGATGTCCAACCATGTCTGATTATAGATGGTATAAAGATGTCTTTATGTCAAAAGTTATTATAAGAGATGATGCGCATGCACCTTTCTGGAAAGAAAGATTCGTAGCAGCCTTACCAAAATTATTTTCTGAAAAAGTTTTACAAAAACTACAAATACAGTTCGGGACCCAGATTCCTTATGAATCATTAACTTTTGGACAATTGCATAATATAATAGTACAAACAGGTATAGAAATATGCACAGATACCAAGATACAACAGAAAATAAAACAAGAAAGTATCACGGGAAAAAGAGAGCTTGGCACTTTTTGTTATCAATATGGAATAACTCCTGAAACAGCACCTAGTGGACAGCATAAAATTAAAAGGAAAAATTTTTTTAAAAAACCTAAATATAATATAGACAAACCCCTTTATTATGAACAGAAATATTATAAAAAAATTCCATAAAACTCCTAAAGGAAAACCTAAATCTTCTAATAAGTGTACGACAGAACAGAAAATAAATAAAATAGAAAATAAAGAGATTAAACATGCTTTGACAGCAATATTAATCAATTCAGAATCAGAAGAAGAATCAATTTATGAGGATTCTTCTGAAACTGAAGACTACTTTATACAACAATTAGATCTTATGACAGAAGAAGAAAGCTCAGAAGGAAATAGTGGGAAAGAAGAACAAAATAATTGTTTAGGAATAGGATTATGTAACTGTAGAAATTGTGAAAAAACTGTAAATGTTTTAACTAGGGAACAAACCTCTACACTAGTCAAAATAATAGACAGGTTAGAAGATACTCCATTAAGAGATGATTTCATAAAACAATTAGCTGAATTAGTTAAAAAAGAAGAAGAAAGTAAGCAGGAAATAAGACCAACAGAAATAAAAGAAATTTATGATCGTTTTAAAAACCCGCAGGAAAAAGTTTCCCTTAATTCTCTCAAAGAGGAAATAAAAAAGTTAAAAAGAGAAGTTTTAGAATTAAAACAACAAAATATCAATATGGATTATAGATTACTAAAAATAGAAGGAGAAAATATAATAAAAATCCAAGAACAAACTTTACAAAATAATGATAAAAAACCAGAGGAAATTAGTAACATAACAATTCCCGAGAATTATATTAACTTAGGTACAGAAAATTACATAAATGTACTAACTTTATTAGTAAGACAAAAATGGTTTACTACGATAACATTAATAGTAGGAGAAGAAAAATTTGATTTTATAGCTATGGTAGATTCAGGAGCTGATGTTAATTGTATACAAGAAGGATTAATACCTACAAAATATTATGAAAAAACTACAGAAAGAGTCCTAATGGCTGAAAATGATACGATGACTATAGATTATAAATTATCTAAAGCAAAAATTTGTAAAAATAGAGTATGTTTTGCCACTACATTTTTTCTGGCAAGAAATATATCTCATCAAGTTATATTAGGAAATCCTTTTACTTTATTATTATATCCCTTTAATGTCGATATCGACGGAATAACCTGTACACGAATTCCAAATCATCCTGTTCATTTCGAATTTCTCACTAGACCAAAACAACATGAGCTCAATATGTTACAACACCTATCTACACAAGTTAGAGTTATGGAAACAGAAACAAAACAAGTTAATTGTTTAAGCCAAGAAGAAATTCTAAATCTACCACTCCAAATTAATATTATAGAAAGAAAGACAAGACAAATTAACTATTTAAACCAGGAAGTTATACATAAAAGAATAGAAGAACAATTACAAACTCCAGAAATACAAGATAAAATAAAAGCAATTGAAGGAAAAATTAAGAAAGAATTATGTAGTCTAAACCCTACAGCTTTTCAACATAGAAAATTACATGAAATATCTTTACCATATGAGGATGGGTTTAATGAAAAAGATATACCAACAAAGGCAAAACCAATACATATGAACAAAGAGTATCTAGAATATTGTAAAAAAGAAATACAAGAATATCTAGATAAGGGACTAATAAGACCTTCAAAATCACCCTGGAGCTGTACAGGCTTTTATGTGATGAAAGCATCTGAAATAGAAAGAGGTGCTCCAAGGTTAGTTATCAATTATAAACCTCTAAACAAGGTATTAAAATGGATTAGATATCCCTTACCAAATAAAAGTGATTTAATTAAAAGATTAAATAAAGCAAATATCTTTTCAAAATTTGATTTAAAATCAGGATATTATCAAATCGCTGTAAAAGAGGAAGATAGATATAAAACAGCTTTTATAGTACCCTTTGGACATTATGAATGGAATGTAATGCCTCAAGGATTAAAAAATGCTCCAAGCGAATTCCAAGAAATAATGAATAATATATTTTACCCACATATAGACTTTACCATAGTATATCTTGATGACGTATTAGTATACTCAAAAGGAATAAAGCAGCATATATATCATCTAGAAAAATTTATGAATATTATAAAAGAACAAGGATTAGTTTTATCAGAAAAGAAAATGAAAATTTTTACAACTAGAGTAAGGTTTTTAGGATATGAAATTTATCAAGGAACCATAGTACCTATTAAAAGAGCTATAGAATTTGCAAACAAATTTCCAAATGAAATAATTGACAAAAAACAACTCCAAAGATTTTTGGGATGTTTAAATTATGTAGCAGAATTCCTACCTGGAATAAGAGTCACATGCGAGCCCCTTTATAAGAGATTAAGAAAAAATCCACCTCCATGGACAAAAGAAATGACTTCCATAATAATAAAGATAAAAAATGCAATAAAAGAAATACCTTGTATAAATATATTAGATCCATCGGCTAAATTAATTGTAGAAACAGATGCATCAGAATTAGGATATGGAGGAATTCTTAAACAATTACCTCCTAACAGTTCGAAAGAGCAAATAGTAAAGTATCATTCGGGAATTTGGAACCAGGCTCAAAAGAATTACCCAACAGTCAAAAAAGAAATACTTGCCATAGTATTATGTGTTTCAAAATTTCAAGAAGATTTATTTAACAAAACATTCTTAATCAGAACTGATTGTAAAGCAGCCCCAAATGTTTTAGAAAATGATGTCAAAAATCTGGTTTCAAAACAAATATTTGCTAGATGGCAAGCTATTCTATCATGTTTTGATTTTACTATTGAACATATAAAAGGAGAATTAAATTCACTTCCTGACTTTCTTACTAGAGAGTTTTTGCAGGGAAAAGATGGAACAAAAACCAGCCTCCAGTGAAGATTATGGTCAACCTTTTGACCAAGTAAAAGAAACAAAATTACCTATTACCCCTGTACCAGCAAAACCATTATCATTAAGACCTATGACTATGTCACAGGTTGTAAAAGCATCATCATCATCATCGTTACCTTCTAAGAGCTCTTTAATTACTACTAATAACAAATTCACATTATTACAACCATCAGATCTCTATAACACTCAACCCTTGAAAGAACAGTTTTCTTACTATGAAAAGCCCAATCCTATTAAAATATTAACCATTGAAAAAGAATGGTTCAAAAAAGATAGAAAAACCCTATACAAGACTATTTTCCCAAATACCTTTCATTACATTCCTATTAACCCACAAAAAACCCAAAAATTCTATGAATTCATATTAGTAGACACCGGATCTATTGAATTAACACATTATAGAGACTCCAATACAAAACAGCCCGTTTATTCAAAAATAAAAATCATGAAAATACTATCTCTACAAGAGTGGGAAATACCCCCATATCAGTCTAAAAGCTTCTCTCTGAAATTCGAACCTCAGAACTATACCTATTATGATTACCAAGAAGCATGGAACCATATCTTATTCCTATCACCAAGTCCCCATTCTTGGTTCATATGGTTCAGAAAAGGGATCTCATTACAATTTCCCAAATGGTTCCAATCATGGTTCCAGAATTTTGGACCAATAGAAGCCTTCTTCCCAAAAGAAGCCAGCATGGCGTATGAATATTTTAAAAGCAAGTCATCATTCTTACAAGAGTATAAATTCATTTCATTTATAGCAGCCATGGGAATAAGCTGGATTATGACCTGGGAATATGATTCAGCAGCATATGAAGAATGTTCAAGCATACAATATTTGGTAAGAATAATAAAAATAAAATGGTGGAATAAATATGATATAAATCTGCTGAGTAAAAGAGCTATTGATCAATGGTTATCAACATCACAAAAGCGTCTAGCAACAACAGCCTCAAGCGCCACCAATGAACAAATAGCATATAAAAAAGAAACTCAATTCTTAGCACAGAAGCGATAAATTATGGCAGCCCTAGCAGCGGCAACCTCGGAAGAAGATATTCAAAGCTCTCTACAAGCAATACAAACAGTACCTCTTGGAGAAGACGAAGAGGTACAGTCCAGCCCAGCCTACTATTATCAAGATTCTCAAGATCCATTTGAAATGTAGTAAGAACTATATGAAATCCATGTAAAAGCCCAATCATAAAAGAAAGATGATCTCTGTAAAAAAAAAAGTATAAAAGTAAAAAGTAAAAGTAAAACAGTAAATGTCGGCAAACAGTAAAAGCAAACAGTCGGCAAAACAGTAAATGTCGGCAAATAGTAAAAGCAAACAGTACTGTCGGCAAATAGTACCCAAACAGTGATCACTTGGGGTCTATAAATACCAAAGGCCTCCTTCATTCATGATCATCACATACTTGAAAGCTCAAGGATTCTCTCTACTCTTAAATCTTCTTACTTCATATATTCTATCAATATTTGTAATCATTATCAAGTTTGTATCAACTTTGCAAGCAATAATAGTACAAGTTCATCTCTGTAAGCTTACTATCTTATGCTTTCTTTTCTTATAATTTCTTTATATATATATAGAAAGAATAGTACAATCTAGAAGCCCGATGAAGGATATAGCTCAAAAACAGGATTTCAAAAGCGCAAAACGTACTAGCGAAGCTACTAACTTAAAGCACAAGAAACAGATGGGATAACAAAAGATAAGTATATAATAATCATAAGAAACTAACCACGGCTCGTGGAGTTTAAGCCGGCTAGCCATATACAGACCAAAAAGGATCAGACAGTAAAAACGGCTTATACAATTTTGTTCTCTCAAATACAAGCCTCTAGACAAAACAAAATACAAAAGTAAGAGACATATATAAAATAAACCAAAAGACTCAAAAAGATGTCCGGATCCGACGCTCCTGCCACCAACCAGACAATTCACCTAGGTGGGTTGCGACCTGCATCTGAAAAACACAACAGAAATATGGTATGAGAACCGGAGGTTCTCAGTATGGTAACAGTGCCCAGTGATGTAGGATATAAGATCCCGGGATGCCAAAGGCAATCCTAAGCTCCATATCCATCACAAGAGTTCAAGCTTAAAGCATACTAAAACAGATAAGCATAGCTATATAAACCTTAACATAAGTAAACCGGGTAATCTATCTTAAGGAATTTCTATTCTAACCAAACATCGCTGTCCTACAGCCTTCACCAACCGATCCTCCCTGCGATCCCATTGCCACCACCTACTTACCCTCCTCAGCACCAGACAAACACAGATAATGCAAGCAAGGAAAACACAAGTAATATTCAAATATATAGCAAGTAATTCAAGAAGCAAGTAGGCATATTATACAATTAGGCAGGCTCAAGTAATCAAAGCAAACAAGTACATAGGAAATGCATATGATGAATGTCTATCCTATTGGCTCGTGATATCACTTGTCGGTCTATAAATGCCAACCCGACACATTCTTTCGGATGTCGCCTTTCTGCCACTTCCGAGGATATAGCGCCTGGCCCGCTCTTGTTCAGAGGATATAGTGCCTGGCACACTACCGTTCTGAGGATATAGTGCCCGGCCCACTCTTGCGGCAGAAAAGGAAAACAACAATTACACATAACTCATCACAAATCATTCCAAGGATATAGTGCTTGGCACACTTTCAACATTCATATTTCTAAAGTTCATCCTAAGCCATTCCACTCCGGACTCATTAATCCATCAGTTTCTCAATTCACATACCAATCTACCTTCACAAGCCATCAAACCATCCTCATTACACCCAAAACCTAAACCTCCGTCTTCTAATTCTTCATAATAATCATCAACTAAAACCCTTAGGTTATCTCTCATATGCCCATACTCAAAATTAATACCACAAGCCTTAAAATGGTGTTATAGAAGCTTACAACCTTGTTGGGAAGGGGAGATAGTTGAAAAAAAGTTAAAATTTGAGAATCAGGGCGTGTGCGGCCGCACAGGGGTGTGCGCACGCACGCTCCAGAGATTTTTAAAATGTGTGCGTACGCACAGGGGTGTGCGTATGCACAGGTGTCAAAATTTACAAAATCTGTTCAATCACACAACCTGTGCTAGCGCCCCCAACAGACTGGCCTCCCCCAACGTGTGCGTGCGCACAAGTGTGTGCAGACGCGCAGGTTGCAATTCATCCTTAGATATGTGCGCGCACAAGCTGTGCTAGTGCTGCAAACAGAATGCATTTTCTGCCTATGCGTGCGCACAGGAGTGTGCGGCCGCACAGATCAAAATTTTCGCAGGGTTGTGCATCCGTACAGGGGTGTGTGTGCGCATATATCAGAAATCATAAAATTCTGCAACTTAGCAAAATTTCAGATTTTCAACACCAACTTTGAATGATCATAACTCCCTCTACAAAATTCCAAATTTTACAAACTTTATATCAATTTAAAGGGTTTTCTAAGATCTTTAATTCCAAACAAATCTCATCAAATTTTGAAAACCGAGACAAAAGTTATGATCAAGCAAAGTTCACCAAAAATTCACTTTTACCAAAAGTTCCCAAAACCTCAACATTACTAACATTTCCAACCAAATCAAACTAAAACCACTTCAAACTCTATTTTCTATCATAACCTACCCTTTTTATCATTTTATACCATCCCCAACCATCAAATCTCAATCATGTGATACTAAAATCAATCCTCCACCAACACTTTCTTCAATCCTAATTCAATCATTACCGAACATCAAAATTAATCCCATATCCTTTCAATTTCAATCTCTCACACCACCTTTACCAATTTCAACATTCATGATTTATCAACTCATCATAATTCACATGGTTTATCAACAATCTCAACACTCACCTTCAATATACAACAAGATCACTAATCATTATCAATCACTAACCATATCAACAACAATAAATCACATACCCAACATCAAGCATCATAATCCTTAAATACCAACAATCATTATCAAATTCACACATTTCTCATTTTAAAACTCCATAACATCATCATCTCCATACAAGTTATCCTCATACATCATCACCACATACAATCATTCATTTTCAACATATCAATATTATTCAATATACATCAACATTCAACACCTCAACAACCATTATAATTCATTCCTATCATATGGGTCACTAACCTAAATGTCTATGAATATTATATACTGCATAGAGGAAACCAAAACCATACCTTGGCTGATTCCTAATATGGACCAAAACCCCAAAGAGCACAAGTTGAGCTTCCAACCACAAGCAAGCTTCCGATATGACTCCAACAAACTCCAAAAGCTTCCAAACTCACAACAAACAAGCTATATACACACCAAACATCACTAATCAAGCTAGGGCTCAACATAAACATGATCTCACAAGGGTTTTCAAGAGCTCTTACCTTGTTCAACAGTTTTGAAAGCCAAAACCACCAACAATCAAGTACTAGAGTGTACCTAAAACACCCAACACACAAGATTTTCCATAAAACCAAACTCTAAAACTCAAAATGAACAAGGACACAAAAACTGGGCAGGGAAACTCGAGGGACTTACCACAAAGTTTAGATAAAAATGACAGGTTCAGCAAGAGCTTCGCGTAGCCGCTGACGGCACGCAAATCGGAACACTGTAGCTCGAGATATCGCGGATTGAATTGAGAAGTGAATAGTGCTCTTCTCTCTTCTCCTTTCCCTTTTCTTCTTTTCTGCTGAGTGTGTCTGTGTTTATGAGGTGAAGGGTTCATTAATGAACCCTTATATATGTTGGATTTGGGCCCAACTTGGGCCCGGTCTAACCTGTTAGCGTTTTTAGCCCGTTCGGACTAACTTTGGGCCAAACCTTTAACACTAACGCCTGATTTTCTATTCCTAATATTTTTCTATGGTTTTCAACTGTTTTCTCTTTTTCTTGCGCAGTACCGAGCAGACTTGAACCAGTTCAACCGGTTTAGCTGCCGGTTCGCGGTTTTTCACAATTTTTTGCAGAAAACACATTTTCTGACTCAGAAAGACCTACTGAGTCCAAAAATCATATTTAAATCCCCAAATTCTCATTCTAACTTTTCGGAATCTAATTTGGGTATTTAAATAATTTTATTTGTGAAAAATCCGGTTCTTACATCCTCCCCTCCTTAAAAATATTTTCGCCCTCGAAAATCTAAATCACACGATTTAGTATATATACATATTCTCCACGAAGCATCCTACTTCCAACGTTACCAACCCAACAAGTTTCCAAAGCATCTCGTTCGCCGTAACCCCACCGTGCCGATCTCCTCTCTCATCTTCCACTACGTTACTCTGATTATCGTTGTTAAGAATCCAAAATTCTTTCCTTTAAACCAAATATTGATTTTGTAATACTGTTCAAAACCTTTAAAACAAGTTCCATATAAATGAGTTCATTTATTAAAAGAGTCGAAAATCATTTATTTATAAATCAATCATTTTAAGGCATGATTTTCCTAATTCATTGAAACCCGTAAATCAAAACCTTTCCATTTGAATCCCTTTTTGATAAGTGAAATTACAAACCCAAAATCACAAGTTAACAAAATCATACAACTCACTTTCCCATTTTAAATCGTATCATTTGATCAAAAGTTCCCATCCTAGTTTCAAAACCAAATCATTTAAACCAAAGCTCCAAACCAGATTTGAAAATCATTCTAAATCTTAAAACGGCAAAAATCATAGTTAAAAATCGCAAAGGCGTTAGTCGGTATTTCCGTTGCCACTAGTGCGAAACCGTACCATCACCCATACAGGGTACCGACAAGACTTCCAGTCATGCCTGGTACCCATTCCGGCACACCCATTCTGATCGTTCATCACCACAAGTCCGAAATCCTCGTCTACCTCCACTAGAATCCTCCTTTCCCATGGTTCACTCCCAACAAAACTCTAAGCTCTGGTAATCCTAACGGCGACTTTGGAAAAGATAGAACTAAGCTACTGTCAGGTCCAAGCAATATAATACTCAACGCATACGCTTACCTCTCGTCGGAGGATCCGACCCTGTCACATCACGTGCATCCAAGGCAACCACACGGTCTGACTGTTGATTCTGACATATGTTCTGCCTTTCTTACAATGGCAGTTCTTGGCTAGGTGTCCAGGTAGTCAACAAACATAACACAGGTGACTCCCTTTCATATAGTGAAACTGGACATTGTTGTCCCTCCTAGAATTCCTTTGACTTAGCAGATGCTGGGGAGTGTGTCCATCTCTCTTGAAGTTCTGTCTCTTTGGCCCAAGGTAATCGTCACGTTCCCTACTAGGGTTGCTTCTATGAGTGTCCCTTGACGAGGCTACCGTCTTTTCACATTCCTCAACCACCCTTGTTTTATTCACCAGATCAGAGAAAGTACAGATCTTCATAGGAGCCACCGCAGTCATAATGTCGCCCTTCAAGCCCCTCTGGTACTCAATGCACTTTCAGCTTTCGTAGGTCTCCGAGGCACCCTTACATACCCTAGAAAACCTACAGAGCTCCTCAAACTTGCTCATATAATCTGCCACAGACAAGGAATCTTGCTTCAGCTGCATCAGTTCCATCTCCTTCGCTTCCCTTACAGACTCAGGAAAATACTTCTTGTAGAAGGCTGTCTGAAATACATCCCAAGGAACATCAGCGTTCTGAAGTTGTAGCAAGCGGCATTCTGCCTGCCACCAATGCTGGGCCTCTTCCCAAAGTTGATAAGCAGCAAACTCCATGTATTGGTTGTTCGGGACATGCTGTGCCTGCAGTACGCGCTCCATAGCTTGGAACCAATTATCCGCTTCCGTGGGATTGGTTGAACCTCGAAAACTCAGAAGATGAACTTTGAGAAAAGTCGCCAAAGTCATCGGAGCACCTCTCGTGTTATCTCCACTCCCTTCGGCATTGTCATTCGCATTTCCTTCGCCATTCCCATTTTCGTTTTCGGTCGGTTGGCCTAACCTCTGCACAGCTTGCAGATTCACAGCAGCATTAGCCTCCATGGTATTTGCTAAGTTCGCCATCGCCGCCATGAATTCGGCATGGTTGTCAGCCGGTTGCTCATTCCTACTCTCTTGTGAACGTGTACGACCTCGTCCGCGAGTAGCCATTTGGGTTCCTGTCTTCACCAAACAATCGATATCAAGGTGATCAGTCTCAATACCAAAAGTCTAGTGCTTCAATTATCCCAAACAGGCACTCACAAACAAGCATGCTATGCAATATCAAGTAGATAACCTCATAGCATCAAAGAAAAAGACACAGAGTATGCAATGAAGCACAATCGGTCCATCCCTAAGGCTCACGAGAACGAACCGCTCTGATACCACTAAATGTAACACCCTAATTAGCCTAAGCTTTACCTCATGTCGTAGAGCAAAGGTTAATCAGAGATTACGACAGTTCTAAGCTCATACATAATATATATATATATATATATATATATATATATATATATATATATATATATATATATATATATATATATATATATATATATATAAAGAATAGTATAATCTAGAAGCCCGATGAAGGATATAGCTCAAAAACAGGATTTCAAAAGCGAAAACGTACTAGCGAAGCTACTAACTTAAAGCACAAGAAACAGATGGGATACAAAAAAAGATAAGTATATAATAATCATAAGAAACTAACCACGACTCACGGAGTTTAAGCCGGATAGCCATATAAAGACCAAAAAGGATTAGATAGTTAAAATGGCTTATACAATTTTGTTCTCTCAAATACAAGCCTCTAGGAAAAACAAAATACAAAAGTGAGAGACATATATAAAATAGACCAAAAGACTCAAAAAGATGTCCGGATCCGCCGTTCCTGTCACCAACCAGACAACTCACCTAGGTGGGTTGCGACCTGCATCTGAAAAACACAATAGAAATATGGTATGAGAACCGGAGGTTCTCAGTATTGTAACAGTGCCCAGTGATGTAGGATATAAGATCCCGGGACGCCAAAGGCAATCCTAAGCTCCATATCCATCACAAGAGTTCAAGCTTAAAGCATACTAAAACAGATAAGCATAGCTATATAAACCTTAACATAAGTAAACCGGGTAATCTATCTTAAGGAATTTCTATTCTAACCAAACACCGCTGTCCCACAGCCTTCACCAACCGATCCTCCTTGCGATCCCATTGCCACCGCCTACTTACCCTCCTCAGCACCAGACAAACACAGATAATGCAAGCAAGGAAAACACAAGTAATATTCATATATATAGCAAGTAATTCAAGAAGCAAGTAAGCATTTTATACAATTAGGCAGGCTCAAGTAATCAAAGCAAACAAGCACATAGGAAATGCATATGATGAATGTCTATCCTATTGGCTCGTGACATCACTTGTCAGTCTATAAATGCCAACCCGACACATCCTTTCGAATGTCGCCTTTCTGCCACTTCCGAGGATATAGCGCCTGGCCTCTTGTTCTGAGGATATAGTGCCTGGCACACTACCATTCCGAGGCTATAGTGCCTGGCCCACTCTTGCGGCAGAAAAGGAAAACAACAATTACACATAACTCATCACAAATCATTCCAAGGATATAGTGCTTGGCACACTCTCAATATTCATATTTCTAAAGTTCATCCTAAGCCATTCCACTCCGAACTCATTAATCCATCAGTTTCTCAATTCACATACCAATCTACCTTCACAAGCCATCAAACCATCCTCATTACACCCGAAACCTAAACCTCCGTCTTCTAATTCTTCACAATAATCATCAACTAAAACCCTTAGGTTATCTCTCATATGCCCATACTCAAAATTAAAACCACAAGCCTTAAAATGGTGTTATAGAAGCTTACAAACTTGTTAGGAAGGGGAGATAGTTGAAAACAAAGTTAAAATTTGAGAATCAGGGCGTGTGCGGCCGCACAGGGGTGTGCGTGCGCACGCTCCGGAGAGTTTTAAAATGTGTGCGTACGCACAGGTGTCAAAATTTACAAAATCTGTTCACTCGCACAACCTGTGCCAGCGCCCCCAACAGACTGGTCTCCCCCAACGTATGCGTGCGCACAGGTGTGTGCGGACGCACAGGTTGCAATTCATCCTTAGATATGTGCGCGCACTAGCTTTGCTAGCGCTGCAAACAGAACGCATTTCCCTGCCTGTGCGTGCGCACAGGAGTGTGCGGCCGCACAGATCAAATTTTTTGCAGGGTTGTGCGTCCGTACAGGGGTGTGTGTGCGCACATATCAGAAATCATAAAATTCTGCAACTTAGCAAATTTTCAGATTTTCAACACCAACTTTGAATGATCATAACTCCCTCTACAAAATTCCAAATCTTACAAACTTTATATCAATTTAAAGGGTTTTCTAAGATCTTTAATTCCAAACAAATTTCATCAAATTTTGAAAACCGAGACAAAAGTTATGATCAAGCAAAGTTCACCAAAAATTTACTTTTACCAAAAGTTCCCAAAACCTCAACATTACTAACATTTCCAACCAAACCAAACCAAAACCACTTCAAACTCTATTTTCTATCATAACCTACCCTTTTTATCATTTTATACCATCCCCAACCATCAAATCTCAATCATGTGATACCAAAATCAATCCTCCACCAACACTTTCTTCAATCCTAATTCAATCATTACCGAACATCAAAATCAATCCCATATCCTTTCAATTTCAATCTATCACACCACCTTTACCAATTTCAACATTTATGATTTATCAACTCATCATAATTCACATGAGTTATCAATAATCTCAACACTCACCTTCAATATACAACAAGATCACTAATCATTATCAATCACTAACCATATCTACAACAATAAATTCCGTGAATATCGTATCTGATCCGATTTGATGAGTACAGTGCGGATCGGATAGAATTTTAGGTTATATTCGATCCGATCCGATCCGATCCGTGTGCAGCCCTACCCAGAGATATGGTGCTCGGAACACCGTCTAGGATTTTGTGCCTGCACACTCTAGTGATCCGAAGGGATGCGAGCAGGATACTCTTGCCACAGACCTTACATCTCAACGTAAGCGGGATTAACCACCGTCCTTATGCCACCGCCGCGACCTCGACAGGCGGGATTAACCACCGTCCCTGTCAGGCGCATAGCGTCTCATAATTCTCAGCATAAAATAGTAATTCAGTGGTTTTCAAAAATCATTTCATTCTGAGCTTGTTAGTTAACCACTTACACCACTCACCCCGAACTCATTAGTTCAACACTTTCTCAATTCATTGTCAGTAACCCCCAACATACTATTCTTCCTTCTCACTCACCCAAACCCATTCTCAGTACACCAGAAACCTAAGCCTCCGTTCTCTAACTTTTACCGGGAATACCGAAATAATTCTACCCAACACCTTCTCTATGTTTTAACATCCAAAAACAAGCCAAAAAGTCTTAGATAGGTGTCACAGAAGTTTACAAGCTCGCCGAGAAGGTGAAACAGTTAAAAACAAGATTTTATTGAAAAACAGGGCAGTGTGCGTATGCACAGGGGTGTGCGTGCGCACGCCCAAGAGGATTTTCAAGATGTGTGCGTACGCATAGAGGAGTGCGTATGCACAGGCGTAAAATTTTCCAATTCTGTTCGCTCGCACAATGCGTGCGAACGCCCTCAACAGAATACACCTTCCAACGTGTGCGTGCACACAAGGCTGTGCGTGCGCATAGCTTGCAATACTTCGTTGGGTGTCTGTACGCACAGAGCGTGCTAGCGCTCCCAACAGCAGCTACATCGCCATGTGTGCGTGCACACAAGAGTGTGCGTGCGCATAGTTTCAAAAATACACAGGGTATGCATGCGCACAGGGTTGTGGATACGCACAAGTTAAAATTTGCCACTGATCAGAGCGCATGCACAGTAGTGTGCGTCCGCACACAAACCAGAAATCATAAAATTCTGCAACATCACAGAATTCAGATTTTGACACCAAACTTTTAATGATTATAACTTTCTCTACAAAAATCCATTTTCTACAAACTTTATATCAATGTAAAGCTCTCAAAGCCATCTTTAATTTAAAACAAGTTTCATGCAATCTTAAGATTTGAGGCTCAAGTTATGATCCGTCAAAGTTAGCCCAAAACTCATTTTTACCAAAAATTTACAAGTTCTTAACCTTCCAATTTCCCAACCAAAACCAAACCACCATCTCATCAAACTCCAAAACACATCAGATCTCACACTTTTCATACCTCAATTCACCACTTTACCTTATGCAATCATCAATCCCAATTATCAATTACATAACACTATATTCATTTCTCAACCAACCCATTAATCAATTATCATTTCACCATTACCAACAATCATCACAATCAATCTCAATCTCAATCTTCAATACCATATTATCGACATCAACATTACAATTCATCAAAACAACCCAAATCATCAAATCATCATACATCATCATACAACAGTTCCAAAAACTAATTTAATTCAATCCTATCCTATGGGTCACTAGCCTAAGTGTCTAGAAATATTATATATTATACATAGAGGAAATCGAAATCATACCTTGGCCAATTTTCAATATGCACTAAAACCCAAATTGCGTGCAATTCAAGCTTCCAACCACAACTAAGCCATCAATTCAACTCCAAGCTCCAAGTAAAAGCCAATAATCACAACTTCAAGTTATAAATACACATAATCCATAACCAATCAACCTAGGGTTCATCTTACCCAAAATTCACAGACACTCTTACCTTGCCCAATAGTTTTGGAAGCAAAATCCAATAGTAATCAAGTGCTAGAGTGTATCTAAACACCCAAAATCATAAAATTTCACTCAATACAAAACCCTAAAATTTTGAACTTTTGAAAGGAAGAATTGAGAGAGATTTCGTGATTTTCTTACCAGTTTCTTGGGTGGGTTTTGTAGAGATCTCCACGATGATCGCGTGGCCATAAACAGTGCGGCGATCGGAGCCCCGTAGCTCAAGTTATGGTGGATTGAAGAAGAGAGTGAATAGTAACTCTTCTCTCCTCTTCACTTTCAACTTACACCTGTGCTTTGGTGTGTTTGTGTATGTGGTGTGCTGAATGGGCTCATTTAATGAACTTATATATGTTGGGTTTGGGCCCAACTTGGGCTCAGTCCAACCCGTTAGTGTTCTTGGCCCGTTTGGCCCAACTTTGGGCCAAAACTTTAAAATTAATGTCCAATTTTCAATTTCTAATATTTTTCTGAGGTTTTCTACTGTTTTTAATTATTCTCGCACAATACTAGACAGACTTAATCTGGTTCAACCGATTCAGCTGTCGGTTTGCGGTTTTACTCAATTTTTCACAGAAAATTACATTTTCTTACTCAGAAAAATCTACTGAGTCCAAAAATCATATTTAATTATTTAATTGAACAGTTAATTAATCTCATTTCTTACAGGTATAGTCGATGGACATCCTCCATTTTCCATTCTGTTTCTTCAAGAGTACCACATTACCGAGCCATAATGGGTATTTTAATTCCCTTATGAACCCAATTTCTAACAGCGCATATACTTGTTCTTCTACAACTTCGGCTCTTTCGGGGTTGAGTTTTCACCACTTCTGTTGTACAGGTCATCAGCCCGGGTAAACGGCGAGCTTGTGACTCATGAGATCGAGATGAATTCCAGGCATGTCAGAGGCTTTCTAGGAAAAGAGATCGGAATTTTTTTTGTAGGAGTTTAACAAGTTCTTGCTTTAGCTACTCTCCTAGATTGGCCCCTACGTTTGTTGTCTTTCTGATCTCATCCCCGATCTGGACTTCTTCAATCTTTCCATCAGGTTAGGGTCTCAATTCCTCCCGAACTTGGACTCTTCTGAGTTCTATGGTGTTGACTTCTTTTTCTTTGGCACTTCCTCGTAAGTTCAGCCTTTCGTTATAACACCTCCTTGCTAGTTTTTGATCTCCCCTTACGGTTGCTATTCCTTCGGGTGTAGAAAATTTCATGCAAAGATAGAAAGTTGAAACTACTACCGTAAATCGGTTTAATGTTTCCCAAACAAAAAAGGTATATAGATATTCTCTCATATCTTTTTCCGCAAAAGCTAGTTTGAATAGGATATCTGCTGAGCTTTCTTGATCTATTAAGGTTCTGTGGAGGATTGCGTTGACGAGGATCATTGTGATTACTACTGGGTCATCATGCCCATGCATCACTCCTGGTGCGTCTTCTTTGGTGAAAACAATTGTGGGTAGGTCGAGTATTTCAGCATCTTTGCCGACCTGGTACACTTCTGTTAGGTGCCTCTTCTAGGAAGATTTTGTTATCCCCACTCCAGCGAATCCTCCAACGATCATGTGGACATGCCTTTCAGAAGTTCTTGGGGGTCGGTCTCACTTTTCTTGGTCTTCATCTCTTTTTCTTTTGCTATAATCATCCACAGCAAGATACCTATCCACCCGGCTTTCTATGGCCAATTGTTCAATGATATTTTTTAAATCATAGCAATCGTTGCTGAAATGGCCATATATTTTATTCTATTAAAAATATTCTGACCAATTTCTACCTTTCTTGCCTTTAATATGTCTAGGAGGGGGTATCTTTTCAGTGTGACAGATTTCTCTGTACACGTCGACAAGGGAGACTCGTAGTGGTGTATAAGAATGGTATCTTCGAGGCCTTTCTGAGTTGTACTCTTCTTTTTTGTTTATCTCTTTTTCCTTTTCCAAGACACTTATAGCATGCTTGATCTTGTCTTTCTGAATGGAGAACCGGGTAAGAAAACTTCTCACCAAATCGTCGATGCAGGTGACTGACTTGGGCGATAAACTATCGAACTACTTCATTGTCGCCTTGGTTAACGTAATCAGGAAAGCTTTACAGTGAGTTACATCCAACACATCCACCAAGTACATGCGACTTTTGAAATTACTTAGATGATGCCTTGGATCGGTCGTTCCAACATAGAGATCCATGTCCGAGCTATTAAAATTTCTAAAAACTTGAGCCGGCATGATTTCTTCTATGAATGGATCTTCGCCCCTAAGGCATTTCTTCTCTATCAGCTTGGGCTTTCCTGCCTTTAATGTCGGTTTCCAGCATCTCGAGTTTCTCCTCCAGTTCTCTTTGTCATTGTATCTCCCTTTATTGAGCTCGTTCCAATTAGCGTTGTCATTCTAACTCATTCTCAAGCTGTTCTAACCGACCTTGATGGTTATGAACCAGTCTCATGAGCTCAGTAGGATCTCTTTCTCCCAATCCCCCTGATTGATGGACTTCCGAGCTTATTCTTTGTCCTCCTTGACTTACAAGTTGTGTATCTCTAGCAACACTCTTCCCCATGTCGAGTCGGGGAGGTATGACAAGTGGGCGATCGTCGTTAGGTTGTTCTTCCTCATAGGCTTCTAAGTCAGAAGCTGTATGTCCATCTTCTGAAAGGTCATCCGCGAATATACAACGTCGATTACCATGTCCTTAGCAACGATGCCAATGTTCAGAGGGTTACCTGAAACTATGATTTGGGACTTAACGCAAATCCCAAACTCCTATTGGGGTGTTGATGAGCGGATATTTTATACGCTTTTTGGCATCATTTTCATATAGTTTTTAGCATGTTTTGTCTAAGTTTTATTAAGTTTTCATAGGTTTTAATGCAAAATTCACATTTTTGGATTCTACTTTGAGTTTGTGTGTTTTTGTACAATTTTAGGTATTTTCTGGCTGAAATTAAGGAGCTGGAGCATAAGTCTGATTCAGAGACAGAGTAAGCACTGCAGATGTTGTTCGGATCTGACCTCCTTGCACTCGAAAGAGGTTTTCTGGAGCTAAAGAAGTCCAAATGGAGCGTTCTCAACGGCTATGGAAATCTGACTTCTAGATCTTTCCAGCAATGTATAATAGTCTATACTTTGATTCAGAATTGAAGGTCCAAAACTGGCGTCCAACGCCAGCCTCCTGCCCCAGTCCAAGCGTCCAGCGCCAAAAGAAGGAGACCAGCGTCCAAACGCCCAAACAGGACCTTCTAGCCAGCATTCAACGCCCTAGAGGTCTTCTAGCACGTGGATCTCATCAAATCTCAGCCCAAACACTCACCAAGTAGGCCCCGGAAGTGGATTTTAGCACTAAAAGACTGTTTTACCTTTTCTTATGTAATCCTTAGTCATTAGTTTAGTATTTAAAGAACTTTTACTCCTCTCATAAAAGGAGATCTGCCATATTACTTTTTCCTATTGTATTTACTATCAGTATGAGTTTCTAAACCTCTTAGGTTAAGGGGAGGAGCCATGCTGAGTTTTATGGATTAGTAAAAGTACTACTGTTCTTTCTCAATTCGTGTTTGATTCTCTATTCTAAGATGTATCTTCGTTCTTCATCAATATGAATGCATTGAACTGGCATAAGGTTATCACATTCTACATGGGTTCAGAGTGAGTCTTTCATCGAACAATGATGAATCACTAGCTTGATTATACATCTCTTAGACGGCTAATCCACGACTTCGTTGGGGACTTCTCGAGACACCAGTTCAGCCGAAGTATGGGGAGATTAGGGTCTCTGTGGTAGAGGCTAGAACCCAAAGGCGCAACATTCTCTTATCTGGAAGATCCAACCTTGTCTGTGGCATTTTGGGTAGGATCATTAAGGAGAATGGACTGCAGGAGCTTCACCCTCAATCAGAATGGATCCGCACTAACCCTGGGGTTCAGATCTGGAGGAGTATTAGCGGTTGCTCAAACCAGCGTCAATTACATACAACCTGCCATAGAAGAAATCATTCACAATTGAAGAAGACAGTAAGACCAGAGTTAATCCAGAAGGACAAAGTATCTCCAAGCCTTAATTATCTTCTTATCATTGTAAACAGGTCAACCTAGTTTAGATCTCACAAATCCAACAACTCTTCTATCCGCCTGACTAAGATCTGCAAGATAACCATAGCTTGCTTCAAACCACAATTCTCGTGGGATCGACCCTGACTCGCTCAGGTATTACTTGGACGACCCAGTGCACTTGCTGGTTCAGTTGTACGAAGTACGGGGATTCGTGCACCAAATTTTTGGCGCCGTTGCCGGGGATTATTCGAGTTTGGACAACTGACGGATTATCGTGTTCCTTAGATAAGGTATTGTCTTTAATTTTGTTGAGTCTTTTATTTTTATTTTCTTCTTCTTTATTTTCGAAAAAAAAATCAAAAACATTTTTAAAATTTTTTTTCTTTTCTTTGTTTAATCTTTGTTTTTGGTTTGAGTCTTTTGTTTTTGTTCTTGTGAATTTTCGAATTTCTTGAGTCTTTCTTCTAAAAATTTTCAAAACCTTTTCTGTTTTTTGCTATGTATTTTCTTTTTATTTTCTTACTTTTGAGTCTTACTTATTTCATGTTTTCTTTTTCAAAAATTTTTCAAAATCTTTTCTTTTCTTTAGTAATCTTTGTCTTTTGTTTGAGTCTTGTGTCAATCTTTAAGTTTGATGTCCCTTGGTCAGTTTGGTTTTTATTTCTTTTAACCTGTTCTTGGTTTTTCTTTCCTCATATTCGAATTATTCTTGGTTATTTTTCTTGTTTGATTTCAAAAATTTTAAGTTTGGTGTCTCTTTGTGTTTTCTTGCTTATTTTCAAAAAATTTGAATCTTTGATCCTAAAAATTTTAAGTTTGGTATCTTTTAGTGTTTTTCTTTGTCAAAATTTTGAAAATTGTCTTTAATTTCAAAA
This sequence comes from Arachis ipaensis, assembly GCF_059453495.1. Classification (NCBI taxonomy): domain Eukaryota; kingdom Viridiplantae; phylum Streptophyta; class Magnoliopsida; order Fabales; family Fabaceae; genus Arachis; species Arachis ipaensis. Next base: position 118,465,017 of record NC_142443.1, on the reverse strand, counting down.
TTTTTTTAAGTTTGATGTCTTTTAGTGTTTTTATTTTAAAATTTTTGAAAATTGTGTCTTTGGTTTCCAAAATTTTTAAGTTTTGTGTCCTTTGCGTGTTCTTGTTTTCTTTGAATTCTTTGAGTTTTGTTCTTGGTATTCTTCTTGATCTTCAAAGTGTTCTTATTTTTCTTCTTGTTTTGATCTTAAAAGTTTTAAGTTTGGTGTCTTTTATTATTTTTCCTTTCAATTTTCAAAAATTTAGTGTCTTAAATCTAAAAATTTTAAGTTTGGTATCTTTTGGTTGTTTTTCTCTCTCTTCATTAATTCAAAAAAATAAAAAAATATCTTTTCTATCTTTATTTTAAAAATATTTTTGAAAATTATAAAGAAAATTTCAAATTCTAATTTCAAAATCACTATCTTATCTTATCTTAATTTCAAATCTTTTCAAAAATCATATCTTTTTCAAAATCTTATCTTATCTTTTTATCTTTCCTTAAAATTCAAAAATCTTATCTTATTTCAAAATTCAAATTTTAAATTTCAAAATCAAATCTTTTCAAAAATCAAATCTTTTTCAAACCTTTATCTTATCTTGTTTCAATTTCAAAATTCAAATTTCAAATCTTATCTTCTCCAACTTCTTTTCAAATCTTTTCTTTTAAAATTTGATTCTTTCTTATCTTATCTTTCTTTTAAAATTTAAATTTCAAATCTTTTTAAATTAAAACTAACTTTTTGATTTTGATTTCAAATCTTTTTAATTTAAAACTTATCCTTTCTTAACTTCCTTATCTTATCTTTCTTACCTACTTTATCTTATCTTTAATTTAAAATATTTTCTGTCTTCTTTTAAATTTTAAATTAAATCTTTTTCAAATCTTTTCAATTCTTATCTTATCTTGTTGACCTTTTCAAATATTTTCAAATTCAAATCTTTTCTAATCTTCTATCTTATCTTGTTTTCAAATCTTTCTTAATTAGTTACTTGTTTTCTCTTCTTTTTCAGAACTTCCCAACTAATTCCTCTCTCTTCTAATTTTTGAAATTTCTTCTTCTCTTTCTCTCTCTTCTTTTTCGAATTCATTAATTAATTTTCAATTATTTTTAATTACTTAACCTTTATTTTCGAATTTAATTAATAAATAAAATAAACACAAAAATATTTTAATCATAATTTACATCTTGTTCCTTAATTCTTCTTCTTCTCCTACCTTTCTTCATCATGAATCCAAATGGGAATGAAGAGTTCAGAAGAACTCTGGGGTCCTATACAAACCCCACTGCTGACTTCTATGGAAGAAGTATTAGCATACCTCACATCAGAGCAAGTAGCTTTGAACTAAACCCTCAACTCATTACTTTAGTGCAGCAAAACTGCCAGTATTCTGGACTTCTACAGGAAGAACCTACAGAGTTCCTAGCAGATTTCTTAAAGATTGCTGACACAGTACACAATGAGGGAGTAGACTAAGATGTCTACAGATTATTACTCTTTCCTTTTGCTGTAAAGGACCAAGCAAAGAGGTGGTTGGATAACCAGCCTAAAGCTAGCTTGAAAACTTGGAAACAGTTAGTAGACAAGTTTTTAAATCAATACTTTCCTCCAAGAAAGATGACCCAGCTGAGACTGGACATCCAAGACTTCAAACAAGGAGATAATGAATCTCTTCATGATGCCTGGGAAAGGTATAGAAGGATGCTAAGAAAATGTCCCACTGAATTATTTTCAGAATGGGTACAGTTAGACGTCTTCTACTATGAACTTTTAGACATGGCTAAAATATCTCTGGACCACTCTGATGGTGGTTCCATACATATGAGAAAGACTATTGAAGAGGCTCACGAGCTTATTGAGACAGTTGCCACTAATCAGCATCTGTACTCATTTGATGAGACTTCTATGAAAGGAGAGGTTAAGGAAATATCTACTGAATCTAACTCTCCAAAATAGAATGAGTCTTTAGCTCAGCAACTACACTCCCTTGTACAGCAAATGTTGAAATTGCAAGAGATACTGCAAGAAGCTCGAGCCTCTAATAGAACTATAGAGGCACAGTTGAATCAAACTAGACAGCACTTATCTGAACAGATAAGAGAAGAGTGTCTGGCCCTCATTAGTACCAAGGAGGCTGAGCCTCAGATGGTACACACTGTTGAGGAACTAAATGAAGAAGAGACTTAAGAAGAGGCTGGGAGCACATTGTTGCACGCACCTCTTATGGGAAGAAAGCCTGAAGTACCACACCCTCAGATGCCCCAAAAGGATACCAAGGATGAGCAATACTCACAATCCTTGGAAGGCTCTGAAAAGATACAAATCAATATTCCTTTTGTTGAGGTTGTGGAGCAATGGTCTCTATCTATTGGAAGAAACCTCTCTGATGCTGAGAGAGGCGAATTAGTGATGAGGTTACAGAAGGATTACATGGTTATCAAGGTCCTTCAACCTCCACTACCCCTTGACAAAGGAGGTACTTCCATGCAGAGTACAATATTGGAGCCTCCTCCCCTGGTGAAAAATCATACAGTTTCTCCAAACATCAAACTTAAGTTTGGTGTTGGGCAGTCATCACCTACCAAAGAGGAAGGTTCCAAGAGAAAAATGCATAAGGGATGGAGAAATAATACAACCCCTACCCTAACAAGCAAGGAGAATCAAGCTCATCACACTAAAAGAAAGCTTGTTAGGAGGAATAAAAATCTGAGGGCACTAATCTCCTCCTCTTCTCCCATGGAGTCATTTCTGTTAACCAACTGAAAAAAGAGGAAGAAAGTCAGCAATCGAGTGTCAAGCTAATGACATTAAAGAAGCACTTGTTGGGAGGCAACCCAACCATGAGTAAAGTATTTCTGTTCTTATTTCTTTTGTTTATTTTCATTTGAGTTTATTTTAGCTTATTTTTAGAGATTTCCCTTGCTTTTTAATGTTTGTGATCATGTGTAGTAGTCAGAACAGAGAATAGAAAGGTTCAGCAATGAAAACAGACCACTCTGGATTGAGTGTCTTGCTGCAGGGAGCACTGGTTGGGCATTCAACGCCACAACTGGGAGGAAAGCTGGCGTTAAACGCCAGCCATGGTATAGTAGCTGGGCATTCAACGCCGATACGGAGGGCAGAAAATTTGAATTTCCTAGCCTCTCAGGACCAGTAGGTCCTACAGAATCTCCATCTACCCCACCTTCTTCCACCCTATTCTTCCCCATCGTTCATATTTGCTCGAAGATGAGCAAAACTCTTAAGTTTGGTGTTGCAAAAGCTTTGCTTTTTGACTTCTACCACTCCTAAAGGGCTATGTGGGAAGAACAACAGAGAGAAGGGAGTGACATTGAAGAGATCAAGCACTACATTGGATCCTCAAGGAGGAGTACTAGCCGCCACCATTAAAGGTGGATTCGTTCTCTTTTATCTCCTTTTCTTTTGTTATTTTTCTGTTTTCTGTTATATTATCTATTCTCTTGTTCTTATTGCATGATCATTTCCATTTATGTCTTAAAGTTGTAAAATGTTCCATATGTCTCTCACCTTGCTTAAAAAGAAAATTTTAATTGAAAATAATTGAGAGATACATAAATTTCAAGTTTTATAAAAAGAATAGTTCAATTATTTTGATGTGGTGGCATTGCTTTAGTTTTCTAAATGTATAAATAAACAGTGCATACTTGAAGTTGAAATTAAGAATGTTGGCTCTTGAAAGAATGATGAAAAAGGAAAAGTATTATTGGTAATCTGAAAAAATCCAAAAATTGATTCTTGAAGCAAGAAAAAGCAGCAAAAAGAAAAAGAAAAAGCATGTTGCAAAAAAAATAATAAAAATAATAGATGCATGCGAAAAAAATAAAAAAAATAAAAAGCAGAAAAAGCCAATAGCTCTTTAAACTAAAAGGCAAGAGGAAAAAGCCAATAACCCTTTAAACCAAAAGGCAAGGGTAAAAGGATCCAAGGCTTTGAGCATCAATGGTTAGGAGGGCCTATAAAGAATAAAATTCTAGCCTAAGCTGCTTAACTAAGCTGTCCCTAACCATATGCTTGTGGTGTGAAGGTGTCAAGTGAAAATCTTGAGACTGAGCAGTTAAAGTCGTGGTCCAAAGCAAAAAGAGTGTGCTTAAGAACACTGGACACCTCTATCTGAGGATTCTAGCAAAGCTGAATCACAATCCAAAAGGGTTCACCCAGTTAAAGTGTCTATGGCATTTATGTATCTGGTGGTAATAATGGAAAATAAAGTGCTTAGGGTCACGGCCAAGACTCTAAAAAGCTGTGTTCAAGAATAAAAAAGAACTAAACTAGGAGAGTCAATAATATCATCTGGATTCTAAGTTCCTAAAGAGACCAACACTTCTGAGTTTCAATGGATAGTGAGATGCCAAAACTATTCGGAAGCAAAAAGCTACTAAGTCCCGCTCATCTAATTAAAACTGAGCTTCATTGGAAACTCTGAGATTTATTGTATCTTACTCTTCTTTTTATCCTACTGTGTTTTTACTTGCTTGGGGACAAGCAACTGTTTAAGTTTTAGCATGTTTTGTCTAAGTTTTATTAAGTTTTCATAGGTTTTAGGGCAAAATTCACATTTTTTTATTTTACTTTGAGTTTGTGTGTTTTTGTACAACTTCAGATATTTTCTGGCTGAAATCGAGGAGCTGGAGCAAAAGTCTAATTCAGAGACAGAGAAAGCACTGCAGATGCTGTCCGGATCTGACCTCCTTGCACTCAAAAGAGGTTTTCTGGAGTTACAGAAGTCCAAATGGAGCGTTCTCAATGGCTATAGAAATATGACTTCCAGAGCTTTCCAGCAATATATAATAGTCTATACTTTGCTTCAGAATTGAAGGCCCAAAACTGGCATCCAACGCCAGCCTCCTGCCCCAGTCCAGGCGTCCAGCGCGCAAAGGAGGAGACCAGCGTCCAAACGCCCAAAGAGGACCCCCTAGCCAGTGTTCAACGCCCTAGAGGCCTCCTAGCACATGGATCTCATCAAAGCTCAGCCCAAACACTCAACAAGTGGGTTCCGGAAGTGATTTTTGCACTAAAAGACTGTTTTACCCTTTCTTATGTAATCCTTAGTCATTAGTTTAGTATTTAAAGAACTTTTACACCTCTCATAAAAGGAGATCTGCCATATTAATTTTTCCTATTGTATTTTCTATCAGTATGAGTTTCTAAACCTCTTAGGTTGAGGGGAGGAGCCCTGCTGAGTTTTATGGATTAATAAAAGTACTACTGTTCTTTCTCAATTCGTGTTTGATTCTCTATTCTAAGATGTATCTTTGTTCTTTATCAATATGAATGCGTTGAACTGGCATAAGGTTATCACATTCTACATGGGTTCAGAGTGAGTCTTTCATCGGACAATGATGAACCACCAGCTTGATTATACATCTCTTAGACGGCTAATCCACGACTTCGTTGGGGACTTCTCGAGACACCAGTTCAGCCGAAGTATGGGGAGATTAGGGTCTCTGTGGTAGAGGCTAGAACCCAAAGGCGCAGCATTCTCTGATCCAGAAGATCCGACCTTGTCTATGGCGTTTTGAGTAGGATCATTAAGGAGAATGGACTGCAGGAGCTTCACCCTCAATCAGAATAGATCCGCACTAACCCTGGAGTTCAGATCTGGAGGAGTATTGGCGGCTTCTCAAACCAGCGTCAATCACATGCAGCCTGTCATAGAAGAAATCATTCACAGTTGAAGAAGACAGTAAGACCAGAGTTAATCCAGAAGGACAAAGTATCTCCAAGCCTTAACCATCTTCTTATCATTGTAAACAGGTCAACCTAGCATAGATCTCACAAATCCAACAACTCTTCTATCTGCCTGATTAAGATCTGCAAGATAACCATAGCTTGCTTCAAACCACAATCTTCGTGGGATCGACCCTGACTCGCTCAGGTATTACTTGGACGACCCAGTGCACTTGCTAGTTCAGTTGTACGAAGTGTGGGGATTCGTGCACCAGGTGTATGCGACATCTTCGAGTGCCGAGGTGCCGTCGTTCGATGTCTTGGTGAAGATGGAGGGTGGTACCTACAAGAGATTTCGATACTTAAGTTAGCAAAGGTTTTAGGCATATTTTTAGTAGATTGGAGTTCGAGGAATACCTGAGAGTATCAGGGTGTTTATAAGTGTAGATGTAGAGTTAATAGCTACCTTTAGAGTAGTTCCACCTTTGATGATGGGTTCGTTACTCCTTTTTGTTGGAGAGGTTGTTGAGATCTCCTTTCTAAATGAGTAGGAGAGATAGTTACTTATTTAGGTAAATAAGGCTAGGCCCATATCGCCCTGTCCGACCTCTATGGTGTAGTTTGGAACAATATTTGTAGAGTGTTAATTGGGCTTTATTCATTTTAGTCCTGACTAAGTTGTGAGTCAGAGTATTAACAAATAGTATCCATTACATCCTTATACATATCATCATCCACATTTTTATAATTTTTCCAATAAAAAAAATGCATTTTTCAATGTATACTTCCTAGTTTTTGGTATTTTAGAATTCTCTGCTAAAAAAAGTACTCAACAAGGAATGCAACTATTACACATTTAGTTATTAAAGAAAACAAATCTATTTACTCGTGCTATTTTTATTTATACTTATTTCACATTAAGGACAAACTATTAAAATAATATTTGAAAATTTATATTGGAGACAAAAATAATCTTAAAACAATAGAAAAGACAAATATATTTCAAGAAGAATTAAAAATATGACGAAAATATGACAAAAAAAGTTACGTAGCATCCCTACAACCTTGTGAGAGTAAACCCTAGCAGAGAAAGAGTACGTACTCCGTACTCAGAGAGAATGAGAGAAGGAGAGAGCGGGAACGAGTGTTTGAGGGCGAAACACAGTGAGCATGGCGGCCATGCCGTCGGAAGAGATAAGGGGGAGAGTGTGGGTGGGGGTGCATCCGGTGCCAAGGAGGGTTTTTCACGAGGGGGTTTTTCAAATCCTACAAAGATCTCCTTTAGAGATAAAGTCATTGGTCCAGAGAAATCGAAGGCGTTTGCACTTGCAGGATCTCTATCTGGGGATAGTATAGCCACGGTGGTGGGCAAGCAGGGCGATTCCCAACCTCCATGTGTAAACTTCACTGAAGAAGCCAAGCTTTGTTTGGTAGAGCCTTATCGAGAAGCTTTAGTGATTAAGGTTCTTGATAAAAATTATAGTTACACAGCTCTTTCACACAAGCTTCGGATGGTTTGGCGCATTAAAGGTGGCTTTGATCTGCTTGATGTGGGGTTTGGGTACTTCATGGTAAAATTCGATGCATGTGAAGATCGTGAGAAGGTCATGCTTGGTGGTCCGTGGTTGATTGATGGGCACTATGTTGCTGTAAAACCGTGGGATATAGATTTTCGGCCATGTGAGCAATCCTTCGGGTCTACGCTTGTATGGGTTCGGATTTCGGGGCTCCCAATCTGGTGCTATCAGGAACAGGCCATGATGCGTATTGCTTCTGCAATAGGAGTTCCCATCAAAGTGGACTTAGCCACTAAATTGGCTGAGAGAGGACGATATGCCCGAGTATGTGTTCAAATAAATTTAGGACTGCCAGTGATCAAGCATATCATTGTGGAAGGCGTAACTCATGTAGTGGAGTATGAAAGTTTAAATTTAATTTGTAACTCTTGTGCACGTTATGGTCACGATATGGCACAGTGCTTGGGTAAAGACTCTAGGGAAGGAAAGAGTGTTGATTCCGATGCCACCAAGCCACAGGACGGTACAAAGGCAGTGCCACATCCTGAGACCAAAATTCACAATTCAAATGAAGTAGAACCTAATGTGGTAGGTGGCGTTACTGGCGAGAATCCTGCATCGAATTTGCAAGAAGATTTGGAGGCTAATAATTTGGAAGGAAATAATGTTGAGGAGGCTTGCATGCATGATGAACCAGGCTGGGAGCAAGTTGTGAGGAAAGGTAAAACCAAGCTGGGTCAGAAGCAATATAACAAGGTCCAAAGAGGCATTCAATCCAGAATCGATTCGGGTAGAGTAATCAGGCCCACCATTCACTTCTCTCACACGAATGGATCAAGCTCCTATCGTGCTAGGGTCGGGTCACGAGTCAAGGTCGGACACAGCGCTTCCCGTGTTGGTGAGACGTCGATCTCCTCAACCCGACACACCCCAGTGCCTTGCGGGTCCTCTCTCCGGAAACGACCAAGGCTGGGGTCCCTACAGAGCTCGCCAGTTGAGAAGAATGGAGGCACGGTGGTGGAAGCATCGTCATGTCTTCCTGCAACCGTGAAGGAGGGTGTTACCGTGGTGGTTCCATTGGAGAAGGAAGGCGCATTGCCGGCTGTTACTGCGTCGGTAGGCGGGATTAAGGAGATATTCCAGGGAGATCCGGCAAACCTGAAGGTCACGGGAGTCACTTCCGCTGGGCAAGCCTCGGTTTGAGGTTGGTGAAGCACTTTGATTTCCTTGTTTTATATTTTTATAATTTATATTATGGATAGTTTAAATATAATAGCTTGGAATATTAGGGGTGCTTCTAATAAGTTAGCCCGGGTGAATTGTAAAGAGCTGGTTAGGAAATTTAAACCTGTAATTTTTATTGTGGTTGAAACTCACTGTCCTTTTCAACACTTGAAAATGTTCTGGGAAAGACTTGGTTATCACCCTATTGGTATAGTGGAGGCGTCAGGACACAAGGGGGGTATTTGGTTCCTTTCTGCAATACAGGGTGTTCACTGCAAATGGGTTGATGCTTTCGATCAGTGTGTTACAGTTGAGGTTCAGGTAAATAATGTGATTTGGAGGTGCAGTGGTATCTATGGTAGTCCTCAATTTAATACCAGAGTTTTGCTATGGGATTATCTTGTTACTCAGTCTTCGTCTTTCTGCGGGCCATGGATTGTTCTTGGTGATTTTAATGAAGTACTATTCTCTCATGAATCTAAGGGTTGCCTCTTCTCGAGTCATCATGCAGATCGGCTTGCTGCCTCTCTAGGGGATAGTAATCTGTTTGACTTGAAGACTATTGGAAGACAATTTTCTTGGTACAGAAGGGTTAAAAATGGTGTTGAGGTGGCGAAAAAACTTGACCGGGTTTGTATCAATAGTGGATGGCTATCTCTCTTTCCAGAGGCTTACGCAGAAATTTTAAATAGGCTTCAATCTGATCATTGTCCTATCCTAGTACGCTGTACAGGTCGTCCCCAACCGAAAAAGAATAGACCTTTTCGGTTTATTGCAGCTTGGGCAACTCATCCGGGGTACAGAAATATTGTGAACCAGTCATGGCAGGCTGGCTACAGAGAGATGCATGGCAAGCTTTCAGAAGTGCAGAAGAACTCTTTGGAGTTTAATTCTAAAGTGTTCGGCAATATTTTCGTTAGGAAATGCAAATTGGAGAGACAGATTAATTTCCTTCAGAAGCGACTTGAAGTAATGGAAGATTTGTTTATGCGGCAAAAAGAAAAACAGCTAATTGAGGAATTTAATAACACGCTTGTGCAGGAGGAACTTCTATGGTTTCAAAAATCCAGAGAGCAGTGGGTAAAATTTGGGGATAGAAATACCAAGTTCTTTCATGTCCAGACTCTTGTGCGGAGAAAGCATAATAAGATTCATGGTCTCTTTCTTCAAGATGGGGTGTGGGAAACGGACCCGGATGTCCTTAGAAGGGAAGCTGAATCCTTCTTCTATAAACGCCTATTCTGCCAGTCGGAGGATGTAGACTTAGGTTGTCTTGGTGATGTGCCACTACCTTCCCTGAATGATGAAGCCTGTTGTACCCTCACAGCGCCAGTTACTCTGGAAGAAGTTAAGTCGGTTGTTTTCAGTATGCATTCTTTTAAGGCGCCGGGCCCTGATGGGTTTCAGGCTTTCTTCTTTAAAGAATACTGGAAGATTGTTGGTATTGATGTTTGGACTATGGTTCGTCATGCGTTCTCTGGTTTGGATATGGATCCAAGGATGATGGAAACTCTTGTGGTTCTTATTCCAAAGGTAGAAAACCCGGTTTCCATGAAGGATTTCCGACCAATTAGTCTCTGTAATGTGGTTTACAAAGTTATAACGAAGGTCCTGGTCAATAGACTTCGTCCCCATCTCAAAGAGATTATTGGGCCCCTTCAAGGAGGGTTTATCCCGGGGAGAGGAACCCCTGACAACATCATTGTAGCACAAGAGGTTCTCCATTTCATGAAGAAGACAAAGTCAAAGAAAGGCACCCTGGCCTTTAAGATTGATTTGGAGAAAGCGTACGATAGAGTGGATTGGGGATTTCTGAAACAAACCCTGGTGAGTTTTGGCTTTCCTCCTCCGACAGTCAATCTGATTATGCGTTGTGTCACTGCTTCCTCACTGTCTATCCTCTGGAATGGGGATAGATTAAATAGCTTTACTCCGAGCAGGGGTCTTAGGCAAGGAGATCCTATATCACCGTATCTATTTGTGTTGTGTATGGAGAGATTGTCCTGTTCTATTAATCAGCAAGTTGATAAGGGCTTGTGGAAGCCAGTTGCGGTTTCTAGAGGGGGTCCAAGAATTTCTCATTTGATGTTTGCCGATGATTTGCTTCTTTTCTGTAAAGCTGAAAAACAGCAAGTTCAAACTGTAATGGTAGCTTTGGAAAATTGCTGCAGAGCCTCTGGGATGAAGGTTAATATGGAAAAATCTAAAGCGCTATGCTCCAGGAATGTTTCAGCGACAAGAAAAGAGATTTTCACTGGAGTCTCCTCCATCAGATTCGTTCAGAACTTGGGCAAGTATTTAGGGGTGAACCTTAATCACTCTCGGGTGACACGCGCAACTTTCAACGATGTTTTGGACAAGATTCGGGGAAGGCTAGCCAGCTGGAAAGGAAGATTGCTTAATAAGGCAGGCAGACTCTGTTTGCTCAACTCGGTAGTGACTGCGATTCCTACTTATCGCATGCAAGTATCTCTCTTCCCTAAAGGGGTAACTAATAAGATAGAATCCATGATGCGAAACTTTCTATGGAAGGGTCAAGCTGATGGTAGAGGCCTGAATCTAGTTAACTGGAAAGTGTTGGTCACTCCTAAGAAGTTTGGAGGTCTGGGAATTAGAGATCCTTTTTGTGCCAATATTGCTCTTCTTGGAAAACTAGTTTGGCAACTTTTTCACCATCCCAACAAGCTATGGGTTCAACTGTTGACGAAGAAATACCATTCTTCTAAGGATGATTGTTTTAGTCGGTCTCGAGGAAGGGGATCTTATGTTTGGAAGAGTATATGTCGAGCTTGGGATATCCTAAAGGAAGGTTTTAGTTGGTGCATTGGGGATTTGGAACAGAACTTTTGGTTTTCTAAATGGAGAAGAGAGGGGCGACTGTGTCAGGAGATGGATTATGTTCACATTTCTTATTCGGATCTCAGGATCTTGGACCTTTGGTCATCTGGACAGTGGAACCTTGAGAATATCTATTCTCCTCTGAATCAGTCTCTGCAGAGCAACATTAATTCTTACAACCCAGATGTTCAAGCTGGTTCAGAGGTCGGTTGGTGTTGGACTGGTGCGGCCTCAAAGGTTTATGATGCTCATAGTGGTTATTTATGGCTCAGTAAGAAGATGTTTAGTTGGGAGGATAGGGGTAATTGGCTTTGGCTTTGGCGTCAACATGTTCCGGAAAAGCACAAATTTTTGGCCTGGCTATGTCTTCGGGAGGCTCTTCCTACTGCTGCATTTCGTTTTAGAAGGGGCATTTCGCACACGGATAGCTGTCCACGATGTTTCTCAAGTCAGGAGTCGGTTTTACATTGTATTCGGGATTGTCCAAAAGCCCAACTTGTTTGGCAAGCTTTAGGGATCTCCGATCAACCAGTGGATTTGATGAGTTGGTTCTTACATAATAGCAAACAGCGCCCCTTTAGATTCTTTTCTGGTCTCTGGTGGATTTGGTGTTCGAGAAATAACGAGATCTTTCATCCTCACGAGCATTGGACCACAGACAAGGTGATTGGTATGGCTTTGTCCTTAGAAAAGGAGCTCCGAAATATTTTTGAGTTGCAACGACTATCTATCCCCTCAACCATTAGTGGCTCTTGGATTCCCCCCTCAGTGGGTACCTTTAAGATTAATTGTGATGCTAGCTATCCTGGCAGTGGTGCTCGAGTTGGTTTTGCTTGTGTTAGCAGAGATTGGAAGGGAAGGTGGCAACGAGGCTGTCTGGGAACAATTGAGAGTCGTAGCATTTTGCAAGGAGAGTTGTTTGCTATTTGGAGAGGCTTTCTTTTAGCATGGGACTCGGGACAAAGAGACATTATATGTGAGACAGACTGTGTGGAGGCTTTTACTATTGTCAATAATTTACAAGATTGCTCTGGGTTTATTGATCCTTTGGTGTTAAAAATCCGAGATATCATGTCTTGGAAATGGCGTGCTGATCTTCGGTTGATCTTGAGAGATGCAAATACAGTAGCAGACATCATGGCAAAGACTGCAATGAGGACTATTTCTCCCCAAGTGGAGCTTCCATTGCCCTGGAAGGAGTTTGAGAGTAGTATTCAGCGAGACTGCCTTTCTTAAGCAGTTTCTTATTTTTTTTCTTTCTTAGTTTTTGTTTATTTTCTTTTAAGTCACAAAAAAAAAAATATAACGAAAATAACAAAAATGTTTTTTTTTTTAAAGCGGTGAACAACTTATATATTTGATTAAAAAATGCAAAAAAACAATTACTTAAAATTACCAAAGTCTAAAGATTATAGTCTCATTTCTTAAATCATATTTATAAAATTCATCAGATTTCAATCTCTAAATTTCTTCTTGAAGACATATATTTAACACATTATTTTTATTGCGTTTTTCATTCTTTAAAAAATTTTACTCATTAGTAAGTTGTTTTTATCAGCAATATCAATTTTGTAATATCATTTTAGTCATTTACTTTCAGCTCAACTTTAACTTCCTACCATTCAATGAAGTTGAAATATCCGGATCAAGAGGTTCAGGATTATTTGATGAAGTTGAAAAATCCGAATGAAAAGAGATTCTAGATTATTTGATGCAAAAATAAGATAGAAGTCAAAACTTTAAATGTTTTCGTTCAATTCAGAAATTGATGAAAAAAAATTTTCTAAAGCTAAATGTCAACTTTAAGATAGAAAATATTAAAATATTTACATTAGCACCAAAAGAAAATACTAAAGATTTAATTTCTTTCTGTTTAAAAAAAAGTATATTTACTTAAAAAAGTATCACCAGCAGAAGTACATAATTTTAGATTACAGCACGAACAAAATATTTAACTATATAAACAATGAAGTTGAATGGAGCACATCAATGAAATTCTCAACTTTTGTTTTTAATCTTTTTCCCACACTTCCGTTTTTCTTTTTTATTTTTTTCCTTTTCTTTTCTTCTTTTCCTTTTTCATCAATATCCCTTCAAAAATAAGCAGTTGAATAGATTGTCACCAAACAAAAAGAGGATCATGACGGGGTCCAACCTACGAAGACACTCCAACTGTACGGACAAATCTAATACAATTCGTGACATCCTCAATTCCTCATATCTTCATTGTTCATTCCAATTAAAAATCAATGCCCACCACTTATGCCGCTTCAACAGCCAGACGAAAATAGAGACATTATTTAACTTCATCTCCACCTACTTGGGGATCTAGATATCTAAATATCCTCCATGTAACAAACTTCCAAAAATTAAGCCAGCGGTCCCATTACCTTTTAATATTTTTCTATCAATTTTTTTTATTGTTTTTGACTAGACATTTAAGACACTCCGGTGCAACCAATATCTCGCCATCTTAAGAATCAAATTAAGTAGTAGTACCCAAGTTGCTTTGCGGCTTTGACTCTGTTCTGACATAGGTGAGACCCCGACTCGCAGGTTGAGATGTATTGCCACTACTAGATGTACCATTGTCAGATTGACCACCAGCGTCTCGCTTCCACTGCAAGCTCCGAGCACCCAGTTTAGCCGGAGGCCGAGCTCTAAATGCACCAGGAATGCCTCTTGCAAAAGGAAGTCTGGAAAACCTAGCAGCAGGAAATGGAGATCCCCTAACAACACGTGGCCATGTCATGGTTAAAGATGGTTCTTGGGGTGCAGCACTTTTCTTAACCACCTGCAAATGGGTAGTAACAAACACAGTAATTAAGCAACATTGTCTTAAGCTTAAAAGCTACAACATTTGCATACATTAATTGACGCGTACTTCCACATTAGGCCACAAAGTTACTTCATCCAAACACGTTTAGTATTATCTAACAATGCAAGTATCAAACCCAAGGTAATAACTAAAAATGACCAGGACGAGATACTAAGTTATAAAACTAACCAAGTTCACTGTCTAAAATCTAAGTACATGTACCCAAGTATATTAATAGTTGCTATAGCATTTTTCATCTCTAAAATGGAAAGGAATTAAAAGGAGAAAAATGCCTGGAGCAAAGTAGATTTCACGAGGGGGGAAAGCCCTATGAATCAGATGAATACATTATCAAGCTGTTTCAATACCTTGAGAATCCGGGACAAGTAAGAAGTGCCATCGAGAGATAATGCACTCTCTGCCGCTTCTTTACGCATGAACTCAACATAAGCAGCCCTGCTCAAGTAATGGGGAATCAATATAAAGTACAAAGTGTAGTTATACTGAACATTTGATATCCAAATGTGCCACACAAACTTGAAACATCTTACCCTTTTGGCTGCCCTGTTGCTGCATCAGTAAGTATAACCACTTTTAACACCTCCCCGAATTTATTAAAATGACGGGACAAACCATCTTTGGTGGCAGCAAAATGAACCTGTGATAATCAACAAAAGGAAATTTCAGAAACAAAAATAAATCCCACCTCTCACAAAAGCTTCCTCTCCTCCACCAAGAAAATAAGAGTTCAGAGTTATTACATTGCTAATGAAAATGGTTCTGGAATCAGCATCTTCTGAAGGACGACCAGAAGCACTCAAACCTACAAACACAATATGCAATCAATCATACTCTTTAATGCATAAATACTTTGTTTGGGTCACATATACATAATGTATACATATATAAATATATGCACCAAATATTACCACCTTAAGAGTTCTTTTCTTTGTAACCAATATTTTGAACTACAAGATGAGGTTTTCTTTCTATTTACATGGGGATGAGACCAATTGTCATATCTAAAATCTTAAAAAATTATAATTATTATAAATGTTTTCTTAAGAGTATCATAAATTATAAATAGATTTGGGTCATTTTTTGGAATAAAAAGAATTTCATTAGGATGAGAACAGTAATACAAGATTGGTACAAGAGTTTCCTAGTACAAAAGCAAAGCAAAGGAAGATTTCATTATAAAGATTTGGATCATTTGATGTGTTACATTGCAGTATGGCATCATTTGAACTATGTAGCTGACTCTGACTCCACCTAGTAGGATAAGGCATATGTCTTCGATGTTATATTATAAATGTTTCAGTCGGATATATAAATATAATGTTTTATTTGATGTATCATGTTCCACCGTTATTTTACATTTTACAATTTATTAAAATTGTTTTTATGTATCATATCATATAAAGCAATTGTATCACACTTCAGTAGCCTTCAAGCAAAATTATTTCATTCCACTTGGAAGCAAGAATTGTTCCATCAAAGTTTAGAACATACCTGAAGAAAATTGTGCCTTGTTGGATTCTTTCTGAACATCAGGAGCAGCATTTACCTGTTAAATCACATAATATCAATGAAAATGATCTCAAATTGAAAGCTTTAAGCATAATGTTAATTGATTAACAGAGAAGTCTATGCATGTATGTGTGAGCAACCCACAATTCCATTACTAGTTTTCAGAGTGCTAGCATTTTCCTTCACTAGTCGCAAGCCAGTTCTGGGAGCTCCTATTTTACTGTCCATGGTATTATAACCATCTATTTCTTTAACCTCCCTTGGTTCATGATAGTGCGGTGGCTTCCACGTATTTACATTAACAGATATATTCACAATCTTATGTGAAGTGTTAGGTGCACCAGAAATTTGCTCCTGCTCTCTATTGCATTTTAGGCGCAAGCCATCTTCCGCATTTTTGGCTACACTATACTGCAACATCAATGAATCATTGCCCCTGTTCCGAGAAGCTCCAGTCACCCTATGACCCATAACATTAACATCATCAAACCCTTCATTATCCGAAGTTGAATCATAAGGAAAACCAGTTTCACGTTCCACCATAGTCTCATTTGACTGTCCAATGTAATCAGAAGTTCGAAGAAATAGTGATTGGTCATGCTCCTGATTTTGATAATTATCTTCTGGTGGATTGTTGTCATCTGATGGATCCATCCCACGACCTAGTCGATCGAATACACTACGAGAGGATCTGTATTTTATCACGTCTTTTGCAGCATCTGCCACAGCTTTAAGTACTGGCGCCATTGGATTTGCAACCTTGGACGCAGACTGTATCCGCTGGGGACGTTCCACCAATGATGTCTCGCCAATTGATGTCGAAACAACAGAACGAAGTCGTTTCAATGATGGTTCTACTGATGAGCCCAAACTGGAAGGCCTAGAAGTGGCAACAGCATCTCGCACAGCAAACTGAAGCAGCCGTCGAGGAGCAGCAATATTCATTTGGGATCCTGCATCTCTCTGTCAAGGTTACTTTGTCAGATGTTTGAAAGCAAAGGATCAAGAGATACTCTTGTTTACAAGAAGAGAAATGATACAATCCTCCTATTTAGTGTGCCTAAATATCTCCCTAATTTAATATCTTACATTTATTCTTCATCTTTGCATGATGTGTAAATTACAACACGTCATTCAGAGTGGAGTTTTAATCACGATGGTAGTAAGGCAACCATTATGAAGCTATATCAATACATCAAAATATAATACCAAAACGTAGGGGAAAAAATAATGGTAACAAGGAAAATAGCATACACTACTAGTAATTTTATCTGCATAGGGATTTCCTTACACTTACTAGGTAATGGAAAGAGGCATAAGAATCCATGATACAAGAATGCAGATAAAAATTCAGGGCTCAAAATTGAATGCAATTTATATATGCAATTTGCAAACATATCGAGCAATCATGAAAATTACTATAGCAGCTCAAACCTTTGTCCACTGAGGTTCATCAGCTCGGCCCCTTTTCTTCTGAACTGGAGATTTAGGAGACAGTGACCTTTCACCACGATGTATCCTAGATTGTGATTTATCCTCCACATGGGTAGTGTCAACAACACAGCTGCGAATGGGAGGTGGTTCTGCTTCACCCCTGACCAATCCTTTCCAATCTTTGTTATGCCGACTTCTAGATAACTTATCAGACTTCCCTCTTTCCAACTCTTCAGATTGGACCTCTGATGTGAGCTTTTTCTTAGAAGCCTCATTCAGCAATTCTTTTGGTTGTACATATGAGCCTAAATGCAACTCTAGATGATCCCACAACCTGTTACCATAATGAATACATATACAAAGAATAATGGGGTGTAAATACCATACTGGTTTAAATTAAATAATCTTAAAACTTATCAATCAAATTGGAGACGGAACTCAAATTACCAAGATACAAAAGAATCACTGTCATCCCCCAAAAAAACATTTAACTCATTCCTTGCTTCATCTTTCTTCCTTCCATTCCTCAATAACACGATAACATATTCCTGCCATTGCATAAGAACTTTAGTTTACTCGATAAAATCAAATGACTTTGATGAAATATTTATAACTTCATATTCATTTGTCTTTACTCACTAGTTAATAACTCCAATTACAACATTATACTACTTATATAATAAAATTTAAAGAGAATAAGTAAATAAATAAAGGAAACCATTCTTATCATTCAACTACTACTAATAATTATAATAGTAACAAACTAACAATCATATGTGGATTACATATAACCAAAACATTGGCCAAAAATAAATATATGGAAGAAACAGTTGAAGACATTCAATCTGAATTACACATTATAATTCAGCAAGTCAGCCTCTATACAATAACAAAAATTATGTCTTATCCCACTAGGTGATGGTCTAATAAAAACCAATACCAAAATCCATTTGAAATAAATTATTTTTAATGGATTCTCCCAAAAATATAAAATAAAACATCCTGGTCTTCCTCTACCATATTTAATCTCACTGTCTTCCAATTTCCATTTTTCATATGCTTTTCTAAGTGGTGGCTCCATTTGTCTTTTACTGACATGAAGAAAACCACCTTAGGTAAGTTTCACTCGTCTCCTCATCTATCATCTGGTGCTACTATACCTTGATCTCAACTACTTATGTTTCTAATCTTATCTTCCCCTACATGTTCACACATCCAGCTTAACATTCTCACCTCTATTAAAACTATTATTTGCTCTTGTTGGTATTACATTGCAAAACATTCACTGTCCAGCTTACATTATAACCGTTATCTCATTACACAGTTTCATGTCATCTCCAAACAACTATCCAGCCTTCTTATAATATGGAAAACTGACAGGAACACAAACAAACATCCAAATAATGGTTCTAAATCAGGTTGACCCTGACTATCCATGCAAGGTAATGACCACTACAATCTTCAATCTGGAAGGTAATGACCACTAATCAGGAAAACTAAACAAAAATCAAGTACTATCACCAAGATTTGGACACTAGATAAACCCACAGCCTATCCTTGCATGCAGGCATTTCAGTACATTCTAGAAGGAAAAACTTACACAAACTAGTGCTTAAGTTGAATATTCCTCTGAAATTTGAAGTATTAGCACAGAAGGTGATTGTTTAAAGTTGTTACTTATAAACTATAGGACACAGATTTAAATGCTCAAGACAGCCTCTCTGCTTGTACGGTTAGGCTCAGTACATCAACAGTTCCCATTCCCCAAATTCCACCAGGTGCAAGCCTTGACTCTCGAGAACCTTTTTTCAGAAATGATTCCCTAAAATAAACATTGCTCATATACTAAACCTTCTTATTCATCATAAGTCTTCTATCCATGCCAAAGGTAAACTTTCACAAAGTTGTCAATAATTTTCAAACTAGAACTCTAGCATCATGTTTCAACACTGCATATTTACCGTGTATAATTGCAGAGTCATGCTATATGTGCATATGAATACACCTGCCACATATCAGAAGCAGCCTACATATGCAGCATGTGCAACACAGTTCCACCCAATAATAACAAAGTCAAAAACTAGCAGCAGCACAAAAGAAATTAGTATGCATTAGAACCTGCAACAGGCGTTCAATCAGAGGACAGATAGCCTTCAATTCTATTACCAGAAGTGGCCTCTAATTAAAATTTATATTTCTACTACTAAATTCATAGAATTCTAAACCTTATATGCACATTTTACAGGGAATTTCAATAGAAACCCTTCTCCAATTCATCCAACTGAACTCATTCCACATCAGAATATTCAGAAACTGACGCACTTGACTCATCAAAGAGAAAACCAAAGCATCCAACACATCAGTTACCAAATGCAGAACATTTGAAATTACACTTGGACTTCGCTTCCAAATACAAAATATCCGGAAAACGCACACCACATTATTCAGAAACGGTGTCGAATTAGGTCGTACCACTAGAGTGTCATCAGTGTACTCCCCCATGAACTCCTTAAGCTTCTCCTTCACACTCTCCTTCAGCTTCGCCGCACCATCGGCGGTGAAATTCGCCTTGAAAGCACGATCCCCATCCCGATCAACGCTCCCCATCTCCAATCCCCGAACAAAAAGAAAACCCTAACGAAGAGAGTGAGTCTTAGTCTCTCTTTCTCTCCCTATATATATGAACCAAAATTGCGATGTTCTCAAAACCCTAACAAACTCTTTATCGGGGCTTATCGAAATCTGCGGGAAGAACTCAGAACCAGGGTAGAGTATGGCGAAGAGAGGCAGTATCGGATTTTTCTCGGGAAAGTGTGGGAAAATTTTGGCGCAGTCATGGAAAATCTCTCACAGGTAGCGAGAGAATACCAAGATAGAAGAGAGAAGAAAGAAAGAAAGAAGGTAGCAGGGAACCTAATATATACTCTCTCAGTCGGTTAAGTGCAGTGATACCCCAAAGATGGCGCAAAGGAAAGGAGAGAAAGAGGTTTGTTTTCTTCGCTATTGTTGGGGTGTAAAGTGGGTAATATACTTAGTCATTTGCCGTTAATGGAATCACGAAAAAAAAAAAAAATTTACGTTAACGGGCTTAATGCACATTTACTGCTAATATTTCCGTCAGAAATTAATATTTATATATTTTTTGTGCGCATTGTTTTTTATATCTTTATTTTGTAGTGTGAAATACAAATGTTTTATTATTTTATTACTTCTTATTAATCACTTTCAATATAAGAATAAAAAATTATATAAAAGTAGTACATAAAATGTTCCCCTATTTACATTCTCTTTCCTAATCAATCGTTAACCTGCCGTTAAAACACTTAAAAAATATATACTTAATAAAAATTACTCAATTAAAATTATATAATTGATCTTCACATTATTACATAGTTTTTCGTTAGGATTAAGTACGATTTTTTTCCTTAAGGTATAGGTTGAAATTTTTTTCGTTCTCAATCTTTTTTTGCATACAAAATTATCCCTAAGATTTAACTTGATTTTAAAATCCTCTTTCAAACCACAATATCATTCTCCTTCTTTAACAAAATACTCAGTTTCTATTCTTTTTTTTTCATTACAACAATATCTTTTCTTTTTCTTCCTCTTCAACAATAATAACAATGAAGCAGAAACAATATAATAAACATTAAAAAAAAATCAGAAACAAAAATAGAAGCAGAAGCATAATTGAAAACAGAAATAGAAGCAGAATCAAAAACAGAAGTAGAAGTAAAAGCAGAAGCAGAAAGCAGAATCAGAAGCATAAGAAACAGAAGAACTATGGATTAACAAAATCAAAAACAGAATCAGAATTGGAAACAATATGATTAACAATTAACAAAATCAGAATCAGAATAATAAAATCAGAATAAAAAATAATGTGATTAATAAAATTAGAAACAGAAGCAGAATTGGAACCCTAAGACGGAGCAGCGGCGCGGAGTAGTCGCCGTCAAGCACCGTGAGAGGGATGAGAGAGCGCAATCACCGAGAAAGGGCAGAGAGAGAATAGATCGGAGAAGGAGAAGGGGGGCCACTGCGCTATCACTAAGCTTTTGGCGCCGTCGCCGAACCGCTGCAGTTGAGTTCCCAAGAAGAAGGACGAGGAACAGCGGCGACATGCGAAGAGCAGTAGTGAGTGACGAACTAGCGAGCAGGAGGAGTAGAACGGCGACACGGCAGACGTTCTCCTCGCCGATCTACTGGCGTTGTCGTCGTCACCACCTTCCCTTACCTTCCCTTCTTCTTCTTCCCCTACCCCCCAACGTGATTCCCTGACTCCCTCTCTCCCTCTCTCAGTCCGTTCTCTTTTTCTTTTATTATTTTATTCTATAATCTTTTTTGTTAAGGGTAATTTAGTAATAAAATTTAAAATTTAAGAAAAAATCACGATTTTAAAATCAAGTTAAAGAGCATTTGGCAGACACTTTAGCTATACTACTCTAGTGCATCGGTTGAAGAGCATTTGGCAGATGAAAAGAGGTTGCGATATTATGGATGTCGGGTTTGGCTATTTTTCTGTAAAGTGCGATTGACAGAGGATCGTGATAAGGTTTTGATAGGAGGCCCTTGCGGTTAAGCCTTGGATGGCGTCCTTTCAACCAAATGAGAAAACTTTTGGTTCCACACCAGTGTGGGTACGAGTTGTTGGATTAAACATCTTGTATTACCAGGATAAGGCCATGTGCAAGATAGCTTCAGTAATTGGGAAGCCAATAAAGATCGATCTTGGTACCAAGGAAGCAGAACGTGGAAAGTTTGCAAGAGTGTGTGTACAAATTGATTTGGGTCTATTGATGATAATTGAAATCATTGTGATGGAGCAAGATTCGATGTTGAATATGAGAACTTAGATCTTATTTGGGAAAATTTTAATTGTTTTGGCCATGTGAATGAAGGTTGTACAAGACATAAAGGGAATATGTGGGTGGTGGTGGGGTGTTTGTAGCAGTGGTGCCTCAGCCCGTGGTATTAATGTCAGAAAAAGAAGAAGAATCAGAGTATTTTTGAATTTGGAAACACCAATAATGAGGAAGCAAAAAATCAGAAGAAGAAGGATATTGTGGCTAATACGTTGCATGTTGATGATTTTCTTGCAATTAATGTTCATGTGAACGAAGGTGAGTGGGTCCAAGTTGTTAATAGAAAAAGAAAAAAGAAGGTTCACTCCTTTAACGTTGGCCCATCTTCAAAAGGTGAGAAGTTCCCAACAAGGCCAAAAAAAGGCTTTCCCATGGCAAAGAAAATGCTAGACTTGACCTATTTACCATCAAACTAAAAGTTGGTCTTGTGCATTCAAATGTTGGAGTACATGAACGTAAGGTTGGAACGGTGATGAAACAAGGAACGACCTCCTCATTGCAAGCTTCTCCGGTGGCTGAACAGTCATCAAAAGTTGGTCAACCTATCCCTGCTCAGCAAAATGAACTAAGCAGTGGCTGCAGTATAGAGCTGCAGTATGGACAGTTAATTTTTTAGTGTGAAATATTAGGGGAGTTTCAAATAAAATGGTTTGTGTGCATTGCAAAGAACTTATTAGAAAATTCAATCTTTCTTTTTATTTTATTTTGTTAGAGACTCATGTTGTCTTTGATAGAGTTAGTTCCTTTTGGTCTCAACTTGGGTATCATATTGTTGGTTGTTCTGAAGCTAAGGGTTATAGTGGTGGTGTGTGGATTCTCTCCAATTCACCTATTAATCGGTGCTCAATTATTAGTGTTCATGACCAATGTGTTTGCATTGAAGTTAATTAGGACAGCAACAAATAGTGGTTTAGTGCTATTTATGGTGGTCCTAATGCTTCTTAGAGGAAAGATCTTTAGCCATTACTCAAATCTATAGCGAAAAATGTGATCTATCATTGGCTTCTTGTTGGGGATTTTAATGAGATTTTGCTGCCAAGTGATGTTAGATGTGATAATTTCCATGTTCAAAGGGCTAAATTATTTTCTAAAGTTATGAATTATTGTGGTTTGATGAACCTTGAGCCATTGGAAGATCTTTTACCTGGTACAGTAGGGTTAGCGGTGGGATGGATGTTACTAAGAAGTTAGATCAAGCCTGTACTAATTTGGGGTGGTGTACTCTTTTCCGGAGACATATGAGGATGTGCTTAATGGATTACACTCAGATCATTATCCTATTCTCATTAGGTGTCAGAGATACCTACATCGCTAGATTGATCCTAAACCTTTTCGATTTCAGGCTGCTTGGACTACCCATCTATCTTTTGATGGTATTGTTAAAAGTGCTTGGAATATGGGTTCACCTTTTGTAACTTCTAGTTTGTGAGAGGTGTAACAGAAAGCTTTAAAATTCAATAAGGGGGTCTTTGGGAATATTTTTGTTAAAAAGAGAAAGCTAGAGGATCAAATTAAAAGGGTGCAGATTTTGCTTGAGAGCTCTTTTTCTTTATCTCTCTCTCCCTCTCAAGAGGAAACAAGATTGAATGAAGAGTACAACAGAATTTTCCTTTAGGAAGAAATTTTATGGTATCAAAAGTCCAGAGAATAGTGAATAAAATTTGGTGATAGGAATACCAAATTATTGCACACAAAAACCCTTATCAAATGAAAATAGAATAGGATCAATGATATTTTCTTAGATGATAGTACCTAGGTCATTGATTTCGAGGTTCTGAAATTTGAAGCAAATAAATTCTTTCAGAGTCTCTTTTGCTCTATGGATGATGTGAACATTATTGTGCTCGGGAATATATCGCTTCCTCAGTTAAGTAATGAAGCCTGTAAGAGGTTGACAAAACGGTCTTTCTAGATGAGGTGAGGAATGCTATTATGAGTATGAAATCCTACAAGGCTCCTGACTTGATGGTTTTCAAACTTTCTTCTTCAAAGAGTATTATGACTTTACTGCTCCTGATATCTAGCAGATTATGCAAAGGGCTTTTTCTAGTGACATTATTGAATCATTGGTGTTTGAGACTCTCATTGTTTTGATTCCTAAGTCTAATAAGCCAAAGCATACGAGGGATTTTCGGCCTATTAGTCTATTAATGTTGTATATAAGATTATCACTAAGGTGCTTGTTAACCATTTTTGCCCCTTTCTTGAGGAAGTAGTTAGTCCCTCCAAGGGGGTTTTATCCCTGGAAGGGGTACAACTATGGTTCTGAAAAACGAACCAGACTGGCTAGTTCAACCAGGTTAATCGGAAACCGATCACCTGGCCGATTTGGTTGAAGTGAAAAACCAATTGGCAAAAAATCGATGAAAGAACTAGACAAACTAGTGGTTAACTGGTAAACTGATTGAACTAACCAGTTCTTTTTTAAAGATTTTCGATTTTGAAAATTATATAAAAAAAGAAAACACCTCTCCCCATATCTTTATCTCACACTTCACAAACCAAACCTAACCTTGCTAAACCCTATTAGAGACAACGACTGCAGCCCCCAACCACTAGCTACCACTCGCCCCCTTCTCTTCGTCGTGAAATCTCTGTTCGAACACATTGCCGTTGCTCGCATCGCCCACCTCATCGTCAAATGTCGCTCGCGTTGCCCCTTACCGTGGACATTGCTCATCTTGTCGCTCGCCTCTTCGGTCACCTCGTCGTTGCTCACCTCAACAGTAAGCACTCACTAGCTCCTCCCCCACTAGCCACTACTTGCCGCTTGCTTGCTTCAATGCTTCGTCAGTTTTATTTTTAGAAATTTTATTGATTTATTCTTCAATGCTTTTTCTCTCGATCATTGTTGTTGTCGTTGTCCTGCATCCCTTTTCTCGCTACTTCACGATTCATCTAAGGCAAGAACCCAAGGTAAGAAACCAGCTTCCGCTTCCAAGAAACCGGCCTCAAAAACCAAGAATTCGGTTGAGCAAGTCATTGTGCTACGGAGTCCTGACTTATCTGTACCGACACAAGATCTTGTTAGGTTTTTCAACCGGTATTGTGCACTTCAATATAGGAAATTTTGGGACATCAAGAAGTTGCATGTCGAGCGGCAACTAAAGATGGAGAAGCTACACTCTGAGCTTCAGGCATTAGTGAATTCTCACATTGAAAGCCGGGGGTGGAACTTTTTTGATAGGGAATTGAGGGAGGCGAATGAATCATGGGTGTTGGAGTTTTATGCCAACTTTCACAATGCCAACCTCAAGTCCGTTCTTGTCCGAGGTACACAAATTCCCATCACGAAAGCTGCGATTGCGGAGATTATGAACATCCCGCCTAAGATAAAAGGGTGGTGTGCTTATGCGAAGGCGCAAGCCGACCGCCAACTAGGCACCTTGGATTGGTATAGGATTCTGAAAAAGATAGCTATTCCGGACTCGGCATGGGTTATGAGTTTGGAGGATAATACTAAGCCAATCAAACTCTCGGTTAAGCAACTTACTTATGATGCTCGCATATGGCAACAACTCTTAACTAACTATGCCATACCGATTACTCATGAGACTACTATTACATGGGAAATGGCTGTTTTTGGTTTGGGTTGTGTTAGAGAGAGAGCCGGTGAATTTGCCCAAGGTTATCAAGCATTCGATGTGGAAGGTGCCGAGATCTATCAAGCAGAAGTTGGCTTTTTCGGTTATGGTCACTGAGATGATTGCCAAAGCTGGCCTTGAGTGGAAGACAGTTGATTATCTACCTACCTTAGCGAATAAGGACTTGTACATCCCTCATGGCGATTGGCTGAAGGATTACCCAGGCTTTGGTGATGTAAGGAAGAATAAGAAGAGAAAAGTAACCACCGGAGAGCCGAGCCAACCTCCAACACCATCATCATCTAGTCTTCAGGCCCCCATGACTCAAGAGCTCAGTCTCAAGATCTTGAAGCGGCTAGAGCACTTAGAGAGGCACATGAACCGGAGACATGAAAATATCAAGCTGCAGAACAGAGAGTGGGATCCCATGATTGAAGAGTTGGACACTCTTGAGGAGCTTTCAGAGGCTGAGGATGCTGAGCCCGCAGCTGAGGTGCAGGTCGAGACTGAGACACAAGCGACAGATGCTGAGATGCCAGTGGCTGACGTTAAGGTAGCTTTGTCCCCACAGCCTGAGGCCGCACCACCTACCCCTCCCGTTGATTGACACTTTTGTTAGCACGGAGGACCATGCTAAGTTTAAGTGTGGGGGGAGGATTTGCAACACTTTTGGGTTGTAAATTTTTACTCCGAACACTTTGCATTATGTTTTGCTTTTAGTTTCACTCTATTTCGCTTTAGTTATTAGAGCTTTGTGGATATTTGCTACTTTTGACTTTTACATTGCGCACTTTTATTTTGGATGGATATATATTTTGGTTTAGCTCTAGTTTCATTTCTAGTATGGCATGCTCTTTTATCTTAGTTAGTGTATATATTGCCTTCTATTTTAGTATACATGCTATGGATAGTAGTTGTGATTAGATGATTATGAATAGTTGATAGTGCCTAGCTCATGCTTGTTTTCCTAAATATCATGATTGATTTTTGGATAGTGAAGTTAGGAATTTTGGTTTGCATCCAACACATAGTACATGTAAACCCCATAAAACTAGCAAATAATTAATCAATAAATTAATTTTTAATAAAAAAAATTTTAAATAGAAAATTTATAGTTTTATGAGATAGAGCTAATTAAAATAAAAATTTTGACACTAATTTTATAGAATTTGGTCTAAGATTGGGTCGAACAGGCCAAACCGAGTCCAAACCGGGCCCGTGGGCCCAACCAACCTTCCACTTAATGAGCTCAGCTCATTCCCTTCCCATTTTGCATGCAAACACGCTAGGAAGCTAGCCAAAGGGGAAGAACATGTAACAAATCCCAATCCCTTGAATTTCATTCAAATCCACACAACTTTTTACTCCGAGCTCTGATCGCCACGCCATTTGTGGCCACGCGACCGCAGTGTCAAGCTCTAAAAATCCTATCAATAATTAGGTAAGAAAACTACTTCTGTGTTCCAATTTCTTCCTTCCCAATTTCGAAATTTATAAGCAATTATGTTGAAAATTGTTTAATTCCGATGTTTAGGCTCGAATTAGTTTGAGGGAAATGCTTAATCTTGCTTCATCGGTGCCTAACTAAGGTGAGAATCCTAGAACCCTAATTAACTCTTTGATTTTGTATTTTGGGTATTAAGTTTTGGGTATACATATGTAGGAATGTGTATTAGGTGTGTATATATGTAAATTGGAGCTTGATTGGAAACATTGGAGTCTTGGTGGAGCTTTGGGTGTCATTGCCTTGGATTCTTGGGGCTGAATTTTGAACATTTTGGTGGTGCCTCTGGGTTATATGAGAAAATCAGCCAAGTTATAGTTTAGGTTTCTCGTATTTAATATGTAATGTCTTGTGAAAACTTAGACTAGATGACCATAGGATAGGATTGAATGCATGAGTGTGTTAATTGCTTAGTGCCTTGATGATAATTGTGAACCAAGTTGAATATGGGTTTGTTGTTTAAAGTTTGGAATGAAATTGAATGTTGAATGATGATTTAATGATGGTTGACAAATTGAGAATGATGAATATGTATAGATGGTAGATTGATGATGATCTTGTTGATATAATTGTGAAGTTATGTATGAGAATTGTTTAAAAATTGAGGTATGATGGATGATGGAAGGGTGTAGAGCTGTGTTGTTGTGATATTGCATATGTTGGAACTAATTTTGAGTGTAGGAAGATTGATATTGAATGGTGAATTAATGAAAATAAAGGTTTGAGGGTTTTTGTGTAAAATTAATTTTTGGCCGAATATCGGCGAGCCATAACTTGGCTTCCGGATCCCCAAATTATTTCAAACTTATTTTGTATAAAAATTTGATCCGTGAAGTTTAGCTGTTTGAAGAATGGATGAAAAATATTTTAAAACGAGAAAGTTATGCATGTCGAAAGTTTGGTATGTAAAGTTAAAATTCTGCAGCTTAACCATTTTTTACTGTTCTGCACTGTATGCGTACACGAACCCTTCCATACGCAGAGGGGCGTTTCTGTTTGGCATGTATGCGTACCCAGACGAGGTAATGCGTATGTAAACATGGGCAAAAGAGACCCTTGTGTACGCGAACATAAGGCTTCATACGCGGACGTTTGGTTCTGTCCAACGTGCATGCGTACGCGGACGAGGCAAAGCGTGCGCGTAATGGGCAAAACTTCACTCCCACGCATACGCGTGGCCTCTGTTTCAGCAAACATAGATTTGTGTTTTAAAGCTTAATTTCAAACATCTAAACCTATATTTTCATTCTTTTAACCCTAGATCATAGAAGTATGCCTAGTAATGAGATGAAGCTAGGAATAGGTGGTAACTTGGAGATAAAGAAAGTTTGAGAAGTGATGATGGATGATTTAGGTATGAGAAGGTAGGTTGTATAATACATATACTTCTTATATTATATGGCTAACTAAAGAAAAGAATAAATGTTATATCTGAGCACTCTTTCTTGAAAGTGCGACCCCAAGAGATGGTGGAAGGTGAGGATCCCCTTCTTTGTTCCTCCTAGTATTGTAAAATCGCTCCCAGCGAGATGGTGGGAGGTTAGGATCCCCTCCTTTGTTCCTCCTTGACATATGAGAACATACCTCCTGGGTAGACGCAAGGGTTGTGGTTTCACCCCCACTTGCTCCAGGTTGGTTAGTATAGAGGCTCCTCGAGTAGATGCAAGGGTATGGTTCGCCTCACTTGCTCTGGATTATGATGAATGATGTATGAAAAGTGCAAAGACATGGTGTATAAGTGATGTTATGGCTAAATTAAATGATAATGAAATGTTTATGAACGGATATGAATGCTTAAATGGCCTATGCACTTATTTTATCTAAGATACGAGTTTTTCTGGGTAAAGTACTGTGGCTTGCCACTACGTGTTCTAGGTTGAGACTCGATACTCTATTGACCCTACGACGTAAGAGGTGACCGGGCACTTATAAATTCCCGGGAAGGTTAACCCCATTGAGCAATTTTATATATATGAGAAAAAGCTATGCATAGACTCTTGGAGATGTGCGTCGGGGGACAGTCCAGGGTTTAGTAGCCGGACTTGTCGAGTTGGCTTGATAACCGACAGATGAGACTCATCAGCCATAGGATAGGCATGCATCATATGCATATTATTTGAATTTCTTGCTTATGCATTAATTGGGATTGCTTAAGTGATTATAATATGCTATTTGTTATATTTGCTATCTGTATTACTTGTATTCTACCTGTGTTTGCCATTGTCTGCTTGTTTGTCCTTGTAATTTCACCGGAGATGGAGGAACGGAGGAAAGGCAGAGAGATATAGGGTTCTAGTTAAGTTTTAGTTAGGTTTAGGAACCCCTAGAGGACTACCCATTCATGGTTTCTGTTTTAATTATTTAAGCTTTATAATCTGAATGTCGGCATTCTAGGATTGCCTCTGGCTTTTCTAGGACCTTATATCTTATGTATGCAGCACTTTTACTATACTGAGAACCCCTGGTTCTCATTTCATACGGATATTTATGGTTTTCAGATGTAGGTCAGGCAGCACCTCACTAGGCGTCTAGAGACCTTCTGCAGCGAAGTGGGCTTTTTGGGATTTTATATTTTATTCTATTTTGATATATCTATATGTATAGACTCTCCTTATGTATATATGTTTTACTGTTGCACCTCTTAGAGGTTTATGGAGAACTAGGGTCACTTTAATGTATTTTGGGGTTATGGTTCCTTATATGTATTTATATGACTATTCTCCGGCCAGCCTTAGCTTTGCAGGCTGAGTTCGGAGCTTGATATTTTGTACTTTTGATCCTCTACTCTTGCTCTTGTATATATGTGTATGTGTGTGTGTGTGTGTGTGTGTGTTTGAACCTTAGCTTTCTTCATACGCAAGTTACGTTATTTCTGAGCGTTGCACTTTTAATTTTGCGATTTTGCTTTACCTATTCTTCAAGGCTCCTCGTATATTATATCCTTTCAATTACTATCTGTATATATTTTATTTTAGAGGTCATAATACCACACCACCTTTATTTTACGGCTTAAGCGTAAAGCTCTGTGTGGTAGGGTGTTACAGTACATACATACATAAAGAATAAGTTGGTAAAAACAACAAAAAATTCTCCAAGGAAGATTTACTTTTAAGGGCATCTTATTGAATTGATTTGAGAAATTGCTTTTGAACTTGCTTAAAATGTTTTGTGGAGTATAGGAAAGAGCTAGAACAAGCAACCTTGTGAGTTGTTGAACCTTAATGCGTGGTTGTATATTTCAACCACAAACTCTATTCTTGTGTGTTATACTCCTTCTTTGATTGTGATCTTATTTTTTCTTAATTCTTTATATCCGATATTTGATGTTTTGAATGCATTTAGCATGATTGAGGCCATCATTTCAATTGAAACTCACTAACCCATATGGCCATACCCTTACATCTACCTTTGTAGCCAATTTTGAGCTTTTGAATCCCCTTTTGTTCTATGTGTTACCACATCATTAACCATAAGTGAAAAACCATGAATAACCTTGGATTGCATTTATGATTAGCTTAGGTTGAGGTGTGTGTGTGTTAATTAAGTGTGGAAAAATTTTCGGGAGACATTGGTAGTGAATGAAAAATTTTGTTTGGGTACTTCATTAAAAATATTGGAAAATGGGTGTGCATTCGTGTGTCAATTTGCTTAACCATATGCAATTAGTGTTGATAAAAGGAAAGAAAAACAAAATTTTACAATTAAGAATATATCTTTTCTTAATTAAAAAAACAACAATAACACTAAAATGGGGACAAAATGCCTCAAAGTAAAGAAATGGTAATAACGCATATGTGTAATGACTAAAAAGGGAATTGGTGCACGAAATTGTGATCTCTGGTAATGGCTCCAAAAACTTGGTGCTCTAATCTCAATTCATAATTTGTCACAACTTCGATACAACTAACCAGCAAGTGCACTGGGTCGTCCAAGTAATAAACCTTACGCGAGTAAGGGTCGATCCCACGGAGATTGTTGGTATGAAGCAAGCTATGGTCACCTTGTAAATCTCAGTCAGGCGGATAATAATTGATTATGGAGTTTTCGAAAATAATACTAATTAAATAGAAAATAAGGATATAAACGCTTATGTAATTCATTGGTGAGAATTTCAGATAAGCGTGTAGAGATGCTTTCGTTCCTCTGAATCTCTGCTTTCCCGCTGTCTTCATCCAATCAGTCTTACTCCTTTTCATGGCCGGCTTTATGCAAGGGTATCACCATTGTCAATGGTTACATCCCCTCCTCTTGTGAAAATGATCCAAATGCTCTGTCATAGCACGGCTAATCATCAGAGGTTCCCGATCATGCTGGAATAGGATTCACCCTCCTTTTGCGTCTGTCACTACACCCAGCAATCGCGAGTTTGAAGCTCGTCACAGTCATTCAATCCCTGAATCCTACCCGGAATACCACAGACAAGGTTTAGACTTTCCGGATTCTCATGAATGCCGCCATCAATCTAGCTTACACCACGAAGATTCTGATTAAGAGATCCAAGAGATAATCATTCAATCTAAGGTAGAACGGAAGTGGTTGTCAGGCACGCGTTCATAGGGAATGATGATGATTGTCACGTTCATCACATTCAGGTTGAAGTGCAAATGAATATCTTAGAAGCGGAACAAGTTGAATTGAATAGAAAAACAGTAGTACTTTGCATTAATCTTTGAGGAACAGGAGAGCTCCACACCTTAATCTATGGAGTGTAGAAACTCTACCGTTTGAAAATACATAAGTGATGAAGGTCCAGGCATGGCCGAATGGCCAGCCCCTCTGATCTAAGAACCAGGCGTCCAAAGATGATTCCAAAGATGTCTAATACAATAGTAAACAGTCCTATTTATACTAAACTAGTTGCTAGGGTTTACAAAAGTAAGTAATTGATGCATAAATCCACTTTCTGGGCCCACTTGGTGTGTGCTTGGGCTGAGCTTGAATGTTACACGTGCAGAGGCTCTTTCTGGAGTTGAACGCCAGGTTGTAACATATTTCTGGCGTTCAACTCTAGTTTGTGACTTGTTTCTGGCGTTTAACTCTAGACAGCAGCGTAGAACTGGCGTTCAACGCCCTTTTACATCGTCTAAACTCATTCAAAGTATGGACTATTATATATTGCTGGAAAGCCCTGGATGTCTACCTTCCAACGCAATTGGAAGCGCGCCATTTTGAGTTTTGTAGCTCCAGAAAATCCACTTTGAGTGCAGGGAGGTTAGAATCCAACAGCATCAGCAGTCCTTCTTCTACCTCTGAATCTGATTTTTGCTCAAGTCCCTCAATTTCAGCCAGAAAATACCTGAAATCACAGAAAAACACACAAACTCATAGTAAAGTCTAGAAATGTGAATTTAACATAAAAACTAATGAAAACATCCCTAAAAGTAACTAGATTCTACTAAAAACATACTAAAAACAATGCCAAAAAGCGTATAAATTATCCGCTCATCACAACACCAACCTTAAATTGTTGCTTGTCCCCAAGCAACTAAAAATCAATTAGGATAAAAAGAAGAGAATATACTATAAATTCCAAACTATTAATGAAACATAGCTCCAATTAAATGAGCGGGACTTATAGCTTTTTGCCTCTTGAATAGTTTTGGCATCTCACTTTATCCATTGAGGTTCAGAATGATTGGCATCTATAGGAACTCAGAGTTCAGATAGTATTATTGATTCTCCTAGTTCAGTATGATGCTTCTTGAACACAGCTATTTTATGAGTCTTGGCCGTGGCCCTAAGCACTTTGTTTTCCAGTATTACCACCGGATACATAAATGCCACAGACACATAATTGGGTGAACCTTTTCAGATTGTGACTCAGCTTTGCTAAAGTCCCCAATTAGAGGTGTCCAGGGTTCTTAAGCACACTCTTCTTTTGCTTTGGACCTTGACTTTAACCGCTCAGTCTCAAGTTTTCACTTGACACATTCATGCCACAAGCACATGGTTAGGGACAGCTTGGTTTAGCCGCTTAGGCCAGGATTTTATTCCTTTGGGCCCACCTATCCACTGATGCTCAAAGCCTTGGGATCCTTTTTATTACCCTTGCCTTTTGGTTTTAAGGGCTATTGGCTTTTTGCTCTTGCCTCTTGGTTTTAAGAGCTTTTGGCTTTTTCTGCTTGCTTTTTCTTTTTCTTTCTATTTTTTTCGCCTATTTTTTTTTCTGCAAGCTTTGTTCTTTGCTGCTTTTTCTTGCTTCAAGAGTCATTTTTATGATTTTTCAGATTATCAAATAACATGTCTCCTTATCATCATTCTTTCAAGAGCCAACATATTTAACATTCATGAACAACAACTTCAAAAGACATATGCACTGTTCAAGCATACATTCAGAAAACAAGAAGCATTGTCACCACATCAATCTAATTAAACTAAGTTCAAGGATAAATTCTAAACTCATGTACTTCTTGTTCTTTTGAATTAAAACATTTTTCATTTTAAGAGAGGTGATGGATTCAAAGGACATTCATAACTTTAAGACATAGTTACTAACTTCTAATGATCATGTAATGAAGACACAAACATAGATAAGCACTTAACATAGAGAAAACGAAAAACAGAAAGTGAGAACAAGGAATGAGTCCACCTTAGTGATGGTGGCGTTTTCTTCTTGAGGAACCAATGATGTCCTTGAGCTCTTCTATGTCTTTTCCTTGTCTTTGTTGCTCCTCCCTCATTGCTTTTTGATCTTCTCTGATTTCATGAAGGATGATGGAGTGCTCTTGATGTTCCATCCTTAGTTGTCCCATGTTGGAACTTAATTCTCCTAGGGAGGTGTTGATTTGCTCCCAATAGTTTTGTGGAGGAAAATGCATTTGAGGCATCTCCGGGATCTCATGGTGATGAGCTTCCTGCGCCTCTTGAGCTCCATGAATGGGCTCTCTTGCTTGCTCCATCTTTTTCTTAGTGATGGGCTTTTCTTCCTCAATGTGAATGTCTCCTTCTATGAAAGCTCCAGCTGAGTAACATATATGGCAAATAAGATGGGGAAAAGCTAGCCTTGCCCCAGGGGAGGGCTTTTCGGCTATTTTGTAGAGTTCAAGGGAGATGACTTCATGAACTTCTACTTCCTCTCCAATCATGATGCTATGGATCATGATGGCCCGATCCACAGTAACTTCAGATCGGTTGCTAGTGGGGATGATGGAGCGTTAGATGAACTCCAACCATCCTCTAGCCACAGGCTTGAGGTCCAGTCTTCTTAGTTGAACCGGCTTGCCTTTGGAGTCAATCTTCCATTGAGCTCCTTCCACACATATGTCCATGAGGACTTGGTCCAACCTTTGATTAAAGTTGACCCTTCTAGTGTAGGGGCGCTCATCTCCTTACATCATAGGCAAGTTAAACGCCAACCTCACATTCTCCGGGCTAAAATCTAAGTATTTCCCCCGAACCATTGTAACATAATTCTTTGGATTCGGGTTCTTACTTTGATCATGGTTCCTAGTGATCCATGCATTGGCATAGAACTCTTGAACCATTAGGATGCCGACTTGTTGGATGGGGTTTGTTAGAACTTCCCAACCTCTTCTTTGGATTTCATGTCGGATCTCCGGATACTCATTTTCTTGAGTTTGAAAGGGACCTCGGGGATCACCTTCTTCTTGGCCACAACATCATAGAAGTGGTCTTGATGGACTTTGGAGATGAATCTTTCCATCTCCCATGACTCGGAGGTGGAAGCTTTTGTCTTCCCTTTCCCTTTTCTAGAGGATTCTCCGGTCTTAGGTGCCATCAATGGTAATGGAAAAACAAAAAGCTTATGCTTTTACCACACCAAACTTAGAATTTTGCTCGCCCTCGAGCAAAAGAAGAAAGAATGGATGAAGAAGAAGAAGAAAATATGGAGAGGAGGGGGGAGGTGTGTTTCGGCCAAGAAGAGAAAGGAGGGTTGTGTTGTGAGAAAATGAGGAAGAATGGAGGGTTATATATAGGGAAGGGAGGGGGGGTAAGTTCGGCCATATAGGGTGGGTTTGGGTGGGAAATTGATTTTGAATTTTGAAGGTAGGTGGTGTTTATGAGGTAGGTTTATGGGGAAGAGTGGATGGATGTGAGTGGTGAAGTGGTGATAGGGAAGAGAGATTGAGGTGATTGGTGAAGGGTTTGGGGGAAGAGTGTTTATGGGATTGTGTGAAAGAGGGGTGAGAAGAAGTAAGTGGAGGTAGGTAGGGATCCTGTGGGGTCCACAGATCCTGAGGTGATCCTGTGGGGTCCACAAATCCTAAGGTGTTCAAGGATTTACAACCTTGCACCCAATTAGGCATGCAAAATGTCCTTGCACACAACTCTAGGTGTTCAGCGCCAGATTGGTGCTTGTTCTGGGCGTTGGACGCCCATTTGTTGCCCATTTCTGGCGTTGAATGCTAGAACCATGCTTATTCTGGGCGTTCAGTGCCAGCTCTTCTCCAGGGTGCATTTCTGGCGTTCAGCGCCAGAACCATGCTTTGTTCTGGCGTTGAACGCCCAAAACATGCTTCTTACTGGCGTTTAAACGCCAGTAAGGTCTTCCTCCAGGGTGTGATTTTTCTTCTGCTGTTTTTGATTCCATTTTCAATTTTTATATTTATTTTATGACTCAACATGATCATGTACCTAATAAAACATGAAAAACAATGAAAATTAGATAAATAAACATTGGGTTGCCTCCCAACAAGTGCTTCTTTAATGTCAATAGCTTGACAGTGGGCTCTCATGGAGCCTCACAGATGTGCAGAGCTTTGTTGAGACTTCCCAATACCAAACTTAGAGTTTGGATATGGGGGTTTGACATCAAACTTAGAGTTTGGTTGTGGCCTCCCAACACCAAACTTAGAGTTTGACTGTGGGGGCTTTGTTTGACTCTGCTTTGAGAGAAGCTTTTTATGCTTCCTCTCCATGGATGCAGAGAGAGATCCTTGAGTTGTAAACACAAGGTTGTCCTCATTTATTTGAAGGATCAATTCTCCTCTGTCCACATCAATCACAGCTCTTGCTGTGGCTAGGAAGGGTCTTCTAAGGATGATGAATTCATCCTCATACTTCCCAGTATCTAGGACTATGAAATCAGCAGGGATGTAAAGGCCTTCAACCTTTACTAACACGTCCTCTACTTGTCCATAAGCCTGTTTTCTTGAATTGTCTGCCATATCTAGTGAGATTTTAGTGGCTTGCACCCCAAAGATTCCCAGTTTCTCTATTACAGAGAGGGGCATGAGGTTTATTCCTGAACCAAGGTCACACAGAGCCTTAAAGATCATGGTGCCTATGGCACAAGGTATTAAGAACTTTCCAGGATCTTGTTTCTTCTGAGGCAATGTCAGTTGATCCAGATCACTTAGTTCATTGTTGAACAAGGGAGGTTCATTTTCCCAAGTTTCAATGTCAAAATAATTTGGCATTCAGCTTCATGATTGCACCAAGGTACTTGGTGACTTGCTCCTTAGTGACATCCTCATTCTCTTCAGAAGAGGAATACTCATCAGAGCTCATGAATGGCATAAGGAGGTTTAATGGAATCTCTATGGTCTCTAGTTGAGCCTCAGATTCTTTTGGTTCCTCAGAGGGAAACTCCTTATTGATCACTGGACGTCCCAGGAGGTCTTCCTCACTGGGATTCACGTCCTCTCCTTCCTTTACAGGTTCGGCCATGGTGATCAATTCAATGGCCTTGCACTCTCCTTTTGGATTTTCTTCTGTATTGCTTGGGAGAGTACTAGGAGGAATTTCAGTGATCCTTTTACTCAGCTGGCCCACTTGTGCTTCCAAATTTCTAATGGAAGACCTTGTTTCATTCATGAAACTTACAGTGGCCTTGGACAGATCAAAGACTAAGTTTGCTAAATTAGAGGTATTTTATCCAGAGTTCTCTGTCTGTTGCTGAGTGGATGATGGAAAAGGTTTACTACTGTTAAACCTGTATCTTCCACCATTATTAAAGCCTTGTTGAGGCTTTTGTTGATCCTTCCATGAGAGATTTGGATGATTTCTCCATGATGGATTATAGGTGTTTCCATAAGGTTCACCTAAGTAATTCACCTCTGCTATTGCAGGGTTCTCAGGATCATAAGCTGCTTCTTCAGAAGATGCCTCTTGAGTACTGTTGGATGCAGCTTGCATTTCATTCAGACTCTGAGAAATCATATTGACTTGCTGAGTCAATATTTTGTTCTGAGCCAATATGGCATTCAGAGTATCAATTTCAAGAACTCCCTTCTTCATAGGCGTTCCATTATTCACAGGATTCCTCTCAGAAGTGTACATGAACTGGTTATTAACAACCATGTCAATGAGTTCTTGAGCTTCTGCAGGCGTTTTCTTTAGGTGAATGGATCCACCTGCAGAAGTATCCAATGACATCTTTGATAGCTCAGATAAACCATCATAGAATATATCCAGGATGGTCCATTCTGAAAGCATGTCAGAAGGATACTTTTTGGTCAGCTGCTTGTATCTTTCCCAAGCTTCATAGAGGGATTCACCTTCTTTCTGTCTGAAGGTTTGAACATCCACTCTAAGCTTGCTCAGCTTTTGAGGAGGAAAGAACTTGGCTAAGAAAGCCGTGACCAGCTTGTCCCAAGAGTTCAGGCTATCTCTGGGTTGAGAATCCAACCACACTCTAGCTCTGTCTCTTACAGCAAAAGGGAAAAGCATGAGCCTGTAGACTTTAGGATCTACTCCATTAGTCTTAACAGTATCACATATCTGCAAGAATTCAGTTAAGAACTGAAAAGGATCTTTAGATAGAAGTCCATGAAACTTGCAGTTCTGCTGCATCAGAGAAACTAGCTGAGGTTTCAGCTCAAAGTTGTTTGCTCCAATGGCCGGAATGGAGATGCTTCTTCCATGTAAATTGGAATTAGGTGCAGTAAAGTCACCAAGCATTCTCCTTGCATTATTATTATTATTTTCGGCTGCTATCTCCTCTTCCTGTTCGAAAATTTCTGAAAGGTTCTCTCTGGATTGTTGTAATTTAGCTTCTCTTAGTTTCCTCTTCAGAGTCCTTTCAGGTTCTGGGTCTGCTTCAACAAGAATATTCTTGTCCTTGTTCCTGCTCATATGACAAAGAAGAGGACACAGAAAAAATAATAATAATAATAATAGGGATCCTTTATACCACAGTATAGAAGTCCCTGTGTGAGTGGAAGAAAGGAAGGGGACAAAGAATGTAATGTAAAGAAAGAAATACAAGGGTGAGAATAGCAGAGATGTGAGGTGAGGAGATGTTAATAGATGAATAAATAAATAGAAATAAGATGAGAGGGGGAGAATTTCAAAAATAATTTTTGAAAAAGAGTTAGTGATTTTCGAAAATAGTTTTTGAAAAAGGTTAGTAATTTTTGAAAATAAAAAAAATCAAAAATTAAAATAATTAGTTAATTAAAAAGAATTTTTGAAAAAGAGGGAAGATATTTTCGAAAATTAGAGAGAGAGAGTTAGTTAGGTAGTTTTGAAAAAGATAAGAAACAAACAAAAAGTTAGTTAGTTAGTTGAAACAAAATTTGAAAAGATAAGAAGTTAGGAAGTTAGAAAAGATATTTTGAAATCAAATTTTTGAAAAAGATAAGATAAGAAGGTAATTTTGAAAAGATATGATTTAAATTATTTTTTGAAAAAGATTTGATTTTTAAAATCACAATTAATGACTTGATTCACAAGAAATCACAAGATATGATTCTAGAACTCAAAGTTTGAATCTTTCTTAACAAGCAAGTAACAAACTTGAAATTTTTAAATCAAAACATTAATTGATGATGTTATTTTCGAAAATTATGAGATAAAATTAAGAAAAAGATTTTTGAAAAATATTTTTATAATTTTCGAAAATAACTAAGAAAAATGAAAAAGATTTGATTTTTGAAAAAGATTTTGGAAAAGATAAGATTTTTAAATTGAAAATTTGATTTGACTCATAAAAACAACTAGATTTTAAAATTTTTTGAAAAAGTCAAATCTAATTTTCGAAATTTTAAGAGAGAAAAAGGGAAAGATTTTTTTTTATTTTTGAATTTTTAATGATGAGAGAGAAAAACAATGAAAATGATGCAATGCATGGAATTTTTAGATCAAAACAATGAATGCATGCAAGAATACTATGAATGTCAAGATGAACACCAAGAACACTTTGAATGTCAAGATGAACATTAAGAACTTATTTTTGAAAAATTTTTTATGCAAAGAAAACATGCAAGACACCAAACTTAGAAATCTTTCATGTTTAGACTCTAACAAACGAAAAATGCATATGAAAAACAAGAAAAGATGCAAAACCAGAAAATATGAAGATCAAACAAGAAGACTTACCAAGAACAACTTGAAGATCATGAAGAACACTATGAATGCATGAATTTTCAAAAAATGCAAGATGAACATGCAATTGACACCAAACTTAAAAATTGACTCAAGACTCAAACAAGAAACACAAAATATTTTTTATTTTTATGATTTTATGATTTTTTTGTATTTTCTTTTAATTTTTTCGAAATTCATTTTGAAAAAGAAAAATAAGGATTCCAAAATTTTTAATATGAATTCCAGGAATCTTATGCTCTTTAGTCTAAAGCTCCAATCAAAGGGTCAGGCATGGCATAATAGCCAGCCAAGCTTTAGCATGTAACTCAGATATGACATGCCTAACATGCCCTACCCAGAAGGATTAGACATGGCTTTACAGCCAGCCAGGCTTCAACATGCTTCATGAAACACTAGAATTCATTCTTAAAAATTCTGAAGAAAAAATATATTTTTTTGAAAAGCTTTTTTTTATTTTAAAATTTTTTTTTCGAAAACAAAGGAGAAATTTTTGAAAGATTTTTGAAAATTTTTTTAAAATAAAACAGAAAGAAAATTACTTAATCTGAGCAACAAGATGAACCGTCAGTTGTCCAAACTCAAACAATCCCCGGCAACAGCGCCAAAAACTTGGTGCACGAAATTGTGATCTCTGGTAATGGCTCCAAAAACTTGGTGCTCTAATCTCAATTCATAATTTGTCACAACTTCGATACAACTAACCAGCAAGTGCACTGGGTCATCCAAGTAATAAACCTTACGCGAGTAAGGGTCGATCCCACGGAGATTGTTGGTATGAAGCAAGCTATGGCCACCTTGTAAATCTCAGTTAGGCGGATAATAATTGATTATGGAGTTTTCGAAAATAATACTAATTAAACAGAAAATAAGGATAGAAACACTTATGTAATTCATTGGTGAGAATTTCAGATAAGCGTGTAGAGATGCTTTCGTTCCTCTGAATCTCTGCTTTCCCGCTGTCTTCATCCAATCAGTCTTACTCCTTTCCATGGCTGGCTTTATGCAAGGGCATCACCGTTGTCAATGGTTACATCCCCTCCTCTTGTGAAAATGGTCCAAATGCTCTGTCATAGCACGGCTAATCATCTGAGGTTCCCGATCATGCTGGAATAGGATTCACCCTCCTTTTGCGTCTGTCTCTACGCCCAGCAATCGCGAGTTTGAAGCTTGTCACAGTCATTCAATCCCTGAATCCTACTCGGAATACCACAGACAAGGTTTAGACTTTCTGGATTCTCATGAATGCCGCCATCAATCTAGCTTACACCACGAAGATTCTGATTAAGAGATCCAAGAGATAATCATTCAATCAAAGGTAGAACGGAAGTGGTCGTCAGGCACGCGTTCATAGGGAATGATGATGATTGTCACGTTCATCACATTCAGGTTGAAGTGCAAATGAATATCTTAGAAGCGGAACAAGTTGAATTGAATAGAAAAACAGTAGTACTTTGCATTAATCTTTGAGGAACAGCAGAGCTCCACACCTTAATCTATGGAGTGTAGAAACTCTACCGTTTGAAAATACATAAGTGATGAAGGTCCAGGCATGGCCGAATGGCCAGCCCCTCTGATCTAAGAACCAGGCGTCCAAAGATGATTCCAAAGATGTCTAATACAATAGTAAATAGTCCTATTTATACTAAACTAGTTGCTAGGGTTTACAGAAGTAAGTAATTGATGCATAAATCCACTTTCGGGGCCCACTTGGTGTGTGCTTGGACTGAGCTTGAATGTTACACGTGAAGAGGCTCTTTCTGGAGTTGAACGCCAGGTTGTAACGTATTTCTGGCGTTCAACTCTAGTTTGTGACTTGTTTCTGGTGTTTAACTCCAGACAGCAGCGTAGAACTGGCGTTCAACGCCCTTTTACGTTATCTAAACGCGTTCAAAGTATGGACTATTATATATTGCTGGAAAGTCCTGGATGTCTACTTTCCAACGCAATTGGAAGCGCGCCATTTTGAGTTCTGTAGCTCTAGAAAATCCACTTTGAGTGCAGGGAGGTCAGAATCCAACAGCATCAGCAGTCCTTCTTCTACCTATGAATCTGATTTTTGCTCAAGTCCCTCAATTTCAGCCAGAAAATACCTGAAATCACAGAAAAACACACAAACTCATAGTAAAGTCCAGAAATGTGAATTTAACATAAAAAGTAATGAAAACATCCCTAAAAGTAACTTGATTCTACTAAAAACATACTAAAAACAATGCCAAAAAGCGTATAAATTATCCGCTCATCAGGAATGCATGAATGTGTAAAAAGGAAGTGGTGGCTAGTTAGGTTGCATTTTTGGTGATTAGCTGATATAGGTTGTGTGGATACTTAAACTAATCAAAGATCCAATTAAAAAGTCCACTTAACCATATTAATCCTGCCTTGACCCTAGCCCCATTACAACCCTCTAAAGACCTCATGATATTTGTGTTCATGCATCAAATACTTGTTGATTGTTAGATGGAGAGCAAATTTGAGAAAGCATGATTAGAGGAGAATTGAGTGAGTACACCCTAAACACTGAGTGATTAGGGTGTACACACATCCAGTGAGGGGTTCGATTGCTCAATTCTATTTCTCCACGCCTTGTTTATATTGTATTGCAAGTTGCTCAATTATGAACTTGAATCAATTCTTTGGATTATGATTGCATTGCAATTGTGACTCGTTTTAGCCCTATGTGCTTATATGTTTGCTTGGGAGTTTGGTTGTTTGTTTTTACCAATTTCATAGGATATTATAGTATAGATATAGATAGATACTATACATTAGCAT
Source organism: Arachis ipaensis (assembly GCF_059453495.1). Taxonomy (NCBI): domain Eukaryota; kingdom Viridiplantae; phylum Streptophyta; class Magnoliopsida; order Fabales; family Fabaceae; genus Arachis; species Arachis ipaensis. The sequence goes on along the minus strand of NC_142443.1, from coordinate 118,422,972 downwards.
AGTTGCATACACATGAGTAGCTCCATTTAATAACTTTTTCACCCCTTCTTTTACTTTCTCATTGTGATTAGCATGAGGATATGCTATTATCTAAGTATGGGGGAATTGATGAATCCATATTTGATGATAAATTTTGGCTTGAATTGAATAGATTTCATCACATAAACTCACATTTATTCACTGAAATAGCATACATTTGTGATTTCCTTCCAAATTGTACTTAATTGCAAAAATATGCTTTTAGGCTCCAAAAATGCTAATTTTTGTTCTCTTAAAATCCATTCGATGCATTGATATGTCTGTTAAGTGATTTCAGGTCTTAAAAATCAAGGTTAGATTGGAAGAGATGGAAAAAAAGCAAGCAAGAGTAGAAAATCATGAATAAATAAAGATTTTAGACTTTTGTATCTGTGCGTACACATCATTGCAGACGTGTGTACGCATCCTTCATTTTCTCTTCATATGCGGAAATGCTGGCACGTGCTTCATTAAAGAAAATACACTAGGGCGATTTCTGAGCTTCCTTTGGCCCAGTTTGAAGCCCAATTCGAAGATTAGAGGCTGGGGGTGAAGCAAGCTTGAAGACACACATTCCATTAGTTTAGTTTTACATAGTTTTTGAGTTTTAGAGAGAGAAACTCCTCCTTCTCTCTAGATTTTAGTGTTCCTTGTTTATTTTCACTTCAATCCAAGGATTAGACTCTTGTTAAATTCAGTTTTTGTTACTCTAATTGTAGTTTTTACTCTCTAATTTTACTTAGCACCCTTGCAATTTTAGTTATTTTGGGTTATGCTTTTGGATCTTGTTGGATTTGAATTTTAGTAATGCATTGAGGTTTTTCATATTCCATTTGTGTTATTTGAATTGTTATTGTTGATTATTGATAGTGGGTACCTTTAATTTGGATTGTTTTCTCAATTTTATAATGCTTTTTATCATTGTTCATCAAGTGTTTGAAGAAATGTCACTTATGACTATGGAGTAGATTTCCTTTCTTGGCCTTGAGGTGAAATAATTAGAGACTCTTGAATTGCAAGAATTTAAGGTTAATTGATAATTGAATATTGCTTGTTAGCTTGAACTCCACTAAATCTAGTCTTTCACTAGGATTTGACTAGGACTTGTGGACTAGAGTTAATGTTGCTCACTTGACTTTTCTTCAAATGTTAGAGGATAACTCAGTGAGAGCAATAGGCATTTATCATCACACTTGAGGAATGCAATGAGGATAGAAATCCTAATTCCCACCCCTAGCCAAGGTTTCTTACATTGATTGATTGACTTTTCTCTTGTTGACTTTGATTCCTTATTTCTCTTAGCTTGATTACTTACATTTAGTTATATGTTATTTTATTGCTATCTTTCTATTGCATGCTTGATAGTTAATTAATTGTTGATTGATAGTATTAGTTGCTTCAACTTACTTGTTAGTTGCTCACTGTTTTAAATTCTAATCACTTTACTTTTCCCGTACTCAACTCAAAAACCCCCCAAAAATTCCTAACCAATGATGTGCATCATGTTGCAATTTCTAGGAAAAATGACTCGGGATCCTACTCTCGGTTATTGAATTTATTGTTGTGACATTCTTCTAAATTTTGACTCGGGGTCACTTGTCGGTTTAGGCTATACTTGCGACATTGAGTTGAAAAATCCTTTGGTAAATTCTAAGCCAGCATTTATCCAGCGTCACATAGTTCTTTTCTTAATAAATCGAGCTCAAAACACAAATCTTTTCTCAATAAATCAAACCCAAAGCGTAATCCTTTTCTTAATAATTCGAACTCAAAACATAATTTCTTTCTTAAATAATTCAAAATCAAAATATAATTCTCTCTTCAAATAAATCAAACTCGAAACATAAACCTTTCCTTGATCAATCGAATGCAAAATAGTATAATTCTTTTCTTAAATAAATAAAACTCAAAACAAAATCTTTTTCTTAATAACTCGAACATAATTCATTTCTTTTCTTAATAAATCAAAATCAAATATTATAATTCTTAAATCAAATTTTCTTTTAAATAACGCTTCAAACAAACTCTCATAGTTTTATAAAAATTTCAACATCATCTCCTCTATAATTCGGATATTTGCCACCCTTCAAGGGTCTCAAAAACTAAACCAAACATCTCCCAATCATTCAAATCACTTCCAATAAACTGTTACCACAATAATACCAACTCAACTCAAGGAATCAACAAGGTTCAGAACTCAAACAACCAATCTCATCAATCACAATTCAAACCAACTTCAACAAAATCAATTCATAATTCAGAATTCTCAGCCTTCTCAAGCAGTTTTCAAAATCAAACCATTCTTTAATATAAACATATATAAATCAGATTTCCAATACAACTCATTTCTCAATATAAAGATACCAATCAGATTTCTAAATTAAGCTTTCATTAACTATCATAAAGCCAGCTCAATTAATCAAGAATTCAATCAAGTAAACAATTACATTCTTTCAAAATAACTCAGTCCATCCATAAGACTCACATAATCACCAAAAATATATTTTTGCATCAATATCAATTTATAACAATTCTTCACAATAAAATGAGTTAAGGGGCTACAATAAAATGAGTTAAGGAAAGCGCCCATACCTCAATCGTGATTCAACTATGTGACAAAATTCCGTTTTCTCACGTTAACATAGAACATAATACTAATTTCACAATTTTCAGAAACAAAGACGCTTACCGTATTAAGCAGTAACGACTGAACCAACTAATGGCAGTCCCTGTGGTGGTTCCGACGGCCACATCAAGTTTCCCGATGGCCAGGCACGGCCACGAGGCCTCCTCCTTCTCTGGCTAGCCTGCCTTCTCCCTTCGTTCACGTCTAGTTGCATCTCCCTCTCTCCCATTCGAGCTTCTCCCTGTGGCAGAACCCATCAGGGATAGTGGCAACCTAAACTACGGCAACAACGCAGTGGCTTCATCGACAGCGCGGCGGTGCCAGGGCCGCGACCCTCTCTCTCTGTGTCACTCACTCTCTCACTCGCGACTCTCTCCTTTGCAGCTCTGCTCCTCGACGGCGATGCGACGGTGGCGGCGAGATGGACGTGGCTAGGCGGCGATGGCAGCGTGGCACAGGACGGCTCTCTTTTCTCTTCTCTCCCTCTTTCTCGAGCTCTCTCCTCTCTCTGCTGCGTGTGTTGTGTGCTACGCGTGAGGGGGAAAGGGAAATGGGGGGTTGGCAGCTGCTGATGGGGAGAAGGGAAGGTGTGGGAGTGTTGTGTTTAGTTGTATTAGGGTTAGGGTTTTAATTTGGGAAAAAAGAGTAAGGGTAAGTTGGTAATTTCAAATAAAAATAGGGATAATATAATAATTGAAAACTAATTTTAATCCAACAATAATTATATATAAAAATATTATTTGTTCATCAATTTACAAATTATTTTCAAATAAATACTCCAATCCAAAAATTAGAGATAATATGATAAAAAAATTTTATTCATAAAAATTAAAGTATTAAATTCTAAAATCTCAATTATTTAAATCAAATCATATAAAATTTTTATTATTTTATAATTACTAAACTTTATAATTTAAATATAAAAATTATCCAATAATTATAAAATTAGATAAAAATTCTAACCTAATTATCAAAAACTTGATTTAATTAGCTTTAATAAAATAATTTATGAAATTAAAGTCTTTAATGAATAAATAAATTGAAATTAACTCATAATAAGATTTTCTAAAAGTTTTGGGTCTTACAACAGGGTTGGCTAAAATTGACTATAATTATTATTGTTATTAGACAATTCGTAATAGATATTATTTTATTCTAACATTAGAGAGAAATACATTAAATTTGTTTAAAACATTCCCTTCGTATTCTCTATTCATAGACAATTTAACAGGAAACAAATTACTCTTTTCCTATTTAATGTAATATTACAGTATATTAAAAACTATAATATTATAATATTCATTTATGTTGTTATCTGAACTTATATAGAAGCATCGGTAAAGAAACGTATGAGGCATTCACTATAAAAGAGGTGGTAGATAGCAGCGGCTATTTAGCGATGGTTGGTCAAGCTGCAGCTATCTCTCAATTTTGTGGCGGTTATAGCAACAAATCTGGTGAACGCTACTAATCTGTTTTAAACACCTTCTGCCGCTCTGTCCCTCAGTCTCATTATCGTTTCTTTCTTAGGACAAACAAACATAACCCTAGCCCTCAATCGTTCTCTCATCTTCAAATCTCAGATCCTACCAAACTCAAGTTCGTCGCCGCTAACCTTGTCACAAGCACCCTTTCCTCTTCAAAAAAAGCACTGCTTCTGCCGGATTCGAAGTCGTCATCGTGCTCCTCTGCTCTGTCTCTTCCGCCAGATTCACTCATGATTTCCTCCTACGCAGTGCGTGGTTCAAATAGGATGCAGCTGCAAGAGAGTTCTACCGCCGTCACTTCCAGCCTCCGTTGCTGGCACCACCTATCACAGGTTCAGACCGGTCCTACCTAATCTTTGACGTCTACGCCTGCTCTTTCGAATCTGCTGCCAGAAGCTCCTCTTCCTTGGAGCATTGCAGATCCAAACACCGCGCTTATGTTCTGAACAAGGTGAGTGGTTTGAAATTTGTCCCTAATTATACTAATTATGTTTTACAAGTCTAATATCTATTTTAGGTAAATTATTGTTGTGCTAAAATCTGTTGCAAAATGGTTACAACTTGCTTTCATTTCTATTTTTTGCTGATTTAATAATCTATTTTTGCTTAATTTTATTATATTTTAGATTTGTTTTGTAAATTTATTTCAAATTGAAAAAGTTACACATTTCCACCTTCATTTTTGAGGGAGGTACAAAAACAGGTAAGGCCTCAATTATAGTTGACAAAAATTTATGTCAAATGGGGCCCCAATTTTTATATGTTAAAATTTGTGTACAAGTTAGCATTATTTCAACTCACTTTTTTAGGAAGATAGCCTTTCGAAATTGATAGGTCATAGTTGTTTACTTCACAGATTATATGACATTAAGAATATGCTTTATGATTATTTCAAAAGGTTGAAGTGAAAATAATTTTTTACTTGTTGGCTGATACAACAAAAATGTAAAGGGACTTAATGCAGAATACTGTAAATTTTTTAATAAGATTTCATATTAGAAATATTGGTCCAACATCCTATGTATTTAATTATGTTTATGACTAGTTTACATCTTGTTTGTCAAATGTGTTAGAATAATATGCTTAGCAATTGCTAGAGTGACAATGTCATGGTTAACTTCAAAAGCAAATTTATAGTATTTAAGGCTTCACTGATTTTTATAGGATTTGAAAGCCATGTGATCAGGATTGTGTATTACCTAGTTTTACTTTTGAAAGTCATATTTAAGTGTACTTAAGTCTTGTTTCCTCACATTTGCAATAGTAGTTTTCAATTTTGAATAGTTCCAGCTGGGTTGTTCTGGAATGTTTGGGTTCTCACACTTGCACCCTTTTTTTGTCCTTATTAATGGACAATCAGACTTTGTCAACACATTCCACCTGATCACATGATGTTAGGCTTTCTCTACATGTTAATGAAACATGTCTTCTTTTGCAATATAGGTGGTTCAAGCATGCTACCAAGACATACATTAAAATACCTTTCTTTGGAGCTATTTCATACCTGACTTTGGCTGTTTCTCTATTTTGTATCACCTTTGCAGTTCTCTGGGTAGTTTATCCCACTCACTCGTTTGGATGGATTGGCCAAGATATACTTGTAAGGATAATTTTCTCCATTCTTAAATGTTTATGCTATCCTTTTTAGATATATCATGTTAACTCTCAAGTGATAAAAAAAAGTTCATCCTTACTTTCTTCATGACAATTTCAAAGAGAGTACATTTCTTGTAGTTTAGTGGTGCTTTGTATGTGTATAATATCCCTGTTATGAGTACCAACAGATTAGCTTTTGTTATTTTTGTTGATGATAGATTGATAGTGCTGTATTTGAATATTTTGGTAGATGATAAATCTTTTATATTTGAAGCTTCTTGATTTTTCTTAGTTGTTGAATTTATATAAGTAGAAAAATTTGCATACTGGGATTAAGTTATGATGTGGTGAAACTGGGGTGTATACACTCTATATGCACTTAATCTCATACATGATTAAGACTCGGGAATTTCTAGGTAACAAGTCATGGTATTAACATAGGGTTTTACTTGTGAGAAGTATAAGTGTACAACCCTATAAGAAAATTGGACTCTTTTTGGCTATATGCATTATTTCTCTTTGCATTTTACACTTTCTATATGTTGATCTCGTTATCTTTTCTTATCCATCTTCAAACAAAGCTTTATTGTCAGTAGAAAGCAAATAGAGTTGCATTTGTTTTTCTTTTTATGAAATTATTATTTAATCATTTTCTTATATATCGGTGTTCAAGTATGGAGTTTGTGTGGGGAGGTGTTGCTGGAGTTTTGGGAAGGAATGATGCATCCAGTTGATATCATTAAAATCCAAATACAAAGCCAAGCTATTCATCCTGGAATTCATGTTTTTTGGCGACCCATGGATAAAATATCCTGTATTTTATATGCTCACAAACACAACATACACTAACATTTGAAAGTTCCATAGAAGTTTCTGTTCATATATACTTCTATCTAAACTTTTTTGCTTTCCTGCAAACATTAAAATCAAAAGAGCATATTGCAGATGGTGCGACTTGTCTAGCATGATGATAGTATAAGAGGTATGTTATTTTGATTATTTCCATGTTGTGGATTAATTTTTACAGTATTTTAAATATAAATTCCTTTTGTTAACTGATAGGGAAGCTTCTTTTGTTTTAAAAAAAAAACTTATAGTCAATTATTTTTAAGAGAGCTGTTGGCAAAAATCTTTTCCATTTTTCTTCTCTTTGAGTATAAAATTAACGTGTGATTATATTGTACACTTAGCCATCATTCACAAGAATTTTATCATGCCATCAAAATCAACTTTGTTGTTATTATTATGTTCTACACGGCGTCCAACTTGAAAATATGTGCCTTTCGAGATTGGTTTAAATTGTGTAGACTTTTACAGGGGTGTAGCACCTAACGTTATTGGGTCTCTTGCAACTGGTGCAACATATTTTGGTGTTATAAAGTCCACTAAAAAGTGGATTGAGGATTTACATCCTAGACTTAAGGGCCATTGGACACATTTCATTACTAGAGCTGTTGGTAAGCTAATTTGGAGAAAATTATTCGGCTTTGTTCAGGAAATCCTTCTTGTTATTTTCAATGCCACTGTCAATGCTTCCTTTCTTAGTTTTTCTTGTCTAAATTAATCGAACACCCTTTGGTTTCTTGTTTGTCTTTCTCTTTCATATTGTATCTTTCTTTTATATTTTTTCTTTTCCAATTATGTGCCCTTAGTTTACTCTGATTATTAATATATTTAGAGAAGTCAATTTTGGACCTAGTGTAGAGAAAAAATTATATAGTTGAGAATTTTCATCATGTTCTAATTAAGAAGGTAGCTAGTTATTTATCATGTTTGTAAATAGGAATAGTGATGGTGGTATTATGCGATGAAATCTTCAGGAGATGTTTGGATGTGAAAGCACCTTTGTTATAGGTACATGATTCTATCTTGTATGTGATTTTGCCGCGATACTTAATTACTTAATATATTATGAAATGAAATTTGGAGAAAAAGAATTATTGATCTTAATTCCTTATTGTTGGTATCTTCTCAGACGTAGAGAGCTACAAGGGAAAGTGCAGAAAGTTCAAATACCAGTTGAAGAACAGGGGGATATGGTAAGAAATTTGGACAAGAGAGAAACCGAGTATATGAGGCTGCTTCAAAGAAGTAAAGTTGGAGTTGATGATTTTGAGCAATTAATAGTAATTGGCAAAGGTGCTCTTGGTGAGGTACATAATAAATATTTTAGATCATGTTATATTAGATAGTGCTAAACTGAAGTACCTTTAAGGCATTCTAATTGGTAAAATTCATTTGCAGGTGATGAATTTGATAGGTGATGTAAAAGAAAAGGTAGCCGTCATGGTCGATGACATGATTGATACAGCTGGTGAGTTTGTGTCGAACTTGTTTGGCAACTACAATAATTTTATATTGCATATTAAAGATGAAATAGTTACTTGTCTAGTTCTATACCTAACCACTTAAATTATATTCCTTTATTATAATTATTTTCAAGAGCTTGACATGAGATTGTATGCAACTTCTAAGATTCTTGATTGTTTGTCAGTAATTTCTCTTTATTTTCCCTTTGATAATGGTAGAAAATGTGCTTTTAATGACACTGGTAGTAAGCAAACCCTTTGGTGCGTGAAATTAGAACTCGCACAACTGAACCGACAAGTGCACCGGGTCGTCCAATTAATACCTCAGGTGAGTGAAGGTCGATCCCACGAGGATTGTTGGATTGAGCAAGTTGTGGTTATCTTACAGATCTTAGTCAGGCAAATAGAAAAGATAATTGTTGTTGTAGGTGCATAAAATAAAACAATAAAGAAAACAATACTGAATTGGTGTAGAAACAATGATGGGGAATTAGTTTAAGGCCTTTTAGATGCTTGTTCTTCTGGATTAATACTTCTTACTAACTACTTTAACAATGAGTGATTCATTCAATGGCAAGGCTGTAAGTGATTAAAGTCGGGGCTAGTGGTCATTAATCTCATCTGATCCAGATCACACGCCGGTGCTAATGGTCATCCAATCTGAACGAGGGTGAAGCTTATGCAATTCAGTCTCTGGTGATCCTACTCAAAATGTCAAAGACAAGGTCAGATCTTCCGGATCGGAGAATGATGCTCTATATTCTAGCCTTAGCACCACAAAGACCTCAATTATCCATGACTAACAAGATTTCATGTCATGTATCCCAAATAGCCCAGATACTCTCTTGGAACCTGTGATGTATTCTCAAGCTGTAGCTCAATACTATCCGGCTAAGGCTTCGTAAGAGCTCATGTAGAATAAGGGGTCATACTCTCGTTTCACCCCAGATTCATAAATATGAAGAATGAAAATACATCATAAAATGGAATCAAACATGTATTAAAGTAGAAAAGTAATGATATTAATCCATAGGAATAAGCAGAGCTCCTACCCTTAACTCAGAAGGTTTAGCTACTCATACTTTACAGAAATAATGTGTGAAAAGTTCTGAGAGGCTGAAGATCATAAACATGGGTGATCTTCTCCTATATATACTAATCTAATAATTAAAAATTACAAAAATGAGATAAACTTAGCAAAAGGTGCGACAATCCACTTCTGGGCCCACTTGGTGAGTGTTTGGGCTAAGCTTGGCGTCCAACTTGGATGAGTGGACATTGAACGCCCACTAGGGGGTGTCCACGCTGCCTTGTGCTCCCTTGGTGGCGTTGAACGCTAGTTTTGGGCGTTCAACGCTGGCCTTGGTCCTTCTTAGGCGTTGAACGCTAGAAAGGGGGTAAGTTGGGCGTTCAACACCCGTTTTGGGCAGTCCTTTCCAAAGAAAAGTATAAACTATTATATATTGGTGGAAAGCTCTGGAAGTTAGCTTTCTAACACCTTTGAGAACGCGTCAATTGAACCTTTGTAGCTCCAGATATGCTCGTTGGAATGTACGGAGTTCAGAATTTGACAGCATCTGCTATCCTTTCTTTGCCTCTGAATCAGACTTTGCCAAAACTTGCCATTTTCACCCAAAAATTACCTGAAATCATAATAAAAATACAAAAACTCAAAGTAGCATCTAAAAGGTGAATTTTGCGCTAAAACCTACTAAAAGTTGATAAAATGTAACTGAAAACACTAAGAAAATGATACTAAAAAGGATATAAAATATCTGCTCATCACCCTTCTAGGTTCTGTAGTTTTTCTATTGCTTTCTTGATCTTCTGTTTCTTCTTGAGAGTTTTTTCAAAGTAATTTTACTATACTGTTCTCATTTACTATTATTGTTTCTGTTGCTGGTGGAATTTTCTTGTATATGCTTTAGCCAAATAATACATAATTTTTTTGATTCTATATTATTATGCAACTTTTTCTTAATATTGTTTATTTAGTGTTCTTTAATACTAAAATCTCAAGTTTAATAAAGAGTTTTGTAAAGAGAATAGGTTATAGTAAAGAAAAAGGGCCTAAACTATTGTAATTAGTCATTTTTTTAAGCCCATGTATGAAATTATGATGGTTCAAAACTGTCGCATTTTTTAAAAAAAAACCTCACACATATTTGCGGCAGTTTTAAAACTGCTGCAATTTTTTTAAATCCACTGACCAAATAGCGGCGGTTTTGAAACCGCCGCAAAATCAAATCTCCACCCCTTAACCCGCAACGTTTCTAGAAGCGCTGGTATGTCATTTTGCAGCAATTTAAAACCGCCGCAAATCCATAAAAAAACCGCCACAAATTCCAGTTTCTCTTGTAGTGGTTGAACCCTAATTCCAATACATTAAAATTAAAAGAGATATAATAGGAAGAAACATAAATCATGGTCGGTGGTCTTCTCTTGATATTCTCCAATAGCCCAACCCTGTTGCAAATGGCTGGAACATCGAAGAAAAACTGAAAGAAAAGGAACATAGCCGTTGAGTGCGGATGTTTGCTTAATCTTCTTCCTCATAACATATGAGTGAAGATTGTCATAAAGGTTGCATCGAATTCGGTTTAGGATCTGTTCCATATGCAGGCAACTTGCAAGGTGTTTTTGGATGCAGCGAGATCGGACGTTATCTGCAAGTATGCGTCGATGTGGTATCTACCGCTAGTGTCCTTTTTGTATTACTTTGACCGGCCTGAAAGGAGGTTCATTAATCGCTACGTGGAAGCAAGAAATCCGGATGCTATACTCCGGCATAGGATGACATATTATTTCTGGATTGGGCATCGTGTCATTGGAATAGATCTGCTGACTAGGGCTACGACATAGGGCAGTGTTGAAGCCGGTTACTTATATGCCATGCTGCTACTATGTATTAACGAAGACGAAGATCGCAGAAGAAGGGGTGTTAAATTTTTTGAAGTTATACATGCTTTTGGGGAGGTCGAAAGGTGAAGAAAGGTTTTCACGGAATTGTTCGAGGAGCAGTGGGTGGATGAGGAACCTTCAGATCCTAGACAGCCCGTGGCTTGTCGGTCCACCAATTGCCCTACCTGCAGCACTATGGGTGATGTCCAAGATATGTTCGGTGCCTCGTGTGTGCACTGCCTGACTGATTATGAGGTGAGGGCCTTCCTGAAAATGTTTACGTTTCAATGAACATTGCTATTTAGTAATTTCTTTTGTTCGAGTGTGTTGTTGTTTATGCTTCTCTTATCTGACAGTACAGTAGTTAGCAATGTCTCATGTTTTGTTATGAACGATTACCCATCCTTAACATATGGATTATGTTTTTATTATATTTCTATTTTTATGTGTGAAAAAATCTCAGTTTAATCTGGTATAAGATTTAGAGATAATTAAAATACATGTTTGTGAAATTTAGTTTTGATGAGTTACTATCCGTAAAATTACTATTGAACTAATTAACATAATTTACATATACTAACTTATCATTTGAAATTATACACTATTTAATTTATACTAATAAATATAATTCTAAATATTTATATTATAATTTAAAATTTGTTTGTTCAAAATATATCTAAGTTTCGGTAATAGTATAGTCCAATAAGTGCATAGCATAAGCCTAATTATGGTTTCATGTGAAATGCGTGCCTGTATGGTAGGATTTGATATTAATTTTTTCATTATCGATGTGATTGATGGTTGAATAGACTATAGAGTATTGATTTAATGTATTCAATTTTTTTATGCTTCATATTATGTAATAATTTAGGATCTCATAGTAGTTGTAGATATGAACCGGTAATTTGGTAAGGTAATAGGTAGTGACGGAAAAGAATAATTTAATCAGTTGGAGCAAAAATTTATTTTATAAAAAAGGATTTGATATGAAATGACAAAACAAATGAGTTATATTTTTTAGATAAAAAATATGTTAGTATTAACAAGTCTCATATGTATGCTTCCTGGTGAACGTAAATTCATATTTGAATCTTTTATATAAAAAAAAAAACTTATGAATTGTTAAAAGAAATTGGATACTCATTAATAATTTTTTTTAATTTATCTCTTTACAATAAACTCATGTGATTGCCATATCTTATTATTCGCAATAAATCAACTTTAGTAAATAATGTTTGTCTTGGTGTTAAATAAGATTAAATTGGATCTCCAGTACTTCATGTAACACCCTAATATTCAAATTCTTATGCTCGAGTCATAAGTCAATGATATTACGGTGGTACGACTCTCAGGTGGATTTTTAATATATAAATATAGGTAATTTTGAAAAGAGTATTAATCGAGAAGCCTGAAAAGAGTAGAAATAAAATCGCGAAGACGTATCACTCACGTTTCGACAACAAAAGATAAATCGTGAAGCCGAAAACGATATACGGACAAGGCGTAGAGGAGATTAAGAGATAGATAACAGATAGATATATATAACATAAGTAAATAGCCACTAGTCGCGACCCGCGAAGTTTAGGCCGGCTAGGGTACAGTATGAAAGTAGATGACAACAGTATATCCTGATCTCTCCCAAAGGAAACATAAGAGCCTTTATAGGCAAGTTCCAAAAGAGTTCAATACATAATATAATCTTTTCAAAACATAGGTGGAGAGATTCTAATCAAACACAAAGTAGAGGAAATAAAGATCTTCGCCGTCTCTCAGACGACCCACAAACTCACTTCTAAGCACCTGGACCTGTATCTGAAAAACAAGAGATATATACGGAATGAGAACCCCGGGCCCATGGGTTCCCAGTACGGTAAAAGTGCCAAATAAATACAATGCACTGCAATAAAAACTCACCAAGCATCCTAAACTCCTTTTCACCAAGTATCCAGCCTAGATTCTCACTAATCTATAAATAGGCATCTGTCGTAAGGGAATACTAAATCTAGATCACATCTCATATGACTCCCAACTCGCTGACTCTCCTACGAATCAGATTTCAGAATCATAAATAAAGCCATCATCAGTCGTGCTGTCTCAGCAATTCTATATCAATATATCATGCCCTCCCTGGAACTAGTGAAACCACATCACTGCGTCCACCCAGGGAGCTCAAATCATCTCAACTAATGATCACCATCATCATGCAATCGCATCATCAATTCATCTCATCAAGAACAGCCCTCAACCTCCACCGACACCAACATGAGGGGCCTCTCAGTTGTACAAACACAAGCAATACAGGCAAGTAATACACAATTAGGGTACGAGTAGAACAAGTAGCACATAATCAAGTAACTTAGCATATATAATGTAGAAATCCAAAACAAATAGGCAAACCCAAACAATTCAAACATATGCAAATGATGAATGCCTGCCCTATGGCTGATGATATCATCTGTCGGTTATCAAGCCAACCCGACATGTCCGGTAGCTAACCCGGGCACAGTCTCTCTGTTGCGTATTAATATCATTAGAGGGAATATGTGCCCTGTCACCATTAGAGGGTATTTGCGCCCTGTCGCCATTAGAGGGTATCGGTGCCCTGTCACCCTTACAACCAGAGAGAAAACACAAGCATGCTTACATTCAACATTTTTCATCATTATTCATTTATCATATTCATTAATTTATCATATATGCCTTTATACTCAGCCATAATCCATAATGGCTTTGTCGTAACTCGACAATAACTCAGCCACCCGGCTCACAGTTCAATCCAGAACTAGCCAATTTATCAACATGGCTCTGCCGTATCTGGCAAGAACTCAGCCATCCGGCTCATGGTCCAATCAAGAACCAACCATTTATCAATAAATATAGCCATTCGGCTCATGGCATATACGGTACTTCCACCGCCATCTTCCATATCTCATATAATCATATCTGATCATCATTGATCATAACCTTTTCCCTTGCTTCACTCGCAAGTTACCACATCCCCTAGCTCCTTCCTCATTGCTAGGCATACCATAATGATTTGATACATAAGGGGTGAGATCGAAGGCTTAAAAGTATAAGGTTTGGCTTTAAAAACTCAAAAATCAACTTTGGCATGAAAATAGGGCCACGCGTACGCGCACTCCACGCGCACGCGTGGATGGCCAAAAACTCATCGACGCGCAAGCGTCATACGCGCGAACGCGCGGGTTGAAAAATATCCAAACGGCGCGCAAGCGTCAGCCACGCGTACGCGTGGGTGCTCTTGCGCCCAGGCACAAAACTGGCACGACCCTGGCACAACTCTCTGGAAAATAGCTGGGCATTTGGTACAGCGCATCGACGCGCCCGCGCACACCACGCGCACGCGTGGATGGTGCTTTCTGGAAGAACGGCGCGCACGCGCCAGGTGCGCCTACGCGCGTAGGGTCGTTCTGCTAAAAATTTTCTAAGTTAAAAGCTGCAGAATTTACAGATTCAACTCCCAATCTTCCGACGGACATAACTCTCTCATTTTAAATTGTTTTTCACCCGTCCTTCGAACGGCATGGACATCCCGGATCCAATTTCATTTCTAAACAGATTTGGCAGAAAACAGAGATCCGTAGTCCAGGTTATGTCCCGTCAAAGTATGCCCCAAAACCATGTTTCCATACAAAACCACAAAGTGCCATTTTCAAAACAAGTCATTTTCAACTCTTTTCAAAATCAATCAAAACATGCCAACTTCAGCCTTTTCTTTGAAATCAATCAAAATATACCAAAATCAACATCAAGCCTCCTCAACTCGCACATTGACACTTTCTCAAACTCAAACACATTTACATATCATATACTCTTTCTCATGCCAAATTTCAACAACACTATTTCCAATCAACCATCATTATACATAATCAATATCGTACTCACTATCACGTGGCTTTACCCACAAATCAACCTTAATCATTCCTCAAGCATATATCACGACAAACATATCTCTAATGCATCATAATACCATCAAGGCATCAATAATCATAATCACATATATGACCATATAATATATCTCAACCAAAACCAACATACCTCATCTATATAATTGCACCCAAATTTACCAAATCCCATACCTCAACTCCTCAAACCTTATTATTCAATAACCAACCCAATCATTCATATATTCATTATCTGAAATTCATCCAATCACTTGTGTCATCATACAATGCACACATCAACTTACCTTTCTTACCTTTTTTCGGCCTCCGGCCCAAAATCCACGGCCTCCGGCCCAATATCATAATTTAAATGCATAAACCACAAATCAATACTCATTACCCAGTACATCAAATTCTCAATACACCAAGCATACAAGGCCACACAATTCTCAACCCAAATCATTAATTCACATTACATACCAACTATGCATATTAGCACCAACCATTTACACAATCCAAACTTAATCCTAGGGGCATCTAGCCTAGGAATTCTCATCACAACACGCGATACTTAAATGAAACTTAAACCGTATCTCTTGTAGCCAAACCAATTGATCCTCTTCTTTGGAAGTCTTCACCAACCTTAGCTCCAAGCCTCACCAAAGCTCCTCAAGCAATACCAATCTCCCAATTGTGCACCAACATCACCAAATACACTAACATAACCAATATCACATACATACATCAACCTGGGGCTCATAAAAATGACAAGTCACAAGGGTTTGAGCACTTCTTACCTCAGCCCATATGAAGTAGGGATAGAATCCACTTAGAATCCATGTTGGAGTATCCCTAAACACCCAAAATCACAAGATTTCAACACTAATTACCCAAAAACGTGTAACAGTGGGGAATTTCGAAAACTGGGCAGAGATGAATGGAATACTCACCACAAAACTTAGATAGAATTGTAGAGGATGAGAAGAGCGATGCGTGGCCGCAAACGGCTCGTCAATCGGAGCTCCGTAGCTCAAGTTATGGTGGTTTGAAGATCAAAGAGAGTTAGGTTTTCTCTCTTCTCTTCTCTCTTCCCAATTTCAGCGCCCAACACCCCTTCTTTAGGGCAAAATAAGCTGAAATGCTCATAACTAATGTTTATATATGTTGGGTCTTGGGCCCACTTAGGCCCGGTTTACTTATTTTTGCCCATTGACCCAATTTTGGGCCAAAACCTTTAAGATTAGTGCTCTAAATTGCACTTTAAATATTTCTACCTTCCCTAATTATAGTTCCTCATTTATTAATCTTATTTACCCATAATCAATTTTCTCAGCTGTAGTACCAGACAGATCTCAGCCGGTACTGCCGGTCAAAATTCCACTGCGCGCTTTTACGCAGAAAACTATGTTTTCCGACTCGAAAAAATTCACTGAATCCAAATATCATATTTGAATTATCAAATTCCAATTGCCAAATCTTCCAACCATATTCGCTCTTATTTAACTTATTATTTAATTAATTTCGGTTAGACCGGGTATTACATTCTACCCCCTAACAGAAATTTTTGCCCTCGAAAATTCCATCCATCACTGCGAGTACGCGAGCGTAGTCTGCCTCTATATCCAACGCATAACAGTCCCAAGGTCCTTTTATTCTGCGCGCTTCCGTTGCCGCGCTCTGATTTCTCTATATTCGAGGTTCTCGGTCATTTGTCCAATGCCGACCAATAGTCTCGTTCCTTACTTTTATCGTCTCATCAACTCACCCTATTAAATCTCAAATCATGTCATCAATAATATTACCATCGTCGTTAATCATAGCCATCGTCCCCCATCACTATAATCAATCAAAGATCATCACCACACCTTAATGATACTCCATCACTATCCTCTCTCTCTGCCAAGCCAATTACCACTAATCACAGCTCAACTCCAAGCATAAACTCCAAACTTACTTTCTTATTCTCAAACCCTCGAATTTCCACATGACTTGCTGTTATAAAGCCTCCGACTCATCAATCAAAAACCCTTTCATTTCTGGAAAGCAAATGAGTTTGAAATAACAATTTAACAAAATTATAAGAATCCGCTTTCCTTTAATAATCTATAAAAGCATTCGAGACACATCTCTTTTGTTAACGTTACTCATATCAAAAATCATCCTCAAAACCATAACCAACTTTCTTTCAATTTCTTGGGAAAAATTTTCAACAGTACCTCCCCAAAAATTGGAGTTTACCACCCGTCACGGGTTTCCTTAAACCAATCTCAGTACCGCATCAGCATTCCAATTTAGTGGTTTTCACATTCGTCTTTCAAAACCAATCATTATAAATCTCAATCTAATTCCAAGGTCACTATGACCAAACATCATGGTACTCATCTCTCAAACACGACAACTTGCACTCTCTCATCATCTAAATCCAATTATGCATCAATGATAATTTCCTCATCCGCTTTAGAACCATCAAAGCTCGCAGCCGCAATCAATTCCAACTATTGGGGATCATTACTTGCAGTAACCCGCTTAACCCTTCTAGTATTCAAACATATGATACTATAGTAAACTTTTACAGCTCTTATTCGTAGCTATCCTGTGTTACTGCTTCCACAAGTTTCCGCTGCTTTATTCTGATCTCTCGTCTAGTACGAGTTCTATCACTTACTTCCTCACAACCACAACTTAGCATGACTGGCATTCACTAGATTTCTATCTATGATAGCCAAAACCACATACCAACTTAATCGTACTTTTAACACGTTGTTACCGATCTTTCGCTTACCAATTCCCAAACCGTCGGATCTAACGGTATCACCCGTTGTTGTAGTGAACACACGACCTTGTTGTTGGCCCTTGGTAGTATTCCGATTGACCTTCTTAGGACATTTCCAGGACACGTGTCCAACTCCTCTACAACCATAGCAAAGTCCCAATCTACCTCGACACGGAGTTCCCGGATGATGGCTTTGACATCGCCCACCAGTCATTCCACTCTGAGGTTGCTTTCCGTTAAAGGCCTACCTAATCACTTATGCTCACCAAACCTTCTATTAAGATAACTTAGGGTTATCTAGAACAGATCATAATTTTTCATTCGACCATGTATTATGAGTGAATACCAGCCTTCAGCATTATCTAAAGTGGTAAAGAATTGAGTTATCAGTTTTCTTATTACCTCAGGTACGAAAATCAGACCTGGCAGTCTCTCGGTCCTTCCGATGTGGGCAATCTCTGACCAAATGTCCTAGCTTTCTGCAATTGTAACACAAACCTGAACCATAACGACACGGTCTATTTGGGTGATGACCTCCACATCTCTGACAGCTCAAAACATCTGAAACAACCACTATTTGCTTTTCCCTACCTTTTCCTTGGGAATTCTTATTTGTCGCAAGGTCATTTCGCCTTTGGGGAAGACGTTGTGGGTATCCTCTTCTCTTAAACTCTTGACCCCTTGTTGGGTATTCCTGAATGTGCTCTCTGCGGTGGGACTCCTGACGGTCATTCTTCGTCTCAACAGCCTTCCTCACACATTCTTCAGCAATATGGCTCTTGTTCACAAGTTCGGAGAAGACCCTAATCTCCATCGGTCCAACGGAGCTCAGGATTTCACTTCGAAGTCCTCCCTCATACTTAATACACTTCCATTCCTCGAAGTCTCCCGGGGTTCCTTGACACATACGAGAAAACCTGAATAACTCCTCAAATTTATCTGTATACTCAGATACGGACATTGTACCCTACTTCAGCTGCAGTAATTCAAGTTCCCTGACCGTTCTAGCAGAATTCGGGAAGTACTTCTTATAAAATTTTACTTGGAAGGTACCCCAGGTGATAGGATCATTCCCCTGCTGCAGGAGACGTCGGGCCCCTTGCCACCAATGCGATGCTTCCCCCGTGAGCAGATAGGTAGCAAATTCAATACACTGTTCTTCAGGCACCAACTGCGCTTGCAGTGCTCGCTCCATGGCCTGAAACCAGGTGTCAGCTTCAGTCGGATTAGTGGTTCCCTTGAACTTAGGTGGATTAACCTTTAAGAAAGTTGCCAGTGTCATCGGGCCCTAAGCTCCACTTCCGCCATTGCCATTATTGTTTATCTGTTGCCCAAGAGCCTCCGCAGTGGCCTGCATAGTAGCAGCCATATTCTCCAACACCGCCATGAAGTTTACCAGGTTATTCGGGTTGATTTCCGGTTCCTGAGTACTAGTACGATCTCTCTCACGTCCCCGACCAGGTCCACGAGGCGCCATCTGGTTCCTATACACACCAAACAATCGATATCAAGTTGATCAGTCTCAATATCGGAAGTATAGTGCTTCAAAGTACCAAAAGTACACTCATGGACTTCATGCTAGATGTATCGGTTAGATACCCTAACTAGCACAGGCACAGACTCAGAGTATGCATTGAAGCATAAGCAGTTCCATCCCTCAGGCTCACGAGGACGAACTGCTCTGATACCATAATGTAACACCCTAATATTCAAATCCTTATGCTCGAGTCATAAGTCAATGATATTACGGTGGTACGACTCTCAGGTGGATTTTTAATATATAAATATAGGTAATTTCGAAAAGAGTATTAATCGAGAAGCCTGAAAAGAGTAGAAATAAAATCGCGAAGACATATCACTCACGTTTCGACAACAAAAGATAAATCGTGAAGCCGAAAACGATATACGGACAAGGCGTAGAGGAGATTAAGAGATAGATAACAGATAGATATATATAACATAAGTAAATAGCCACTAGTCGCGACCCGCGAAGTTTAGGCCGGCTAGGGTACAGTATGAAAGTAGATGACAACAGTATATCCTGATCTCTCCCAAATGAAACATAAGAGCCTCTATAGGCAAGTTCCAAAAGAGTTCAATACATAATATAATCTTTTCAAAACATAGGTGGAGAGATTCTAATCAAACACAAAGTAGAGGAAATAAAGATCTTCGCCGTCTCTCAGACGACCCACAAACTCACTTCTGAGCACCTGGACCTGTATCTGAAAAACAAGAGATATATACGGAATGAGAACCCCGGGCCCATGGGTTCCCAGTACGGTAAAAGTGCCAAATAAATACAATGCACTGCAATAAAAACTCACCAAGCATCCTAAACTCCTTTTCACCAAGTATCCAGCCTAGATTCTCACTAATCTATAAATAGGCATCTGTCGTAAGGGAATACTAAATCTAGATCACATCTCATATGACTCCCAACTCGCTGACTCTCCCACGAATCAGATTTCAGAATCATAAACAAAGCCATCATCAGCCGTGCTGTCTCAGCAATTCTATATCAATATATCATGCCCTCCCTGGAACTAGTGAAACCACATCACTGCGTCTACCCAGGGAGCTCAAATCATCTCAACTAATGATCATCATCATCATGCAATCGCATCATCAATTCATCTCATCAAGAACAGCCCTCAACCTCCACCGACACCAACATGAGGGGCCTCTCAGTTGTACAAACACAAGCAATACAGGCAAGTAATACACAATTAGGGTACGAGTAGAACAAGTAGCACATAATCAAGTAACTTAGCATATATAATGTAGAAATCCAAAACAAATAGGCAAACCCAAACAATTCAAACATATGCAAATGATGAATGCCTGCCCTATGGCTGATGATATCATCTGTCGGTTATCAAGCCAACCCGACATGTCCGGTAGCTAACCCGGGCACAGTCTCTCTGTTGCGTATTAATATCATTAGAGGGAATATGTGCCCTGTCACCATTAGAGGGTATCTGCGCCCTGTCGCCATTAGAGGGTATCGGTGCCCTGTCACCCTTACAACCAGAGAGAAAACACAAGCATGCTTACATTCAACATTTTTCATCATTATTCATTTATCATATTCGTTAATTTATCATATATGCCTTTATACTCAGCCATAATCCATAATGGCTTTGCCGTAACTCGACAATAACTCAGCCACCCGGCTCACAGTTCAATCCAGAACTAGCCAATTTATCAACATGGCTCTGCCGTATCTGGCAAGAACTCAGCCATCCGGCTCATGGTCCAATCAAGAACCAACCATTTATCAATAAATATAGCCCTTCGGCTCATGGCATACACGGTACTTTCACCGCCATCTTCCATATCTCATATAATCATATCTGATCATCATTGATCATAACCTTTTCCCTTGCTTCACTCGCAAGTTACCACATCCCCTAGCTCCTTCCTCATTGCTAGGCATACCATAATGATTTGATACATAAGGGGTGAGATCGAAGGCTTAAAAGTATGAGGTTTGGCTTTAAAAACTCAAAAATCAACTTTGGCATGAAAATAGGGCCACGCGTACGCGCACTCCACGCGCACGCGTGGATGGCCAAAAACTCATCGACGCGCAAGCGTCATACGCGCGAACGCGCGGGTTGAAAAATATCCAAACGGCGCGCAAGCGTCAGCCACGCGTACGCGTGGGTGCTCTTGCGCCCAGGCACAAAACTGGCACGACCCTGGCACAACTCTCTGGAAAATAGCTGGGCATTTGGTACAGCGCATCGACGCGCCCGCGCACACCACGCGCACGCGTGGATGGTGCTTTCTGGAAGAACGGCGCGCACGCGCCAGGTGCGCCTACGCGCGTAGGGTCGTTCTGCTAAAAATTTTCTAAGTTAAAAGCTGCAGAATTTACAGATTCAACTCCCAATCTTCCGACGGACATAACTCTCTCATTTTAAATTGTTTTTCACCCGTCCTTCGAACGGCATGGACATCCCGGATCCAATTTTATTTCTAAACAGATTTGGCAGAAAACAGAGATCCGTAGTCCAGGTTATGTCCCGTCAAAGTATGCCCCAAAACCATGTTTCCATACAAAACCACAAAGTGCCATTTTCAAAACAAGTCATTTTCAACTCTTTTCAAAATCAATCAAAACATGCCAACTTCAGCCTTTTCTTTGAAATCAATCAAAATATACCAAAATCAACATCAAGCCTCCTCAACTCGCACATTGACACTTTCTCAAACTCAAACACATTTACATATCATATACTCTTTCTCATGCCAAATTTCAACAACACTATTTCCAATCAACCATCATTATACATAATCAATATCGTACTCACTATCACGTGGCTTTACCCACAAATCAACCTTAATCATTCCTCAAGCATATATCACGACAAACATATCTCTAATGCATCATAATACCATCAAGGCATCAATAATCATAATCACATATATGACCATATAATATATCTCAACCAAAACCAACATACCTCATCTATATAATTGCACCCAAATTTACCAAATCCCATACCTCAACTCCTCAAACCTTATTATTCAATAACCAACCCAATCATTCATATATTCATTATCTGAAATTCATCCAATCACTTGTGTCATCATACAATGCACACATCAACTTACCTTTCTTACCTTTTTTCGGCCTCCGGCCCAAAATCCACGGCCTCCGGCCCAATATCATAATTTAAATGCATAAACCACAAATCAATACTCATTACCCAGTACATCAAATTCTCAATACACCAAGCATACAAGGCCACACAATTCTCAACCCAAATCATTAATTCACATTACATACCAACTATGCATATTAGCACCAACCATTTACACAATCCAAACTTAATCCTAGGGGCATCTAGCCTAGGAATTCTCATCACAACACACGGTACTTAAATGAAACTTAAACCGTATCTCTTGTAGCCAAACCAATTGATCCTCTTCTTTGGAAGTCTTCACCAACCTTAGCTCCAAGCCTCACCAAAGCTCCTCAAGCAATACCAATCTCCCAATTGTGCACCAACATCACCAAATACACTAACATAACCAATATCACATACATACATCAACCTGGGGCTCATAAAAATGACAAGTCACAAGGGTTTGAGCACTTCTTACCTCAGCCCATATGAAGTAGGGATAGAATCCACTTAGAATCCATGTTGGAGTATCCCTAAACACCCAAAATCACAAGATTTCAACACTAATTACCCAAAAACGTGTAACAGTGGGGAATTTCGAAAACTGGGCAGAGATGAATGGAATACTCACCACAAAACTTAGATAGAATTGTAGAGGATGAGAAGAGCGATGCGTGGCCGCAAACGGCTCGTCAATCGGAGCTCCGTAGCTCAAGTTATGGTGGTTTGAAGATCAAAGAGAGTTAGGTTTTCTCTCTTCTCTTCTCTCTTCCCAATTTCAGCGCCCAACACCCCTTCTTTAGGGCAAAATAAGCTGAAATGCTCATAACTAATGTTTATATATGTTGGGTCTTGGGCCCACTTAGGCCCGGTTCACTTATTTTTGCCCATTGACCCAATTTTGGGCCAAAACCTTTAAGATTAGCGCTCTAAATTGCACTTTAAATATTTCTACCTTCCCTAATTATAGTTCCTCATTTATTAATCTTATTTACCCATAATCAATTTTCTCAGCTGTAGTACCAGACAGATCTCAGCCGGTACTGCCGGTCAAAATTCCACTGCGCGCTTTTACGCAGAAAACTATGTTTTCCGACTCGAAAAAATTCACTAAATCCAAATATCATATTTGAATTATCAAATTCCAATTGCCAAATCTTCCAACCATATTCGCTCTTATTTAACTTATTATTTAATTAATTTCGGTTAGTCCGGGTATTACATTCTACCCCCTAACAGAAATTTTTGCCCTCGAAAATTCCATCCATCACTGCGAGTACGCGAGCGTAGTCTGCCTCTATATCCAACGCATAACAGTCCCAAGGTCCTTTTATTCTGCGCGCTTCCGTTGCCGCGCTCTGATTTCTCTATATTCGAGGTTCTCGGTCATTTGTCCAACGCCGACCAATAGTCTCGTTCCTTACTTTTATCGTCTCATCAACTCACCCTATTAAATCTCAAATCATGTCATCAATAATATTACCATCGTCGTTAATCATAGCCATCGTCCCCCATCACTATAATCAATCAAAGATCATCACCACACCTTAATGATACTCCATCACTATCCTCTCTCTCTGCCAAGCCAATTACCACTAATCACAGCTCAACTCCAAGCATAAACTCCAAACTTACTTTCTTATTCTCAAACCCTCGAATTTCCACATGACTTGCTGTTATAAAGCCTCCGACTCATCAATCAAAAACCCTTTCATTTCTGGAAAGCAAATGAGTTTGAAATAACAATTTAACAAAATTATAAGAATCCGCTTTCCTTTAATAATCTATAAAAGCATTCGAGACACATCTCTTTTGTTAACGTTACTCATATAAAAAATCATCCTCAAAACCATAACCAACTTTCTTTCAATTTCTTGGGAAAAATTTTCAACAGTACTTCCCCAAAAATTGGAGTTTACCACCCGTCACGGGTTTCCTTAAACCAATCTCAGTACCGCATCAGCATTCCAATTTAGTGGTTTTCACATTCGTCTTTCAAAACCAATCATTATAAATCTCAATCTAATTCCAAGGTCACTATGACCAAACATCATGGTACTCATCTCTCAAACACGACAACTTGCACTCTCTCATCATCTAAATCCAATTATGCATCAATGATAATTTCCTCATCCGCTTTAGAACCATCAAAGCTCGCAGCCGCAATCAATTCCAACTATTGGGGATCATTACTTGCAGTAACCCGCTTAACCCTTCTAGTATTCAAACATATGATACTATAGTAAACTTTTACAGCTCTTATTCGTAGCTATCCTGTGTTACTGCTTCCACAAGTTTCCGCTGCTTTATTCTGATCTCTCGTCTAGTACGAGTTCTATCACTTACTTCCTCACAACCACAACTTAGCATGACTGGCATTCACTAGATTTCTATCTATGATAGCCAAAACCACATACCAACTTAATCGTACTTTTAACACGTTGTTACCGATCTTTCGCTTACCAATTCCCAAACCGTCGGATCTAACGGTATCACCCGTTGTTGTAGTGAACACACGACCTTGTTGTTGGCCCTTGGTAGTATTCCGATTGACCTTCTTAGGACATTTCCAGGACACGTGTCCAACTCCTCTACAACCATAGCAAAGTCCCAATCTACCTCGACACGGAGTTCCCGGATGATGGCTTTGACATCGCCCACCAGTCATTCCACTCTGAGGTTGCTTTCCGTTAAAGGCCTACCTAATCACTTATGCTCACCAAACCTTCTATTAAGATAACTTAGGGTTATCTAGAACAGATCATAATTTTTCATTCGACCATGTATTATGAGTGAATACCAGCCTTCAGCATTATCTAAAGTGGTAAAGAATTGAGTTATCAGTTTTCTTATTACCTCAGGTACGAAAATCAGACCTGGCAGTCTCTCGGTCCTTCCGATGTGGGCAATCTCTGACCAAATGTCCTAGCTTTCTGCAATTGTAACACAAACCCGAACCATAACGACACGGTCTATTTGGGTGATGACCTCCACATCTCTGACAGCTCAAAACATCTGAAACAACCACTATTTGCTTTTCCCTACCTTTTCCTTGGGAATTCTTATTTGTCGCAAGGTCATTTCGCCTTTGGGGAAGACGTTGTGGGTATCCTCTTCTCTTAAACTCTTGACCCCTTGTTGGGTATTCCTGAATGTGCTCTCTGCGGTGGGACTCCTGACGGTCATTCTTCGTCTCAACAGCCTTCCTCACACATTCTTCAGCAATATGGCTCTTGTTCACAAGTTCGGAGAAGACCCTAATCTCCATCGGTCCAACGGAGCTCAGGATTTCACTTCGAAGTCCTCCCTCATACTTAATACACTTCCATTCCTCGAAGTCTCCCGGGGTTCCTTGACACATACGAGAAAACCTGAATAACTCCTCAAATTTATCTGTATACTCAGATACGGACATTGTACCCTACTTCAGCTGCAGTAATTCAAGTTCCCTGACCGTTCTAGCAGAATTCGGGAAGTACTTCTTATAAAATTTTACTTGGAAGGTACCCCAGGTGATAGGATCATTCCCCTGCTGCAGGAGACGTCGGGCCCCTTGCCACCAATGCGATGCTTCCCCCGTGAGCAGATAGGTAGCAAATTCAATACACTGTTCTTCAGGCACCAACTACGCTTGCAGTGCTCGCTCCATGGCCTGAAACCAGGTGTCAGCTTCAGTCGGATTAGTGGTTCCCTTGAACTTAGGTGGATTAACCTTTAAGAAAGTTGCCAGTGTCATCGGGCCCTAAGCTCCACTTCCGCCATTGCCATTATTGTTTATCTGTTGCCCAAGAGCCTCCGCAGTGGCCTGCATAGTAGCAGCCATATTCTCCAACACCGCCATGAAGTTTACCAGGTTATTCGGGTTGATTTCCGGTTCCTGAGTACTAGTACGATCTCTCTCACGTCCCCGACCAGGTCCACGAGGCGCCATCTGGTTCCTATACACACCAAACAATCGATATCAAGTTGATCAGTCTCAATATCGGAAGTATAGTGCTTCAAAGTACCAAAAGTACACTCATGGACTTCATGCTAGATGTATCGGTTAGATACCCTAACTAGCACAGGCACAGACTCAGAGTATGCATTGAAGCATAAGCAGTTCCATCCCTCAGGCTCACGAGGACGAACTGCTCTGATACCATAATGTAACACCTTAATATTCAAATCCTTATGCTCGAGTCATAAGTCAATGATATTACGGTGGTACGACTCTCAGGTGGATTTTTAATATATAAATATAGGTAATTTCGAAAAGAGTATTAATCGAGAAGCCTGAAAAGAGTAGAAATAAAATCGCGAAGACATATCACTCACGTTTCGACAACAAAAGATAAATCGTGAAGCCGAAAACGATATACGGACAAGGCGTAGAGGAGATTAAGAGATAGATAACAGATAGATATATATAACATAAGTAAATAGCCACTAGTCGCGACCCGCGAAGTTTAGGCCGGCTAGGGTACAGTATGAAAGTAGATGACAACAGTATATCCTGATCTCTCCCAAATGAAACATAAGAGCCTCTATAGGCAAGTTCCAAAAGAGTTCAATACATAATATAATCTTTTCAAAACATAGGTGGAGAGATTCTAATCAAACACAAAGTAGAGGAAATAAAGATCTTCGCCGTCTCTCAGACGACCCACAAACTCACTTCTGAGCACCTGGACCTGTATCTGAAAAACAAGAGATATATACGGAATGAGAACCCCGGGCCCATGGGTTCCCAGTACGGTAAAAGTGCCAAATAAATACAATGCACTGCAATAAAAACTCACCAAGCATCCTAAACTCCTTTTCACCAAGTATCCAGCCTAGATTCTCACTAATCTATAAATAGGCATCTGTCGTAAGGGAATACTAAATCTAGATCACATCTCATATGACTCCCAACTCGCTGACTCTCCCACGAATCAGATTTCAGAATCATAAACAAAGCCATCATCAGCCGTGCTGTCTCAGCAATTCTATATCAATATATCATGCCCTCCCTGGAACTAGTGAAACCACATCACTGCGTCTACCCAGGGAGCTCAAATCATCTCAACTAATGATCATCATCATCATGCAATCGCATCATCAATTCATCTCATCAAGAACAGCCCTCAACCTCCACCGACACCAACATGAGGGGCCTCTCAGTTGTACAAACACAAGCAATACAGGCAAGTAATACACAATTAGGGTACGAGTAGAACAAGTAGCACATAATCAAGTAACTTAGCATATATAATGTAGAAATCCAAAACAAATAGGCAAACCCAAACAATTCAAACATATGCAAATGATGAATGCCTGCCCTATGGCTGATGATATCATCTGTCGGTTATCAAGCCAACCCGACATGTCCGGTAGCTAACCCGGGCACAGTCTCTCTGTTGCGTATTAATATCATTAGAGGGAATATGTGCCCTGTCACCATTAGAGGGTATCTGCGCCCTGTCGCCATTAGAGGGTATCGGTGCCCTGTCACCCTTACAACCAGAGAGAAAACACAAGCATGCTTACATTCAACATTTTTCATCATTATTCATTTATCATATTCGTTAATTTATCATATATGCCTTTATACTCAGCCATAATCCATAATGGCTTTGCCGTAACTCGACAATAACTCAGCCACCCGGCTCACAGTTCAATCCAGAACTAGCCAATTTATCAACATGGCTCTGCCGTATCTGGCAAGAACTCAGCCATCCGGCTCATGGTCCAATCAAGAACCAACCATTTATCAATAAATATAGCCCTTCGGCTCATGGCATACACGGTACTTTCACCGCTATCTTCCATATCTCATATAATCATATCTGATCATCATTGATCATAACCTTTTCCCTTGCTTCACTCGCAAGTTACCACATCCCCTAGCTCCTTCCTCATTGCTAGGCATACCATAATGATTTGATACATAAGGGGTGAGATCGAAGGCTTAAAAGTATGAGGTTTGGCTTTAAAAACTCAAAAATCAACTTTGGCATGAAAATAGGGCCACGCGTACGCGCACTCCACGCGCACGCGTGGATGGCCAAAAACTCATCGACGCGCAAGCGTCATACGCGCGAACGCGCGGGTTGAAAAATATCCAAACGGCGCGCAAGCGTCAGCCACGCGTACGCGTGGGTGCTCTTGCGCCCAGGCACAAAACTGGCACGACCCTGGCACAACTCTCTGGAAAATAGCTGGGCATTTGGTACAGCGCATCGACGCGCCCGCGCACACCACGCGCACGCGTGGATGGTGCTTTCTGGAAGAACGGCGCGCACGCGCCAGGTGCGCCTACGCGCGTAGGGTCGTTCTGCTAAAAATTTTCTAAGTTAAAAGCTGCAGAATTTACAGATTCAACTCCCAATCTTCCGACGGACATAACTCTCTCATTTTAAATTGTTTTTCACCCGTCCTTCGAACGGCATGGACATCCCGGATCCAATTTTATTTCTAAACAGATTTGGCAGAAAACAGAGATCCGTAGTCCAGGTTATGTCCCGTCAAAGTATGCCCCAAAACCATGTTTCCATACAAAACCACAAAGTGCCATTTTCAAAACAAGTCATTTTCAACTCTTTTCAAAATCAATCAAAACATGCCAACTTCAGCCTTTTCTTTGAAATCAATCAAAATATACCAAAATCAACATCAAGCCTCCTCAACTCGCACATTGACACTTTCTCAAACTCAAACACATTTACATATCATATACTCTTTCTCATGCCAAATTTCAACAACACTATTTCCAATCAACCATCATTATACATAATCAATATCGTACTCACTATCACGTGGCTTTACCCACAAATCAACCTTAATCATTCCTCAAGCATATATCACGACAAACATATCTCTAATGCATCATAATACCATCAAGGCATCAATAATCATAATCACATATATGACCATATAATATATCTCAACCAAAACCAACATACCTCATCTATATAATTGCACCCAAATTTACCAAATCCCATACCTCAACTCCTCAAACCTTATTATTCAATAACCAACCCAATCATTCATATATTCATTATCTGAAATTCATCCAATCACTTGTGTCATCATACAATGCACACATCAACTTACCTTTCTTACCTTTTTTCGGCCTCCGGCCCAATATCATAATTTAAATGCATAAACCACAAATCAATACTCATTACCCAGTACATCAAATTCTCAATACACCAAGCATACAAGGCCACACAATTCTCAACCCAAATCATTAATTCACATTACATACCAACTATGCATATTAGCACCAACCATTTACACAATCCAAACTTAATCCTAGGGGCATCTAGCCTAGGAATTCTCATCACAACACACGGTACTTAAATGAAACTTAAACCGTATCTCTTGTAGCCAAACCAATTGATCCTCTTCTTTGGAAGTCTTCACCAACCTTAGCTCCAAGCCTCACCAAAGCTCCTCAAGCAATACCAATCTCCCAATTGTGCACCAACATCACCAAATACACTAACATAACCAATATCACATACATACATCAACCTGGGGCTCATAAAAATGACAAGTCACAAGGGTTTGAGCACTTCTTACCTCAGCCCATATGAAGTAGGGATAGAATCCACTTAGAATCCATGTTGGAGTATCCCTAAACACCCAAAATCACAAGATTTCAACACTAATTACCCAAAAACGTGTAACAGTGGGAAATTTCGAAAACTGGGCAGAGATGAATGGAATACTCACCACAAAACTTAGATAGAATTGTAGAGGATGAGAAGAGCGATGCGTGGCCGCAAACGGCTCGTCAATCGGAGCTCCGTAGCTCAAGTTATGGTGGTTTGAAGATCAAAGAGAGTTAGGTTTTCTCTCTTCTCTTCTCTCTTCCCAATTTCAGCGCCCAACACCCCTTCTTTAGGGCAAAATAAGCTGAAATGCTCATAACTATTGTTTATATATGTTGGGTCTTGGGCCCACTTAGGCCCGGTTCACTTATTTTTGCCCATTGACCCAATTTTGGGCCAAAACCTTTAAGATTAGCGCTCTAAATTGCACTTTAAATATTTCTACCTTCCCTAATTATAGTTCCTCATTTATTAATCTTATTTACCCATAATCAATTTTCTCAGCTGTAGTACCAGACAGATCTCAGCCGGTACTGCCGGTCAAAATTCCACTGCGCGCTTTTACGCAGAAAACTATGTTTTCCGACTCGAAAAAATTCACTGAATCCAAATATCATATTTGAATTATCAAATTCCAATTGCCAAATCTTCCAACCATATTCGCTCTTATTTAACTTATTATTTAATTAATTTCGGTTAGACCGGGTATTACATTCTACCCCCTAACAGAAATTTTTGCCCTCGAAAATTCCATCCATCACTGCGAGTACGCGAGCGTAGTCTGCCTCTATATCCAACGCATAACAGTCCCAAGGTTGCCGCGCTCTGATTTCTCTATATTCGAGGTTCTCGGTCATTTGTCCAACGCCGACCAATAGTCTCGTTCCTTACTTTTATCGTCTCATCAACTCACCCTATTAAATCTCAAATCATGTCATCAATAATATTACCATCGTCTTTAATCATAGCCATCGTCCCCCATCACTATAATCAATCAAAGATCATCACCACACCTTAATGATACTCCATCACTATCCTCTCTCTCTGCCAAGCCAATTACCACTAATCACAGCTCAACTCCAAGCATAAACTCCAAACTTACTTTCTTATTCTCAAACCCTCGAATTTCCACATGACTTGCTGTTATAAAGCCTCCGACTCATCAATCAAAAACCCTTTCATTTCTGGAAAGCAAATGAGTTTGAAATAACAATTTAACAAAATTATAAGAATCCGCTTTCCTTTAATAATCTATAAAAGCATTCGAGACACATCTCTTTTGTTAACGTTACTCATATCAAAAATCATCCTCAAAACCATAACCAACGCTCTTTCAATTTCTTGGGAAAAATTTTCAACAGTACCTCCCCAAAAATTGGAGTTTACCACCCGTCACGGGTTTCCTTAAACCAATCTCAGTACCGCATCAGCATTCCAATTTAGTGGTTTTCACATTCGTCTTTCAAAACCAATCATTATAAATCTCAATCTAATTCCAAGGTCACTATGACCAAACATTATGGTACTCATCTCTCAAACACGACAACTTGCACTCTCTCATCATCTAAATCCAATTATGCATCAATGATAATTTCCTCATCCGCTTTAGAACCATCAAAGCTCGCAGCCGCAATCAATTCCAACTATTGGGGATCATTACTTGCAGTAACCCGCTTAACCCTTCTAGTATTCAAACATAAGATACTATAGTAAACTTTTACAGCTCTTATTCGTAGCTATCCTGTGTTACTGCTTCCACAAGTTTCCGCTGCTTTATTCTGATCTCTCGTCTAGTACGAGTTCTATCACTTACTTCCTCACAACCACAACTTAGCATGACTGGCATTCACTAGATTTCTATCTATGATAGCCAAAACCACATACCAACTTAATCGTACTTTTAACACGTTGTTACCGATCTTTCGCTTACCAATTCCCAAACCGTCGGATCTAACGGTATCACCCGTTGTTGTAGTGAACACACGACCTTGTTGTTGGCCCTTGGTAGTATTCCGATTGACCTTCTTAGGACATTTCCAGGACACGTGTCCAACTCCTCTACAACCATAGCAAAGTCCCAATCTACCTCGACACGGAGTTCCCGGATGATGGCTTTGACATCGCCCACCAGTCATTCCACTCTGAGGTTGCTTTCCGTTAAAGGCCTACCTAATCACTTATGCTCACCAAACCTTCTATTAAGATAACTTAGGGTTATCTAGAACAGATCATAATTTTTCATTCGACCATGTATTATGAGTGAATACCAGCCTTCAGCATTATCTAAAGTGGTAAAGAATTGAGTTATCAGTTTTCTTATTACCTCAGGTACGAAAATCAGACCTGGCAGTCTCCCGGTCCTTCCGATGTGGGCAATCTCTGACCAAATGTCCTAGCTTTCTGCAATTGTAACACAAACCCGAACCATAACGACACGGTCTATTTGGGTGATGACCTCCACATCTCTGACAGCTCAAAACATCTGAAACAACCACTATTTGCTTTTCCCTACCTTTTCCTTGGGAATTCTTATTTGTCGCAAGGTCATTTCGCCTTTGGGGAAGACGTTGTGGGTATCCTCTTCTCTTAAACTCTTGACCCCTTGTTGGGTATTCCTGAATGTGCTCTCTGCGGTGGGACTCCTGACGGTCATTCTTCGTCTCAACAGCCTTCCTCACACATTCTTCAGCAATATGGCTCTTGTTCACAAGTTCGGAGAAGACCCTAATCTCCATCGGTCCAACGGAGCTCAGGATTTCACTTCGAAGTCCTCCCTCATACTTAATACACTTCCATTCCTCGAAGTCTCCCGGGGTTCCTTGACACATACGAGAAAACCTGAATAACTCCTCAAATTTATCTGTATACTCAGATACGGACATTGTACCCTACTTCAGCTGCAGTAATTCAAGTTCCCTGACCGTTCTAGCAGAATTCGGGAAGTACTTCTTATAAAATTTTACTTGGAAGGTACCCCAGGTGATAGGATCATTCCCCTGCTGCAGGAGACGTCGGGCCCCTTGCCACCAATGCGATGCTTCCCCCGTGAGCAGATAGGTAGCAAATTCAATACACTGTTCTTCAGGCACCAACTGCGCTTGCAGTGCTCGCTCCATGGCCTGAAACCAGGTGTCAGCTTCAGTCGGATTAGTGGTTCCCTTGAACTTAGGTGGATTAACCTTTAAGAAAGTTGCCAGTGTCATCGGGCCCTAAGCTCCACTTCCGCCATTGCCATTATTGTTTATCTGTTGCCCAAGAGCCTCCGCAGTGGCCTGCATAGTAGCAGCCATATTCTCCAACACCGCCATGAAGTTTACCAGGTTATTCGGGTTGATTTCCGGTTCCTGAGTACTAGTACGATCTCTCTCACGTCCCCGACCAGGTCCACGAGGCGCCATCTGGTTCCTATACACACCAAACAATCGATATCAAGTTGATCAGTCTCAATATCGGAAGTATAGTGCTTCAAAGTACCAAAAGTACACTCATGGACTTCATGCTAGATGTATCGGTTAGATACCCTAACTAGCACAGGCACAGACTCAGAGTATGCATTGAAGCATAAGCAGTTCCATCCCTCAGGCTCACGAGGACGAACTGCTCTGATACCATAATGTAACACCCTAATATTCAAATCCTTATGCTCGAGTCATAAGTCAATGATATTACGGTGGTACGACTCTCAGGTGGATTTTTAATATATAAATATAGGTAATTTCGAAAAGAGTATTAATCGAGAAGCCTGAAAAGAGTAGAAATAAAATCGCGAAGACATATCACTCACGTTTCGACAACAAAAGATAAATCGTGAAGCCGAAAACGATATACGGACAAGGCGTAGAGGAGATTAAGAGATAGATAACAGATAGATATATATAACATAAGTAAATAGCCACTAGTCGCGACCCGC